>NC_069500.1:951902912-952220412 GCF_027579735.1 Bombina bombina | reverse complement strand
GGAAGGGTGGAAACACATAAGCCATCCCGAAGTTCCAAGGTGCTGTCAAAGCATCTATCAGAACCGCTCCCGGATCCCTGGATCTGGACCCGTAGAGAGGAAGTTTGGCGTTCTGGCGAGACGCCATGAGATCTATCTCTGGTTTGCCCCAACGTCGAAGTATTTGGGCAAAGACCTCCGGATGAAGTTCCCACTCCCCCGGATGAAAAGTTTGGCGACTCAAGAAATCCGCCTCCCAGTTCTCCACTCCCGGGATGTGGATTGCTGACAGGTGGCAAGAGTGAGACTCTGCCCAGCGAATTATCTTTGATACTTCCATCATTGCTAGGGAGCTTCTTGTCCCTCCCTGATGGTTGATGTAAGCTACAGTCGTGATGTTGTCCGACTGAAACCTGATGAACCCCCGAGTTGTTAATTGGGGCCAAGCCAGAAGGGCATTGAGAACTGCTCTCAATTCCAGAATGTTTATTGGAAGGAGACTCTCCTCCTGATTCCATAGTCCCTGAGCCTTCAGAGAATTCCAGACAGCGCCCCAACCTAGTAGGCTGGCGTCTGTTGTTACAATTGTCCAGTCTGGCCTGCTGAATGGCATCCCCCTGGACAGGTGTGGCCGATAAAGCCACCATAGAAGAGAATTTCTGGTCTCTTGATTCAGATTCAGAGTAGGGGACAAATCTGAGTAATCCCCATTCCACTGACTTAGCATGCACAATTGCAGCGGTCTGAGGTGTAGGCGTGCAAAAGGTACTATGTCCATTGCCGCTACCATTAAGCCGATCACCTCCATGCATTGAGCTACTGACGGGTGTTGAATGGAATGAAGGACACGGCATGCATTTTGAAGCTTTGTTAACCTGTCTTCTGTCAGGTAAATCTTCATTTCTACAGAATCTATAAGAGTCCCCAAGAATGGAACTCTTGTGAGAGGAAAAAGAGAACTCTTCTTTTCGTTCACTTTCCATCCATGCGACCTTAGAAATGCCAGAACTAACTCTGTATGAGACTTGGCAGTTTGAAAGCTTGAAGCTTGTATTAGAATGTCGTCTAGGTACGGAGCTACCGAAATCCCTCGCGGTCTTAGTACCGCCAGAAGGGCACCCAGAACCTTTGTGAAGATTCTTGGAGCCGTAGCCAATCCGAATGGAAGAGCTACAAACTGGTAGTGCCTGTCTAAGAAGGCAAACCTTAGATACCGGAGATGATCTTTGTGAATCGGTATGTGAAGGTAAGCATCTTTTAAATCCACTGTGGTCATGTACTGACCCTCTTGGATCATGGGTAAGATTGTCCGAATAGTTTCCATTTTGAACGATGGAACTCTTAGGAATTTGTTTAGAATCTTTAAATCTAAGATTGGCCTGAAAGTTCCCTCTTTTTTGGGAACCACAAACAGGTTTGAGTAGAACCCTTGTCCTTGTTCCGACCGCGGAACCGGATGGATCACTCCCATTAATAACAGATCTTGTACACAGCGTAGAAACGCTTCTTTCTTTATCAGGTTTGTTGACAACCTTGACAGATGAAATCTCCCTCTTGGGGGAGATAATTTGAAGTCTAGAAGGTATCCCTGAGATATGATCTCTAGCGCCCAGGGATCCTGAACATCTCTTGCCCAGGCCTGGGCGAAGAGAGAAAGTCTGCCCCCCACTAGATCCGGTCCCGGATCGGGGGCTCTCGGTTCATGCTGTCTTTGGGGCAGCAGCAGGTTTCCTGGCCTGCTTGCTCTTGTTCCAGGACTGGTTAGGCTTCCAGCCTTGCCTGTAACGAGCAACAGCTCCCTCCTGTTTTGGTGCAGTGGAGGTTGATGCTGCTCCTGTTTTGAAATTCCGAAAGGGACGAAAATTAGACTGTCTAGCCTTAGCTTTGGCTTTGTCTTGAGGTAGGGCGTGGCCCTTACCTCCTGTAATGTCAGCGATAATTTCTTTCAAACCGGGCCCAAATAAAGACTGCCCCTTGAAAGGTATATTAAGTAATTTGGACTTAGAAGTAACATCAGCTGACCAGGATTTTAGCCACAGCGCCCTACGTGCCTGTATGGCGAATCCTGAGTTCTTAGCCGTAAGTTTGGTTAAATGTACTACGGCCTCCGAAATGAATGAATTAGCTAGTTTAAGGACTCTAAGCCTGTCCGTAATGTCGTCTAGCGTAGATGAACTAAGGTTCTCTTCCAGAGACTCAATCCAAAATGCTGCCGCAGCCGTAATCGGCGCGATACATGCAAGGGGTTGCAATATAAAACCTTGTTGAACAAACATTTTCTTAAGGTAACCCTCTAATTTTTTATCCATTGGATCTGAAAAAGCACAGCTATCCTCCACCGGGATAGTGGTACGCTTAGCTAAAGTAGAAACTGCTCCCTCCACCTTAGGGACCGTTTGCCATAAGTCCCGAGTGGTGGTGTCTATTGGAAACATCTTTCTAAATATTGGAGGGGGTGAGAACGGCACACCGGGTCTATCCCACTCCTTAGTAACAATTTCAGTTAGTCTCTTAGGTATAGGAAACACGTCAGTACTCGCCGGTACCGCAAAGTATTTATCTAACCTACACAGTTTCTCTGGTATTGCAACGGTGTTACAATCATTGAGAGCTGCTAAGACCTCCCCTAGTAATACACGGAGGTTCTCCAATTTAAATTTAAAATTTGAAATATCTGAGTCCAATCTGTTTGGATCAGAACCGTCACCTACAGAATGAAGCTCTCCGTCCTCATGCTCTGCAAGCTGTGACGCAGTATCAGACATGGCCCTAGTATTGTCAGCGCACTCTGTTCTCACCCCAGAGTGATCACGCTTGCCTCTTAGTTCTGGTAATTTAGACAAAACTTCAGTCATAACAGTAGCCATATCTTGTAATGTTATCTGTAATGGCCGCCCAGATGTACTAGGCGCCATAATATCACGCACCTCCCGGGCGGGAGATGCAGGTACTGCCGCGTGAGGCGAGTTAGTCGGCATAACTCTCCCCTCGCTGTTTGGTGAAATTTGTTCAAATTGTACAGATTGACTTTTATTTAAAGTAGCATCAATACAGTTAGTACATAAATTTCTATTGGGCTCCACCTTGGCATTGGAACAAATGACACAGATATCTTCCTCTGAGTCAGACATGTTTAACACACTAGCAATAAACTTGCAACTTGGTTATAATCTTTTTTAGCAAAAACGTACTGTGCCTCAAAGAGGTACTAAACGATTAAATGATTAAATGACAGTTGAAATAATGAACTAAAAAACTGTTATAGCATCAAACTTTAAAACAACACAACTTTTAGCAAAGGTTTGTTCCCATTAGAAAAATAACAATAATTAAATTTGACATAAAAATTACAGAGCAACGTTTTTATTCACAGTCAATATAAAATTCTCACAGCTCTGCTGAGAGAATCTACCTCCCTCTAAAGAAGTTTGAAGACCCCTGAGATCTGTCAGAGATGAACCGGATCATGCAGGAAATATAAGAGTAACTGACTGGAATTTTTTGATGCGTAGCAAAGAGCGCCAAAAACGGCCCCTCCCCCTCACACACAGCAGTGAAGAGAAACGAAACTGTCATAATTAAAACCAAACAACTGCCAAGTGGAAAATAATGCCCAAATATTTATTCACTCAGTACCTCAGAAATGTAAACGATTCTACATTCCAGCAAAAACGTTTAACATGATAAATACTTATTAAAAGGATTAGTGACTTTTAACAGAGTAGTTCCGGTGAAATACCATCCCCAGAATACTGAAGTGTATACATACATGACATTATAACGGTATGGCAGGATTTTCTCATCAATTCCATTCAGAAAATAAAAACTGCTACATACCTCAATGCAGATTCATCTGCCCGCTGTCCCCTGATCTGAAGCTTTTACCTCCCTCAGATGGCCGAGAACAGCAATATGATCTTAACTACTCCGGTTAAAATCATAGTAAAAAACTCTGGTAGATTCTTCCTCAAACTCTGCCAGAGAAGTAATAACACGCTCCGGTGCTATTGTAAAATAACAAACTTTTGATTGAAGTCATAAAAACTAAGTATAATCACCATAGTCCTCTCACACATCCTATCTAGTCGTTGGGTGCAAGAGAATGACTGGGACTGACGTAGAGGGGAGGAGCTATATGCAGCTCTGCTGGGTGAATCCTCTTGCATTTCCTGTTGGGGAGGAGTTATATCCCAGAAGTAATGATGACCCGTGGACTGATCACACATAACAGAAGAAAGTTATATTATCTGCAAAATAAAAAGTCTGTGTATACAAGGATATGGAAAGGGATATGAAAACCCCAAAATTACCTTTTGTGAATCAGACAGAGTAGGCATGTTGAGCACTACACGGCAGGAACTAGTGCTGCCATCTAGTGCTCTTGCAAATGGATAACATTCTTGCAAAACTGCTGCTATATACTGCTCTGACACGTGCATGCACCTGAGCTAACCCCCCTGCTCCTCAAAAATAAGATACCTGGAGAACAAATTAAAATTGATCATAGAAGTAAATTAGAAACTTAAGTAAAATCCCATGACCTCTCTAAATCATGAAAAAAATAAATTGGGTTTCATATCCTTTTAAAGCAAATGTATGATAAACTAGCAAAACAATAAAAATACCTCCCGATTTTACCTTTTAATTTATCATATGAATTTTATACATATAATTATAATCACCTGAGGCACTCTATGTATTTTGAAAGGTTTTAAATAAAGGGACACTGAACCCAATTTTTTTTTCATGATTCAGACAGAGCATGCAATTTTAAGGAACTTTCTAATTTACTCCTATTATCAATTTTTCTTCATTCACTTGCTATCTTTATTTGAAATAGAAGGCATCTAAGCTTCTTTTTTGGTTCAGTACTCTTAACAGCACTTTTTTATTGGATGAATGTATCCAGCAATCAGCAAGAACAACCCAGGTTGTTCACCAAAAATGGGCCGACATCTAAACTTACATTCTTGCATTTCAAATAAAGATACCAAGAGAATGAAGACAAATTGATAATAGGAGTAAATTGGAAAGTTGCTTAAAATGTCATGCTCTATCTGAATCAGAAAAAAAAAATTGGGTTCAGTGTCCCTTTAAAATGTGATTTAACAAGAATTGCTAACCACAACCAAAAAAAACCTAATTTTAGCACTCTTAATTTTGGACACAATGTCATAAAAGACCAAAAAATACTCAAACACATAACAATATATAAGTTGCATAAAAACATTTTTATGAGAAATATTTTTCTAAATATAATTATAGCTTTCATATGTGTGGGGGTTAATTATTTCTCAGTTTGGTAAATAACTGGTCCCTCTAGTACAGTGTGTTTCAACCAGTGTGCCGTGGCACACTAGTGTGCCATGAGAGATCCTCAGGTGTGCCACGGCAGACTGACAACAGTGTGACATTTTTTAAACTTTGCTTGTTTTTTACTCCCAGTGCAGGGGTAGTTTGTAGGAGGCATGGCATAACAACACAATACATACAGTATGTGTGTGTTTGTGTGTATGTGTATGTATATATATGCTGTATTAGGCTACAATGTGTGATTTTTTTTTAAATTTTGGGATGGTGGTGTGCCACAGGATTTTTTAATGTAAAAAAGTGTGCCACGGCAAAAAAAAGGTTAAAAATCACTGCTCTAGTAAATAGGAAAAATGTGTTAATCATTGCCTCCCATGTGCTACTGGCAGAAAGAGAGTTAAACAATACTCTCTCTGTGTTACTATCACAAAAGAGTTAAAGGGACATTAAACACAAAATGTTTCTTTCATAATTTAGACAGATAATACAATTTTAAACAACATTCCAATTTACTTCTATTATCTAATTTGCTTCATTCTTTAGATATCCATTGTTAAAGAAATAGCAATGCACACGGGCGAGCCAATCACAAGAGGCATCTATGTGCAGCCACCAATCAGAAGCTACTGAGCCTATCTAGATATGCTTTTCAGGAAAGAATATCAAGAGAATGAAGCAAATTACATAATAGAAGTAAATTAGAAAGTTGTTTAAAATGGTATTCTTTATCTGAATCATGAAAGAAAAAAATTGGGTTTAATGTCCTTTTAATATCTGCTATTTTTTGCTACTGTGAGAAGAAAGCGAAAAACTCATCAGTTTGAAATGAATACTTGGGGGTAGATTTAACAAGCAGCAGATACTGCAATCTACCCCCGAAGTTTCCGGCTTGCTGCTGCTCCTTAACTTGCCCACCACCTCTGATGTGGTGGACTGCAATCATCACGATCCGATCGTGATGATTGACACCCCCATGCTAGCGGCCGATTGGTTGCGAATTTGCAGGTGGAGGCATTGCACAAGCATTTCACCTGAAATGCTTGGGCAATGTTAAATGCCAACAACGTATGCTGTTGGCATTTAGCGATGCAGGGCGGACAAAATTCACTATATTGAATCCTGTCCGTCCGGGGTATGATAAATCTACCCTTTGGGCTCAAAACCTGATCTTTTTGCAACTTAATAATGTTAATGTTTGTTAGTGAACCTTCACTTGGCTTTAGCACACAGTGTGCATTTTTAAAAATAATTTTTCTAAAAAAAAAAAAAAAAAGTAAATGCTAAGGGCTAGACTACAAGTGAGGCGCAAACAGTTTTGTGCTAGCGCAATCGTGTTTTTGTGAGCAATTTTCATTGCGCTGATATTACACGTGGAGCGCAGTCGCCCTTTACGCTTCAATCCTTACTGCGATCTCAGAGCTGTGGTTAACTGTTTTCCGAAACAAAAAAGTTGCACAAACACTTAAAAAATACATTATAAAGTACAGTTACATTTATATTAACACTGTCTGATAAAACATTTTTAATAAAAATATTTAAAAAAAAAAGTAATAAGGGCTCAAAGATAGGAGATCTCGGCAGGCAAATGGCTTTAACATTGAGACACCTACATACAGTATACTTCACTAAAAGATGAATTTGTATGTATATAGATATGTTTATATATGTGTACATATATATTAATATATTTATATGTGTATATATGTATTTACAGACATATATACAAATATAAAAACATTAATATATATGTACACATATATAGACATATATATAAGTGCATTATATCCCTTTACCATGAAGTAGATGAAAACACGATAAACATATTTATACAATATTCATTTTTAATAAAAATTTTAACTATTTATTTACTGTGAATATTTCAAATTTGCTAATGGGAATATGCTATGTTTTTTGCACGATGGGTGCACGTTTGGGTCTTTTTCAACAATTTTTTCTCAATTGATTTCTATGGGGAATGCGAAAATGCAATGGCGGGTTTTATTTTCCCCCCACTTTTTTTCTCCATTAATTTATGTTGGGGAATACATGCACGTGCATGTGAAAACTAAACTTAGGTTTTTCGCTCTATTCGGGTTAACACTAGCACAAAATAGTTTTTTTTGGAACTTGTAATACAAATGCAACCCAACAAGCGCAAAAATTAAAATCGCGATCAACCTTAGTGTGGAACTCTTAATATAAAATTTCAATTTAAAGGGACATTATACACTCATTTTTTCTTTGCATAAATGTTTTGTAGATGATCTATTTATATAGCCCATAAAGTGTTTTTTTATAAATAAATGTATAGTTTTGCTTATTTTTAAATAACATTCCTCTGATTTTCAGACTCCTAACCAAGCCCCAAAGTTTTATGTGAATACGGTCAGCTACCTTCTCCAGCTTGCTCCTGTTTGTGTAAAGGGTCTTTTCATATGCAAAAGAAGGGGGAGGGGGGGAGTGTCTTATTTGCCACTTGCAGTGGGCTTTCCAGCTACCTTTTCAACAGAGCCAAACTGACAGCTTCTAAGTAAGTTTTTAAATAGTTTTATACTGGATTTTTATATCAGTATCTGTGCATCTTATTCTTTATAGTAGTGTCTATTACATGCAGTTATATGAAAATGAGTGTATACTTTCCCTTTAATATATTTTAGCTTTACACTTATTAAACTATAACAGAGTTGAAAACTGGATATTTTCTATTTAATAAACTTACTACAAAGAAAGCTCAAACCCAATAATTTCTGTTATTGAAACTATTTGGAATTCGATTTATGATATTGCTTTTTGATATTAATTAATTAACTTTTTTCCAATGTATGTATTAAAATATAAATGGTGTTTTTGAGAAGCTTTTTAAACACCAAATCGAATGTAGTTCAATGGGGCTTTGTACGTTTATTACAAATCAAATGTTGCTTTTTTCTTTTATATTATAGAAGATTCTTCTGTAAAGTGTTTGACGTAAATTGAAATACTAAGGACTTTGATATAATTCCAAATTTTCTGTAAGACTACTTTTTCATACCTCAAGTGTAACCTAGTGTTGCCAACTTGAGTTCTCTAAGGAAACAATTTAATCAGTGAAAAATAAATATAATTATTCCTTCAGCTAATTAATGCCTCTGCTTTGTAATAATTCAATGTTAGCAGCTTCCATATAATTATTTGCTCGGATGTTATTTTCCTGTTTGGAGTAGTTTGTCAACTAAACCCTTCTGGTTATAACTTTAGTCCCTTGTGAATTCAAATCCCTCTAATTACACTCATTTTATACACAAGCTATAATGAAAAATGTGTTTGCTCTTTAATTTGAGGCGATTTCCAGCTAATGCTTTCTCAGCTGAATAAACCATCCTCAAAATAAAAAATAAAACCCAACTCATAAATTGTATTAATAGCAAATATATATTTTTTATATTCTCTATCAAAGCCAAGTAATTTCAAATTTTTGCCTATATTTCCTGAAATAATAAAATTCTTTGTCGTCATTAAATATACCAGCATAAATCAGTAGTTATTTCCTACTGTTTATGGAAGAAGCTTTATATGACCAGAAAGTCGCACATTATTTTAAAACAGAATTTAAGCCATTTATTTTATGTCCAAAAATAAATTTATCTTATATCTATAATTTCTTCTCCCAAGAATAAATATGATATTTATTTCTATCAGTTAGCTCATTGCTCAACCAGTCTGTCTATCCATTTGTCTCACCTCTTTCACACTTTGGGCTTCATTTATGAAGCTGCAGAAACAGCTTTGTAGCTTAAGCTTTCAGGCTCACGAGAGCTAGGGGCACAGATACACATAAGTGACAGGTTACTGGGAGTGTACCTTGTCCACCCAGCTTTGGGCTTCATTTATGAAGCTGCAGAAACAGCTTTTTAGCTTAAAGGGACAGTACACTGTAAAATTGTTTTTCCATAAATGTATTTTAAATGACTTGTTATACCAACTGCAGAGTATAAAATATTTGAGAAATTGCATTTTCGGGTTTATTTGTGTATCTGAAGTAGCTGGTTTTGTGCTTTGAAACCACAGCCTATTACAATGGGTTGAGCTTCAGGTAATATTAGATCTCATTATGTTATCACTTTTATGTACACAGACTTGCTTCCTTATCTTATATTTGTCTGGAACACCAAAGCTCAATACATAGAGAGAACAATGGAAAATTATGATTTTATTACTTAACTATCATGCCCCCCACTGAGGGTGCAATCTTTTCTGCTGGCTGTGTTTACTTAGGCTTGTCAATAGCATATACGCCAGTATCAAAACTTTCAGTATAGGTTGGGAATCCACAAGCTAAATCAGCTATTTCAAATGCTGAAATATGTGTAAAGGAGCTACTTGCAACCAATTTAATACACTCTAGCAGGTAAAAAGGATCATTGGGAATAATTTAAAGGGGAGAAAGTTTTTGGGTGAACTGTCCCTTTAAGCTTTCAGGCTCACGAGAGCTAGGGGCACAGATACACATTATAAGTGACAGGTTACTGGGAGTGTACCTTGTCCACCCAGCTTTGGGCTTCATTTATGAAGCTGCAGAAACAGCTTTGTAGCTTAAGCTTTCAGGCTCACGAGAGCTAGGGGCACAGATACACATAAGTGACAGGTTACTGGGAGTGTACCTTGTCCACCCAGCTTTGGGCTTCATTTATGAAGCTGCAGAAACAGCTTTGTAGCTTAAGAATTCAGGCTCACGAGAGCTAGGGGCACAGATACACATAAGTGACAGGTTACTGGGAGTGTACCTTGTCCACCCAGCTTTGCGCTTCATTTATGAAGCTGCAGAAACAGCTTTGTAGCTTAAGCTTTCAGGCTCACGAGAGCTAGGGGCACAGATGCACATGATAAGTGACAGGTTACTGGGAGTGTACCTTGTCCACCCAGCTTTGGGCTTCATTTATGAAGCTGCAGAAACAGCTTTGTAGCTTAAGAATTCAGGCTCACGAGAGCTAGGGGCACAGATACACATAAGTGACAGGTTACTGGGAGTGTACCTTGTCCACCCAGCTTTGCGCTTCATTTATGAAGCTGCAGAAACAGCTTTGTAGCTTAAGCTTTCAGGCTCACGAGAGCTAGGGGCACAGATGCACATGATAAGTGACAGGTTACTGGGAGTGTTCCTTGTCCACCCAGCTTTTCATTAATGGGAGAAAAATCATAGGTTTCTATGCAACAGGCCAGGTATGTACCACCAAATACTACAAGCAGTGAATCATGAGCTATGAGACTCAATATGATACAAATGGTCATAGGAGCCTTGTGGTTGGGGTAAATTGGAGCTGGAGCTCTGGTGGCCTTGTGATTAACAGTTACTTATGCTGAGGCCTCTACTGGATTGCTGTAAGGCGTAATTTCTGAATTGTTGGTCTGGTGTTACCCTTCCAGGGGGTTCATGTTAGGGTTTAGTTAAGGTGTGTAGTCTGGGGAGAGGTAACAAATCCTTTTTTTATTGTGGAGGTCACCTTTACTGTTTAGGATTATAACATGGGTACCTATGTAATACTGTTACCAGTGCCATAACTGTCTATTTTTGTAAGAACAAGTCAAGCAGTCACTAAATAATAGGGACCTAAGTTGTGTATGGTCCCTAAAATGAAGCCATCATTAAAAAACAAATACAGTTGATTTTTTGTATAGCAGTATAATTTTAGCTCATAGCACAACATATACCGCACATTTTATAATGACATTTTAATCCATTCTAAAACCAAAATATAGTAATTTAACACTTGTCCTGTGGCTTCTCTTGTGATATTTTGTTCTGAAGGAATTCAACAGCAGTAAAAATTTTGCACAGATTTATATATGATTTTTGTATTTGTCTAATGCAAAAGCCGCTTGTAAACATTTTAACCTGTTTCAAAATAGTAAATCCCTTTTTTCACTTTTTTTTGTACGTTTTTACGATCATTTCCTAATTTAAGAAATAGTTAAAAATAAATTGTTTTTTTTAAATTTATTTTAATTGAATTGCTTTTATTTTGCATACTATGGAGCAGAAATTATGATACCCTTGTTTCCGCTGCTTCATAACTTGTCCGCCTGCTCTGAGGCTGCGGACATCAATCTGCCCAATCCTATACGATCGGGTTAATTGACACTAGGGATGGGCGAATGTGTAAATTTCTGAATTCAAATGTTAGAACGAATGTTATTACCGAAATTCTAATTCTAAATCCGAATGTTGATAAGAATGAATATTCTTAAAAATTCTATAATCGAATGCTATTTACAGTTTTCGAATGTCACTTTGGAATTTGAATGTTTATAATTATATTGAATGTCCACATTCGAAATTTCGAATTTAACATTCTATTTAACAAATACTATTCAGAAGTTCAATAGTTCATGTGGTAGGGAGGGAATCTAGTAAATTGATACATTATAGATACAAATATATCATTTTGAATGTTTCTATATAGAATATTGCATAATTCAAATATTACATTTAAAGAAAGCATTAGAAAAACTATTACAAATATCAATTCGAATTTTTCAAAATTAATATTTTCGAATGTAATCGTAAAATTCGAAGCCGAACATTTGAAAATCGAATGTTAGAATGTTATGTAAACATTTGAAATTCGATTCGAACGAACAAATGTGTTAAAATTCGTTTAATTTTTTGAATGTTGCGAAACATTCGCCCATCCCTAATTGACACCCTCTGCTAGCAGCCGATTGGCTGCGAATCTGCAGGGAGCAGCATTGCACAAGCAGTTCACAAGCACTCTACATCGTATAATATCCGCTCGCACTTTGGACCCCAATGTATTTATCTGTGTATAATTTTAATATATTTTTAAAAATATTCATATAGATCAATCTTATAAATTAACATTACCACAGTTTTAGACTATCAAATAAAAAAAACTACATGCCTTCGTAAATTTAAATTAGAAATTGATGAAATCTCAACAGACCACGTACCTGAAGGATTAGCAATAGTCTAATGTAGCAAGCTATAGCCGTATCCATGAGCAATCTGATTACTGGGAACATATAAAGTATTACTAATAACAGTTCTTAAGATCCATGATAAAACAACAATGAATATAATTTAAATAACAATATAACACAAATTGTAATCCTGTTATGCAAATTATTGATGTAATCAGACAAATCACGGTATGAAAATAATTTGAACTTGTGTGAACAGTTTAAATTGTTATAAAAAGAATATGAAATGTACAGGAATAAGTATTTTTGCAAATATAGCTATGTTTATAAAAATGCTTCTTTAAAAAGTTATTTAGTGGTTTCCTCGTGTACTTTTCTCATGCACAGAAGCTGATGCCGATAGGGGCTACATCAAGTACTGTATGTGCACATGCACATAATAATTTGGGTACATAGCAACATTTAGCACTAAAAAGCGTTTTTACAAATTCAAGGACAATGCAAGAAATGGACTTTGAATACACAGTTGCACAATTAATTGGTCGTTTATGCCCATTTAAGTAAATATTTCTTTAAAACATAAACCTTCATAAAAAAAGCCTGTGTCGCTACACTTGTGTTTGGGAGGCAAATAATTCTTGTTTTTGAACTAGCAGATTTCCACAAAGTAAAGAAAAATTCTTATATGAAATTATTGTTAAGAGATCCAGTATAATAAAGGACCTCAAGGTATAAAAATCATATATCTTTAAAACATAAACCACTAGACAATAAACATAATTAAAGGGACCATAAATTCAAAATTAAACTTTCATGATTCAGACAGAACATGCAATTTTAAACAACTTTCCAATTTACACCACTAATCACATTTCCTTCATTCTCTTGATATCTTTTGTTAAATAGTAAATGTAAGTAGGCTCATGAGCATTAAATGCACTACTTGAAGATAGCTGAATCCATTGGGTGAAACAATGACAAGAGCACAATGTTATCTATATGGCACACATGAACTAACTCCCTCTAGCTGTGAAAAACTGTCAAATGCATTGAGATAAGAAGCCCATTAAGCTTACTCCAGGCATTTTTTTTTAATTTACTTGCTGTATTTGTCGCTACCCCCTCTATTAATAATAATTTCATAAATCAATCAGCGTTTTACTAAAGTAGCACTTTTGCAAATTATTTCCTACCCTTGATCTTGAGATCTTGTATTGCTAATTTACTAATCCACCTTGTTGATTGATAAAGATTATATATAGATATGGATTGCACTCTAGCAATGTGTATGTGTGTACATATATATTTATGTGTGTATATATGTATTTACAAACATATATACACATATAAACACATAAATACATATGTATATATATATAGACATATATAGAAGTGCATTAGAGCCCTTTGCAGTTAAGTAGATGAAAATATGCAAACGCATATTTATGCAATATTCATAATTAATAAAGGTTTTAGATATGTATTTACTGTAAATATTTCACATTCCAATGTTCTGCACATAACAGGATATGTTCTGTGTATTTAAAAATAGATATTGCTATATATATATATGTATATATCTATACCTATATATAATCATCTCTATATATAGGTTTATACCTATATATATATATATATATATATATATATATATATATATATATATATATATATATATATTGTAACAAAATACCATGAGATATATGTAGAAATATGTATTTATGAAAAAATAGAAGATATTCTTGTATATGTAGAGCATTAGAACGTTAGAACGTGAATTATTCATATTTTCATGTCGGGTCAGCGCACATGAGAATTTGTAATTGGGTTTGCGCGCGAGTGGGGTGTTTTTTCTCTCCATTGAATTATATGGGGGAATAGATGAACGTGCATGTGATATTGTAAGTTTGGCTTTTTGCTCACGTCAGGTTAGCGCAATAAAAATAACTTTTTACTTTCAACTCGTAATACCCACGCAACCTGATGCACGCAACAAGTTTCCTTCTAGCACAATTAACGCTATAGTGAAAGTGTTAAATAGCACTCAACTTGTAATCTGGCTCTTATTTTTTTTCATGAAAATTACCTTTTACTTATTTAGAAGTATTTGAAATAATTATGATTATCTATAATGTTGTAACAAATGCATTAAACAGATAAGATATAAAAATAAAGTAAGTGCTACTAAATAATTTCATATCTGCCAAAAATGCAAAAATACTCACAATATAATTTGGCTTCTAAAGTAAAAATAAAGTTAAAAAGGTTAAAGTACCTACAGTTCTATTAGCTAGACATTGACATATTGGCCAAGATTTGGAATATCAGCATTTTTTTGTAATGTGTTGAACATCAAGGTTAATAAAATAACAAGGACATTTTACTCTACATTGTTCCTGTCTGTTTTATAATTCTATGCAATATAGCCTTGCAGCTGTGTACTTACTGAATAGAACTTTCAATGCGAGATATTGTCAAAAACGCTGCTAGGTTTGCTGTGTAGGAAGAGATGACAATTAAAGCAAACAACCACCAGGCTCCCATCATCATGCGAGTGGCTAGTGTAGTATAGGGTACTTCACCTCCTGTAAAAAAAGAACAAAAAATAGTTTGTTTCCTGTTGTCTTGTGTAGCAATGCAAAATAAATCTTGTTTTAAAGGGACATGAAACCCAAACATTTTCTTTCATGATTTAGATAGAATGTTCAGTTTTAAACAACTTTCCAGTTTACTTTTATTATCAAATTACCTTCATTTTCTTGGTATCATTTGTTGAAGGAGCAGCAATGCACTACTGGTTTCTAACTGAAACTGAAATGACAATCGGTATATATATATATATATATATATATATATATATATATATATATATATACACATGTCAGAATGTAGGAGGGCACGCACAGGATTTCTATAGAAACAAAATAGTATATCTTTATTTCAAAGTAAAATTCATATTAATTAATTTTAATTGTACAACCTAGATTAATTGCTGCCCCTGCGTTTTCCTAGATAAACCTTTAAGCAAAGGATAGCAAGAGAAGGAAGCAAATTAAATGATAGAAGTAAATTGGAAAATTATTTAAAATTGTATGCTCTGTCTAAATCATGAATGTCTAATTATGACTTTACTGTCCCTTTAAGGTATAATTTCCCTGATAAAAAACATGACCCTATTTCATTAGACAGTGTTAATGAAAATATAAAAGTTTAACGTTCGTTATAAACATTGTTATGATGGTACCTGGCTTCACATTTAACTACTTTAGAGTCATTTGACAGTATAAAGCAGTTTTTAGTTTTTTACATTCATTATAAGGATATAGCAGTGAATAGCATGCTGGGCAGTGGTAGTTTAGGAAGTTTTTTAATGTTAGGTCAGGGATGCTTCTCCCAAACTCCAAAAACACACTTTAACAACCTTTAAACAGAAACATGTTTCTGGATATAAAATCTTATACCACATAAAAAAGCCAAGGCAACCTGTATAAAAGAACATGTCCAAAATGGGGCATACATAAAAAAAATATCCATAAAAGTTACTTGCCTACAGATGCACTCTGTTAATTTATCCTCTGAAATGAAATAAAACAGGCCCCAGGAGTAAAGTGACAGATAAAGGGAAGACTGCAAAACATTTATAGTTTCAGGAGCAGAAATATAAGACTCTGCAAAGAACATTAACCCCTTGACTGCATGATAGTGGCGTATTTAGGTTTCTTGCTGCCCTAGGCACTCACTCTTCTCTTCTCACGATCTCACACGGGCTAACCCCCATTGCCCCCAGGCCTGGGAGATCACGTGCATCTGTGTGTGACTCCATCCACATTCCATCCTTTGCGGCGTGCAAATAGACAGGAAGGCGGCTAGTTAAAAAAACCTCACGTGACCTCAGCGAAAAGTCGGTCACGTCACCTCTGGGCGGCAAGACGCCCTGTCAAAGTCACATTTTTTTTAAAGCCACTCATATTTAGTGCGGCGGCCAGGACAAATACCGGCCCCCAAAATTTGCCACACTAGGCACAGGCCTTGTTGGTCTATGCACTAATACGGCCCTGCTGCATGACCTTGGGAAATAACGTTTTGCAAACCTCTATCGCAGCTAAGGGCATAATGCAAATTACATCTGCAAGGGAGAGAGCAGAGAATGTTTTTACAACCTTCGGAGGGGATGGGAAATACAAACACAGTTAACCCGCTTTCATCAATTGAATATGTTAGAAACCATTGATAAGTACATACTCCCTCTAAAAGCACTATTTTTGTGTGATGTTTCTTGCTGCTAACAAACTATTGTACTCAGCAAGTAACCTTTTAGCAAGACAGCACTGGGACGAACTACCCTCATTATGGGTTCAATGTTCTAAAGCACTCTGTTCTGATGAGATTATCTAATAAGTCTAGTCAGTAATGTGAGGTCCCTCAAAAGAATTTCAGAAAGGAAAATGTTAGCTTGAGAGCTGTTCATCTTGCTATGTAGGGTTCTGGACATAAAGGAGAGACACATACTTTATAATATAATTCTCAAAAAAAGCCCCTTAAGCCCCCTCTCCATGCTAGTCAGTTTTTTTCTCCAACATTAGTGTGTCCGGTCCACGGTGTCATCCTTACTTGTGGGAATATTCTCTTCCCCAACAGGAAATGGCAAAGAGCACAGCAAAAGCTGTCCATATAGCCCCTCCTCAGGCTCCGCCCCCCCAGTCATTCTCTTTGCCGCTCTGAACAAGTAGCATCTCCACGGAGATGGTGAAGAGTATGTGGTGTTTACTTGTAGTTTTTTATTCTTCTAGCAAAAGTTTGTTATTTTGAAATAGTACTGGTTGTGCTATTTACTCTGAAACAGAAAGAGATGAAGAGTTCTGTTTAAAAGAGGAGTATGATTTTAGCAGCAGTAACTAAAATCAATTGCTGTTCCCACGCAGGACTGTTGAGCCCAGAGAACTTCAGTTGGGGGGAACAGTTTGCAGACTTTTCTGCTCAAGGTATGACTAGCCATTTTTCTAACAAGACTGTGTAATGCTGGAAGGCTGTCATTTTCCCTCATGGGGATCGGTAAGCCATTTTCTTAGACTCTAAAAGAATAAAGGGCTTATTATGGGCTATTAACTGGTGGACACTCTTAAGGGCTAAATCGATTGCTTATTTAAGTATTATTCAAGTGTTATTTACAGTTTGAAGTCGATTTCACACTTTTTATTATTTAGGGAACGTTTTTAACGCCAGGCACTAGTTAAGACACCTTCCCAGTCAGGAAGGGCCTTTCGTAGGCAGAGCCTCATTTTCGCGCCATTATTGCACAGTTTCTTTTGAGTGCAGTGCATGCAACTGCATGTGAGAGGGTCTGGCATCTACTGAAAACGTTCCTGGAAGGCTTGAATTGGTATCGTATACCCCCCTGGGATAGGTGAAGTCGCAACAAACGCTGTGGCTGGGACTGTAGTGGGGTTAAAATTGTAAACGGCTCCGTTTTTCGCATTTTAAGTGTTAAAAGCTTGAAAATTGGGGTGCAATACTTTGAATGCATTAAGACACTGTGGTGAAAATAGTTTTTCACATATTCAGTAATAAAGTGTGCTCTGTTTAACATTTAAAGAGACAGTAACGGTTTTCTTTAAAAACGGTTTTTGGCTTTATTATCCAGTTTAAGCCTGTCTAACATGTCTGTACCTTCAGATAGATCATGTTCTGTATGTATGGAGGCCAAGGTGGTCCCCCCTTCAAATGTATGTGATAATTGTGCCATGGCGTCCAAACAAAGTAAGGACAGTACTGTCACATTTAGTAAGGTTGCCCAGGATGATTCCTCAAATGAAGGAAGTAGGGACAGTTCTGCATCCTCTCCTTCTGTGTCTATACCAGTTATGCCCGCGCAGGCGACCCCTAGTACTTCTAGCGCGCCAATGCTTGTTACTATGCAACAATTGACGGCTGTAATGGATAACTCCATAGCTAATATTTTATCCAAAATGCCAGCATTTCAGAAAAAGCGTGATTGCTCAGTTTTAAACACTGTAGAGTAGGAGGGCGCTGATGATAATTTATCTGTCATAAGGAGGGCGGAGCTAGCAGCCATTGAAGCCAGACGTGTCCTGAGAGAGCTCCGCTGCTAAAGAGCCTAACTTAGTAGAAAAAAGTGCTAAATCACACTAAAAAAGACATTGTGAGCACAAATAGGAGACAGGCACTCTGTAGAGCACATCAAGAGAGGATTCCGGGGCAATACGGAGGGGTTCGTTGTCGGAATAACATTCTTACTGCCGCAACAGCACAGCGTCGGAGGGTCGGGGCTCCGCTCCGACGGCTGCTTCAGAAAGACATCAACCTACGGAGGATAAGCAACGGCAGTCACTCCTCACTCCTGACATCAACACAGTCTAAGCTGACTAGACGACCCGCATACCAACAGGCAACAGGTGAGGCCTCCCGACACAGCACTTAAGCCACGCATCAAATAATTTAATAAAGGGGGACAGACACACGATAGCAGCAGGGGAGAGATATTACCCCCCACCCACATCAACCTACACCTTTAACTAAAGGCCTCACAGATACCCAGCACCGAGGAAGCCCTTATAAAAATTAAGACGAGATAAAAAACAAAAAATAATAATAAATACGGGCCGAAACTTCTGAGGGCGGGAAAAGGCGCCATCTTGCTGCTTCTTCTCTCTCCCACACAGACTGCTGCACCAGCTCCTTAAAATAAATAAGCAGACCCCACATACCCCGGCTGCGCCACAATACTGTAAGCCAGACTCAGTATAGACTATCATATTTTTTCTTAAAAAAGCAGACTCACTGCTCATGGCGTATTAATAACAAGCAAAACCTGCAGGTCTCCTTTTCCTTTTCGACCCTCCTTAGGAGAGACACCCTTGCTGCCTGCCTTGTTTGGAGGTGTAGTTAGCCTTGGAACGGGACAGTCCAGGTGGCCAGAACCGGAGGGCTCAGTTACACTACGGAGGAATAGGAGCTGCAGGGACTCACAAAATTTTTCAGTAACTCTTTATCTCACCCCCTCAGCAGGAAAGATAAAGATATGTAGCACATCACTCTGAATGAGGAAAGTAATGGCAAACTAAAGATCCACTCTGTCTATATCGACATCTCTAAAGATTATGAGCAATTCTGTCTAATGTAATTTCCCTAAGCTACTCCAGATCCCGAGTACATATTACAGCTATATTAAGCCAATAAACCTTCCACCTCTTGAATAACAATTAAAGAGCACACCATCCCCTGGACACAAGAAAGCTGCACTACAATGAAAAATAAAACGCAGACAGTCAAAGAATGTCTATCAAAATCTCAAGCAAAGCAAAAAACCTTAGATAAAAGCATCACAACTCAAACCGCTAGCCCTACAAAAAACCCACAAATGGCTACTGAGCACCCCACTGTGTCGATATCCAACAAAGAACTTTTAACACAGATAAAATCTTTATTCCAGGAGGAACTAAAATCCGCTATTTCAGAATTAAGACTGGATATCAGAGAAATTGGAGGCCGTACGGCTGAACTAGAAAACAAACTGGATGATATAGTGGAAGAAATCCCCCAGCTACGCCACTCAATTCAGGAGAACTCTACCTACATAACTAAATTAGAGGATCACATCGAGGACCTTGAAAACAGATCCCGCAGATCGAATATCCGCATTAGAAACCTTCCGGAATCCTATAAAAACTTAGATGAAACTATCACAGATCTTTTCCATCAACTAGTTCCTGAAGTGGAAGTAGACATGCTACTTATGGATCGTGTGCACAGGGCACTGACAAAGCCACAGCAATTCGCCTCAAGGGACATTATAACTAAACTTCACTACTTTCACATCAAGGATCTCATAATAAAAGCTGCAAGAAATAACCAGACTGTCACTTATGATGGACATGAAATCCAAATCTTCACCGACTTAGCCCCCATCACACTCCGAAAAAGGAGAGAACTGAAACCCATAACAACAGCCCTCAATGCTGCCCACATCAAATACAGATGGAACTTCCCATTCAAGTTAGTCTTCTCCATCCAAAACATCATGTATAGCTGCACTACTAGGGAAGAAGGCTTCTCACTATTGGCCAAGCTCAAAATTCCAACTGAGAGTTCTAACATACCTGCACCCAGCAAGACTACAAAGAAAAATCTTCAAAGAGAATGGACACCGGCCCGTGAAATGGGTAAGACCAAACGAAAGAAACCTACACCAAGCGACCCTAAAGAATCAGAATCCTCATCAGAAGATGAAGACCCGGAGTGAAGTGCTGTAACAATAAGAGACGGTACTGGTAATGACATTGGTGGAAGCAATTAGGCTTCCAGATATCTTAAGGGGCACTGATTAAGCTAACAGTTAGATAAGAGAAGTTTCAGTGACTGTTTACCACAGTTTATCGCAACATATGGAACTCATTTATTAGCACCATGTTTGAACTTTTATCTTTGGTTGAAACATAACCAGTACCCCACTATTTTCACTATTTTCACTGTTATCTATTTTCTATTTTTGCAGAATGAGATGCCGTCTAGTATCTCGGGATCCCCCCCCCCCCCCCCCCCTTCCCCACCCATCATCCCTTACTCTCCCTTTTTCATACCCCCTTATTCCTACCCTGTCCCTACCCTCCATGCATATTCCTTCAACTTCCCCTGCCTCCCCGTCCCTCCCCAAGTTAGAATTGTTCAGATCAATGTATACACCGAATGCATGCCATGTTTCGTTCCTCTACTAGGAATGCCTAAGTTAGAATTGCTGACATGTTTATTTTTTTTGTTACTTTTACATGTGTTTCTCAAATCTGCTTTGTGTTACAGGATGAGCTTCCTTTTGAAGCCTACACCATTGTACGATTATGGGCTGCATAGCTGGTCCCACTTTCTAAGTATCCTCATAAAATCCTCTTGTCTCCCACCGAGATATACTGTAAGGGCCATCTCACAGCATGGTACCCCACAGCATTCCCACGAGGGTCCCGGCTCTTCGAGTGGTAAGATTAAGCAACAATATGTGAGCTTTAAGGTGTTCTGTGAACTCCATTCAGGGGGTAAAGATAGGGAAACAATAGCAATATGCTTATCCAGCCATTATGTCCATTAAAATTATATCACATAACGTCAGAGGACTGAACTCTGACATAAAACGCAGAAAGGCCATCAATGAATATAAGTCCCTAAAAGCGCAAATAGTAATGCTGCAGGAGACACATTTTACTAGATCTTACACCCCTAAATACTGGGATAAAACATACCCTACACAATACCATTCAATCAATCCAAACAAAAGGTGTGGAGTTACAATTCTCCTCCACTCCTCATTAAACTTTAAAGAAGAATCAGTTATAAGGGACAAAGAGGGGAGATTCTTAATTCTAAAAGGCCTCATACAAGACACCCCGGTCCTACTGGTAAATGTCTACGCCCCTAACGAACATCTATCTCCATTCATGTCTAGACTTAGCAAACAACTTACACTCTGGAAAAGGTACAAAACAATTATTGGGGGAGACTTCAATACAACCATGGACGATAATGTAGATAGATCTACAGTAACTATCTCACAACAAAAAGCACGCAGACCCACCCATAAAGTTTTAAAAGACTTTACCCTAGATCATAACCTAATAGATAGTTGGCGAACACTCAACACAACAGTAAAAGACTATACATACTACTCCCCAGTACATAACTCATACTCAAGAATCGATTACATTCTCCTAAGTCAAGTTATGGTGCCCTTATTGATTAAAGCTACAATTATAAATTGCGTTTGGTCAGACCATTCCATAGTGGAAATTAAGTTATCGGGAATGGTTAACCCAAAGAGAATAAAAGCCTGGACACTCAACCACAACCTATTACAAGACAAGCTGATACTAAATACAATCCAACAACACATACAGGAGTTTATTACACTTAATAAAAACACTACCTCCAACCCTATCTATGAATGGGGGGCATTAAAAGCCTATGTTAGAGGTCTTTTGATCACAGAATCAAACAAGCGGCATAAAATCCAAAACACCCAAATTGAGCAACTGAAATCAGAGATTAATCTCTTAAGAACTAAAATTTTAGATAAGTCAACGAAAGGATTAATGAAACAATTAAAGATTAAAACCGACAAGCTAGATCATCTCTTAAATAAAGATGCAATTAGGACAATCAAAATGATAGACACACAATACTATATTTACAGCAACAAACCCGACAAAATGTTGGCTAATAAATTGAAAGACATTACCAGAATCACTACTGTACCCCAATTACAACTGTCGGATAATAAAACGACTAATGATCCCCTGTCTATTGCAAATACATTTGCTGAGTATTACCATAAACTATACAATCTCACGCATAACAAATCTAATATAGACAAAACTAAAGAACTTGACACATTCCTAGAAAATAGCTCCTTGCCATCCATAACTGAACAAGATAGGGATGCCCTGAATAGCCCGATCACCCATGAAGAAGTAAAATTAGCCATAAAAACTCTTAAAAGTTCTAAGGCACCAGGGCCAGATGGATACTCGGGAATTTTCTATAAATTGCTGCAACCTATCCTAATACCACAACTAACGAATGTATTCAACTCTATTCTACAAAATAAAGTAATACCCCCTGAGATGTTAACAGCCAGAATCACAGTAATCCCGAAGCCAGGCAAAAATAAGCAGCACTGCCAAAACTACAGGCCTATATCACTGATAAACCAAGACATAAAACTATTCACCAAAATATTGGCGAATCGATTAAACCCTCTACTTACCAAGGTTATACACTTAGATCAAGTGGGGTTTGTCTCCGGTAGAGAAGCTCCAGACAACACCCGTAAAGTGATAGACCTGATTAATCTCGCCACAGTCAGAGGGACGCCTTCTCTGTTTCTAGCCCTGGATGCAGAGAAGGCGTTCGACAGAGTTAATTGGCAATATATGTTTGCGGTCCTCAAGAAAACAGGTATTAGGGGTGAATTTCTTGACGCGATCACCAATCTTTACTCATCCCCTACGGCATTCATTAGGCTATCTGGCTACCAGTCCCAAGCAATACAAATTAAGAACGGCACCCGCCAAGGCTGTCCACTATCCCCCCTACTATTTGCCCTCTGTATTGAGCCTTTGGCAATTAAAATAAGAGATGATCAGAATATAGCAGGTATTAACGATGGAGTAACAGACCACAAATTATCCCTATTCGCGGATGATATCATCCTGTCACTGACTAAACCACTGTTATCTCTTCCCCCCCTATATCATATAATGCAACAATTCAGTAACCTTTCAGGTTACAAAATAAATGAAGACAAGTGCGAGGCCTTAAGCATCAAACTTCCACAGCATACAAAAAAACTACTGGAACTCAATTTTGCATTTAAATGGGCCAAGAAGAATATTAAGTACTTAGGGATAAATCTTCCAACTAACATACATAGTCTCTACCAATCTAATTATACACCTATGTTCAAGCATATTAGAGATTTAATCAGTAAATGGACTAAACTTAAAATATCTCTGTACGGCAGAATTATTACCACTAAAATGACACTATTACCCAAAATATTATACTTGTTTAGAGCCCTCCCCATCTCTGTCCCACTCTCAGAATTACACAAACTACAAAGAGATTTACTAAAATTCATCTGGCAAGGGAAAAAAGCCAGGATCAACAGAAAAGTAATGTGTACAATTAGAAACGAAGGAGGGGTAGGAGTGCCTAATTTAATCTCATACTATCATGCCGCAAGAATGTCACAGACCATACAATGGTTTAAAGATAATAGTAAGAAGAGTTGGACCCACATTGAGTCGAACATTCTAGAGACAAACTTCCTTTCCCGGGCGCTCTGGGCCCCACATCTCTCAAAGCACAAACATAACAGAAAATTTATTGCGATTGAACACACTATCCACATTTGGAAATATCTAAATTCGAAATACACTCTTATCAGAGATAGATCCACACTAACCCCTTTAGTAACGCTTGGTACCTCAATAGACATAGAGATTCAGCAGAAATGGTCCAATAAAGGGCTTTATAGAATAGCTGACGTGATTACAGCTGATAAAGTATTATCTTTTGAACAATATCATAACCTAGATGTTAGTGACAAAAACATATGGTATCATTACTTGCAACTGAGGTCGAGGGCGATTGAGATACTAGGTATGGCGAAACCCCCCCCAAACACAAAACTAGAAACACTATGCCTTACAACCATTCAGATATCGGGAGTGATATCAACCTTATACTCAATCTTTAATTCCACAGAAAACAAAGAAAAAACACAAACCATCAATAGATGGGAACGAGACATAGGTAAAGTCTGGCCACTTGAAACATGGTTTACAAACCTTAAAAATGGTGCCTCCTTTACGCAGAACGCTCAACTTAGAGAAAATTTCATAAAAATTGCATTTAGATGGTACCTCCATCCCACAAGAACACATGAAACAGGGGGCTCACTAACACAGCTTTGTTATAGAGGGTGCGGGGAAAGAGGCACATATATCCACATGTGGTGGGAATGTGAGCAAATTAAGAAAACCTGGGACTACACCTCACGACTATTAAGTGCAATCTTCCAAAAACAAATAACATTAACGATAGAGCAAGCTCTGCTTCATTTCCCAATCCCAGGAATTCCAAAGACCCACCTTCAACTAGTCATGATGGTATGCACGGTAGTTAAAATCAGCATAGCCCAATTCTGGAAATCCACCCCACCTGACGTTACCTTTATCTATAACAAATTAGAGTATCATTACAATATGGCAAGCGCAGCAGCTGAAACCCTTAACGATACTGAAAGATTCCTTACAAGATGGGAACCTTTTGTAATGTACCATGAGTCAAAAAGAAAAACCACCCAGAATAATACTCATGCCCCAGACCCTACAATTTAAAACAAGAGCCGGGGCCCTCAATGAGGACAAACGCAAGGATGGTATAGAGCACATAAATACCTTGTTTTCACTGATCTGTAAACTATGGATAGATTTTATTTCAGCTAAGGTTATATACTGTAAAAGATGAACATTACGAAGAAAAACGATTGACACATGTATTTTATTTTATTTTATTTTATTTTATATTATTTGATTTTACTTGTTTTTGTTATATGTAAAACTTCAATAAAAACAATTCAACATAATTTATCTGTCATACCCTCACACCAGTCTGAAGTGGCAGTGAGGGAGGGTTTGTCAGATGGTGAAATTTCTGATACAGGAAGAATTTCTCAGCAGACAGAACCTGATGTTGTGACATTTAAATTTAAATTAGAGCACCTCCGCGCATTACTTAAGGAGGTTCTATCTACTCTGGATGATTGTGACAATTTGGTCATCCCAGAAAAATTGTGCAAGATGGACAAATTCCTTGAGGTCCCGGTGCACCCTGATGCCTTTCCGATACCTAAAAGAGTGGCGGACATAGTGAATAAGGAGTGGGAGAAGCCAGGCATACCTTTTTTCCCTCCTCCTATATTTAAGAAATTGTTCCCCATGGTCGACCCCAGGAAGGACACATGGCAAACAGTCCCTAAGGTCGAGGGGGTGGTTTCTACACTAGCTAAACGCACGACTATTCCCATTGAGGACAATTGTGCTTTCAAAGATCCTATGGATAAAAAATTGGAGGGTTTGCTTAAAAAGATTTTTGAACAGCAAGGTTACCTCCTTCAACCAATTTCGTGCATTATTCCTGTCACTGCAGCGGCGTGTTTCTGGTTCGAGGAACTGGAAAAGTCGCTCAGTAAGGAGACTCCATATGAGGAGATCATGGACAGAATTCACGCACTTAAGTTAGCTAATTCCTTTATTTTAGATGCCGCTTTGCAGTTAGAGAGATTAGCGGCGAAAAATTCAGGGTTTGCAATTGTGGCGCGCAGAGCGCTCTGGCTAAAGTCTTGGTCGGCAGATGTATCTTCCAAGACAAAATTGCTTAATATCCCTTTCAAAGGTGAGACCCTTTTTGGGCCAGAATTGAAAGAAATTATTGCAGACATCACTGGGGGAAAGGGCCATGCCCTCCCACAAGATAGACCTTTCAAGGCTAAGAATAAGTCCAATTTCTCCAACATAGGTGTGTCCGGTCCACGGCGTCATCCTTACTTGTGGGATATTCTCTTCCCCAACAGGAAATGGCAAAGAGCCCAGCAAAGCTGGTCACATGATCCCTCCTAGGCTCCGCCTACCCCAGTCATTCTCTTTGCCGTTGTACAGGCAACATCTCCACGGAGATGGCTTAGAAAGATTCCAGGGACTGTAAAGGGGTTAAATATATAAACGGCTCCGGTTCCGTTATTTTAAGGGTTAAAGCTTCGAAATTTGGTGTGCAATACTTTTAAGGCTTTAAGACACTGTGGTGAAATTTTGGTGAATTTTGAACAATTCCTTCATACTTTTTCGCAATTGCAGTAATAAAGTGTGTTTAGTTTAAAATTTAAAGTGACAGTAACGGTTTTATTTTAAAACGTTTTTTGTGCTTTGTTATCAAGTTTATGCCTGTTTAACATGTCTGAACTACCAGATAGATTGTGTTCTGACTGTGGGGAAACCAAGGTTCCTTCTCATTTAACTATATGTATTTTATGTCATAAAAAAATTTAGTAAAAATGATGCCCAAGATGATTCCTCAAGTGAGGGGAGTAAGCATGGTACTGCATCATCCCCTCCTTCGTCTACACCAGTCTTGCCCATACAGGAGGCCCCTAGTACATCTAGTGCGCCAATACTCCTTACTATGCAACATTTAACGGCTGTAATGGATAATTCTATCAAAAACATTTTAGCCAATATGCCCACTTATCAGCGAAAGCGCGACTGCTCTGTTTTAGAAAATTCTGTAGAGCATGAGAACGCTGATGATATGGTTTCTGAAGGGCCCCTACACCAGTCTGAGGGGGCCAGGGAGGTTTTGTCTGAGGGAGAAATTTCAGATTCAGGAAACATTTCTCAACAAGCTGAACCTGATGTGATTACTTTTAAATTTAAGTTGGAACATCTCCGCGCTCTGCTTAAGGAGGTGTTATCCAATTTGGATGATTGTGATTATCTGGTCATTCCAGAACCACTATGTAAAATGGAAAAGTTCTTAGAGGCCCCGGGGCCCCCCGAAGCTTTTCCTATATCCAAGCGGGTGGCGTACATTGTTAGTAAAGAATGGGACAGGCCCGGTATACCTTTAGTACCTCCCCCCATATTTATAAAATTGTTTTCTTATAGTCGACCCCAGAAAGGACTGATGGCAGACAGTCCCCAAGGTCGAGGGGGCGGTTTCTACTCTACACAAGCGCGCCACTATACCCATAGAAGATAGTTGTGCTTTCCAAGATCCTATGGATAAAAAATTAGAAGGTCTGCTAAAGATGTTTGTTCAGCAAGGTTCCCTTCTACAACCAATTGCATGCATTGTCCCTGTCACTGCAGCCGCGTGTTTCTAGTTTGATGAGCTAGGAAAGGCGATTATTAGTAATTCTTCTTCTTATGAGGAGATTATGGACAGAATTCGTGCTCTTAAATTGGCTAATTCTTTCACCCTAGACGCCACCTTGCAATTGGCTAGGTTAGCGGCGAAAAAATTCTGGGTTTGCTATTGTGGCGCAGAGCGCTTTGGTTAAAATCTTGGGCAGCGGATGCGTCTTCCAAGAACAAATTGCTTGACATTCCTTTCAAGGGGAAAACACTCTTTGGCCCTGACTTGAAAGAGATTATCTCTGATATCACTGGGGGCAAGGGCCACGCCCTTCCTCAGGATAGGTCTTTTCAAGACCAAAAATAAACCTAAGTTTCGTCCCTTTCGCAGAAACGGATCAGCCCCAAGGGCTACGTCCTCTAAGCAGGAAGGTAATACTTCTCAAGCCAATCCAGCCTGGAGACCTATGCAAGGCTGGAACAAAGGAAAGCAGGCCAGGAAACCTGCCACTGCTACCAAGACAGCATGAAATGCGGGCCCCCGATCCGGGACCGGATCTGGTGGGGGGCAGACTCTCTCTCTTCGCTCAGGCTTGGGCAAGAGATGTTCTGGATCCTTGGGCGCTAGAAATAGTCTCCCAAGGTTATTCTCTGGAGTTCAAGGGGCTTCCTCCAAGGGGGAGGTTCCACAGGTCTCAGTTGTCTTCAGACCACATAAGAAGACAGGCATTCTTACATTGGGTAGAAGACCTGCTAAAAATGGGAGTGATTCATCCTGTTCCATTAGGAGAACAAGGGATGGGGTTCTACTCCAATCTGTTCATAGTTCCCAAAAAAGAGGGAACGTTCAGACCAATCTTAGATCTCAAGATCTTGAACAAGTTTCTCAAGGTTCCATCGTTCAAGATGGAAACCATTCGAACACTTCTTCCTTCCATCCAGGAAGGTCAATTCATGACCAAGGTGGATTTCAAGGATGCGTATCTACATATTCCTATCCACAAGGAACATCATCGGTTCCTAAGGTTTGCATTCCTGGACAAGCATTTCCAGTTCGTGGCGTTTTCTTTCGGATTAGCCACTGCTCCTAGGATTTTCTCATAGGTACTAGGGTCCCTTCTGGCGGTGCTAAGACCAAGGGGCATTGCTGTAGTACCTTTCTTGGACGACATTCTGATTCGAGCGTCGTCCCTTCCTCAAGTAAAGGCTCACACGGACATTGTCCTGGCCTTTCTCAGATCTCACGGATGGAAAGTGAACGTGGAAAAGAGTTCTCTATCTCCGTCAACGAGGGTTCCCTTCTTGGGAACTATAATAGACTCCTTAGAAATGAGGATTTTTCTGACAGAAGCCAGAAAAACAAAACTTCTAGACTCTTGTCGGATACTTCATTCCGTTCCTCTTCCTTCCATAGCGCAGTGCATGGAAGTGATAGGTTTGATGGTAGCGGCAATGGACATAGTTCCTTTTGTGCGCATTCATCTAAGACCATTACAACTGTTCATGCTCAGTCAGTGGAATGGGGACTATTCAGACTTGTCTCCGAAGATACAAGAAAATCAGAGGACCAGAGACTCATTCCGTTGGTGGCTGTCCCTGGACAACCTGTCACAAGGGATGACCTTCCGCAGACCAGAGTGGGTCATTGTCACGACCGACGCCAGTCTGATGGGCTGGGGCGCGGTCTGGGGATCCCTGAAAGCTCAGGGTCTTTGGTCTCGGGTAGAATCTCTTCTACCGATAAATATTCTGGAACTGAGAGCGATATTCAATGCTCTCAAAGCTTGGCCTCAGCTAGCGAGGGCCAAGTTCATACATCAACCATCAGGGGGGAACAAGGAGTTCCCTAGCGATGGAAGAAGTGACCAAAATCATTCTATGGGCGGAGTCTCACTCCTGCCATCTGTCTGCTATCCACATCCCAGGAGTGGAAAATTGGGAAGCGGATTTTCTGAGTCGTCAGACATTGCATCCGGGGGAGTGGGAACTCCATCCGGAAATCTTTGCCCAAGTCACTCAACCGTGGGGCATTCCAGACATGGATCTGATGGCCTCTCGTCAGAACTTCAGAGTTCCTTACTACGGGTACAGATCCAGGGATCCCAAGGCGGCTCTAGTGGATGCACTAGTAGCACCTTGGACCTTCAAACTAGCTTATGTGTTCCCGCCGTTTCCTCTCATCCCCAGGCTGGTAGCCAGGATCAATCAGGAGAGGGCGTCGGTGATTTTGATAGCTCCTGCGTGGCCACGCAGGACTTGGTATGCAGATCTGGTGAATATGTCATCGGCTCCACTATGGAAGCTACCTTTGAGACGAGACCTTCTTGTTCTAGGTCCGTTCGACCCACTCCAGCTGACTGCTTGGAGATTGAACGCTTGATCTTATCAAAGCGAGGGTTCTCAGATTCTGTTATTAATACTCTTGTTCAGGCCTGAAAGCCTGTAACCAGAAAAATTACCACATAATTTGGTATATCTGTTGGTGTGAATCTGCAGGATTCCCTTGGGACAAGGTTAAGATTCCTAAGAGTCTATCCTTCCTTCGAGAAGGATTGGAAAAAGGATTATCTGCAAGTTCCTTGATGGGACAGATTTCTGCCTTGTCTGTGTTACTTCACAAAAAGCTGGCAGCTGTGCCAGATGTTCTAGCCTTTGTTCAGGCTCTGGTTAGAATCAAGCCTGTTTACAAAATTTGGACTCCTCCTTGGAGTCTCAACCTAGTTCTTTCAGTTCTTCAGCGGGTTCCGTTTGAACCCTTACATGCCGTTGATATTAAGTTATTATCTTGGAAAGTTTTGTTTTTGGTTGCAATTTCTTCTGCTAGAAGAGTTTCAGAATTATCTGCTCTGCAGTGTTCTTCTCCTTATCTGGTGTTCCATGCAGATAAGGTGGTTTTGCGTACTAAACCTGGTTTTCTTCCAAAAGTTGTTTCTAACAAAAACATTAACCAGGAGATAGTTGTGCCTTCTTTGTGTCCTAATCCAGTTTCAAAGAAGGAACGTTTGTTGCACAACTTGGATGTAGTTCGTGCTCTCAAATTTTACTTAGCAGCTACTAAGGATTTCAGACAAACTTTGTCTTTGTTTGTTGTTTATTCTGGTAAACGGAGAGGTCAAAAAGCAACTTCTACCTCTCTCTCCTTCTGGATTAAAAGCATTATCCGATTGGCTTATGAGACTGCCGGACGGCAGCCTCCTGAAAGAATCACAGCTCACTCCACTAGGGCTGTGGCTTCCACATGGGCCTTCAAGAACGAGGCTTCTGTTGATCAGATATGTAAGGCAGCGACTTGGTCTTCACTGCACACTTTTTCTAAATTTTACAAATTTGATACTTTTGCTTCTTCTGAGGCTATTTTTGGGAGAAAGGTTTTGCAAGCCGTGGTGCCTTCCATTTAGGTGACCTGATTTGCTCCCTCCCTTCATCCGTGTCCTAAAGCTTTGGTATTGGTTCCCACAAGTAAGGATGACGCCGTGGACCGGACACACCTATGTTGGAGAAAACAGAATTTATGTTTACCTGATAAATTACTTTCTCCAACGGTGTGTCCGGTCCACGGCCCGCCCTGGTTTTTTTAATCAGGTCTGATAATTTATTTTCTTTAACTACAGTCACCACGGTAACATATGGTTTCTCCTATGCAAATATTCCTCCTTAACGTCGGTCGAATGACTGGGGTAGGCGGAGCCTAGGAGGGATCATGTGACCAGCTTTGCTGGGCTCTTTGCCATTTCCTGTTGGGGAAGAGAATATCCCACAAGTAAGGATGACGCCGTGGACCGGACACACCGTTGGAGAAAGTAATTTATCAGGTAAACATAAATTCTGTTTTTTGTTCCTTTCGCAATTTCAGGAACGGACCGGCTTTCAACTCTGCAGCCTCTAGACAAGAGGGTAACGCTTCCCAGACTAAACCAGCTTGGAAACCAATGCAAGGCTGGAACAAGGGTAAACAGGCCAAGAAGCCTGCTGCTGCTACCAAGACAGCATGAAGGGGTAGCCCCCGATCCGGGACCGGATCTAGTAGGGGGAAGACTCTCTCTCTTTGCTCAGGCTTGGGCAAGAGATGTTCAGGATCCCTGGGCACTAGAAATAGTCTCTCAGGGTTATCTTCTAGAATTCAAGGAACTACCCCCAAGGGGAAGGTTCCACATGTCTCACTTGTCTTCAAACCAAATAAAGAGACAGGCATTATTACATTGTGTAGAAGACCTGTTAAAGATGGGAGTGATACACTCAGTTCCAACTGCGGAACAAGGTCAGGGGTTTTACTCAAACCTGTTTGTAGTTCCCAAAAAAGAGGGAACTTTCAGACCAATTCTGGATTTAAAGATTCTAAACAAATTTCTCAGAGTTCCATCGTTCAAAATGGAAACCATTCGAACAATTTTACCCACAATACAGGAGGGTCAATATATGACTACCGTGGATTTAAAGGATGCGTACCTACATATTCCTATCCACAAAGATCATCATCAGTTCCTAAGGTTCGCCTTTCTGGACAAACATTATCAGTTCGTGGCTCTCCCATTCGGACTAGCCACTGCTCCCAGAATTTTCACAAAGGTGCTAGGGTCCCTTCTAGCGGTTCTAAGACCGATGGGGCATTGCAGTGGCACCTTATCTAGACGACATTCTAATTCAAGCGTCGTCTCTTTCCAAGGCAAAGGCTCATACAGACATTGTTCTAGCCTTTCTCAGATCTCACGGGTGGAAGGTGAACGTAGAAAAGAGTTCCCTGTCTCCGTCAACAAGAGTTCCCTTTTTGGGAACAATAATAGATTCTTTAGAAATGAAGAATGAAGATCTTCCTGACAGAGGTCAGAAATTCAAAGCTTCTAAACGCTTGTCAAGTTCTTCACTCTATTCTGCAGCCTTCCATAGCTCAGTGCATGGAAGTAGTAGGATTGATGGTTGCAGCTGTCAGCATATTTATGAAAATCTTAGTAGTGCTATCCAAATAATATATAAGTTTATGGAAGGGTTATAAACACAATCTTAAAATAATTTTCCTTAAAAATTGAAACCCTAATCAACCATGCATCTACTAGACCATACAATTAATATAAATATCTGAATTCTTTTATTTAGTTAATATCCATAAACATATTGAAGTATATTCGCAATAAAAAGAAATGAAACAAAATTTATATGCGTTAAAACCAACTCTTAAGATATGCTATTCTTCTTACAAAACCCAGAAAGATATATCTTCACAATTCAGCCTTTTATTTATTTAACACAATGGGACTAAAAACCTTTAACATCCAAGCAATACAATTCTAAACAGTGTTTATAAAACAATAGGATAATATATATATTCTGCTATTTAACTGCAATTTATCCTAATACAAAATTAACTGACAATATCAGAACTTGCATAGATGAGTTACTTGGTCAATCAGACGCAGATTTAAACAATATATATATAGGCTGTGAAATGCTAACTAAAACACACTGTTTCTTTAAATCTATTAAATACAAATTGACTATGCATATAACTTATCTTTAAACTGCAGTGACTTTAAAATATCACATGTAATTAGCAGCCCTTTTCTTATACTCTATATATATATATATATATATACGTTACCAAAATAGATAGTTCAGTTACCAAGGATTCCTTGTTTCATCTCAGAAAATATATAAGTAAATTTTTGCAATCACTGAGAAGAAGGTAGATCAGCTTGTTTAGAATGAGTGTATTTTGGACGCCCAGCAATGTATCATTCAAGTCAGTAAAATCTGTCTTTCTCTTTCATGCGTTCACTTAAATAACTTTTTCATTCATTGATGAAACCATGGGAGTGGCCCTACGAGATCTGACCATCCCATTGGTTAGGTGGGATGTCTATTTGGATTGGCCCTTGGTCACCATGGAAACGCATCCTTTAAGCAGTTATCTCAACTGCTATACCGGTATCGGCCCTTCGGTGGCAGCACAAAACAAATTCATCCTTAACACTTCTAAACATTTTTAGACAGTGAAATATTTCTTTAAACTATGTAATAACTGCCGTAATTTCTTGCATGAACCCCTCAGAATATCAATCATAGATGAGGCAAATCTATATCACCTCTCTGGTCATTTTGATATCAAATATGTTATATTATTAACATTTTATTATATTAAGGCAATTTAATACTGCTAATTATTAGCTTAAAATGCATTTATATATCCTGTTATATATGTTTTCATGTGATATAATATGTTCTATGTCTCCGACAATTTCTGTATATATGAATTGATGCCTGCAATAGAAATGGAAACAATTATCAGAAATGGTTTAAGCATTCATATGTCTATGGTCCAAGTATTATTAATCATTTACTTTTAGGTCCACAAATATTTATTTATATTCTTAAAAACACAGAGGCTAAGTAAGATCTTTTATGTTTTCAAAACATATATATATATATATATATATATATATATATATATATATATATATATATATATATGCACTTCAAATAAGGGATTACCAAAATGGTCATTCAATCTATACTAATTCTGAATTTATTTCCTATATAAATATCCCCTGCAGCAATCATCCACCTAATACAATGTGCTTAATTTTAATATATATATATATCATGAATCATTCCAAACATACATGGAAAACTGGCATTGTTCCCCTTGCAAAATGCATCCAACTCTATCTGTGTCACCTTCCCCCTATCTGTGTATTTGCAACACACAAAACTTAGGTGACAAATTCCAGAGGGGTCCTTGAACACATTCTTTTCTCTCACCAAATGTTTTGGGAGTTATAAAACTCTGCATATATAGTCAAATGAGTAGGGAAAAAAAAAATGTTTGTGTGTTTTACACCATAGGAGGTGGTACTTCAAAAGCTATGCTGATTTTCAATCCTGATAAACGTGTATTCATCCAGCTAACCCATCTGGTAAGGGGGTTGGGACCCCCTGTGGTGTTAAACAAACTCATGTTCAATTAATCCTGAGGTCTCATCTAACATATACAGTGTATAAAATATACATATATATGTATACATATGTAATATTCATCATAATATTCATATACTCTGACACAGCAATGGACATAGTTCCTTTTGCTCAAATTCATCTAAGACCATTACAACTGTGCATGCTCAATCAGTGGAATGGGGACTATGCAGACTTGTCTCCCCAGATTCAAGTAGATCAGGTAACCAGAGACTCACTCCGTTGATGGTTGACTCAGGATCAACTGTCTCAGGGAATGAGTTTCCGCAGACCAGAGTGGGTCATTGTCACGACCGACGCCAGTCTATTAGGCTGGGGCGCGGTCTGGGACTCCCTGAAAGCTCAGGATCTATGGTCTCGGGAAGAGTCCCTTCTCCCGATAAACATCCTGGAACTGAGAGCGATATTCAATGCGCTCCGGGCTTGGCCTCAACTAGCGAAGGCCGGATTCATAAGATTCCAGTCGGACAACATGACGACTGTAGCTTACATCAACCATCAGGGAGGAACAAAGAGTTCCTTGGCGATGAGAGAGGTATCCAAGATCATCAAATGGTCGGAGGATCACTCCTGCCACCTATCTGCAATTCACATCCCAGGAGTAGACAAATGGGAGGCGGATTATTTGAGTCGTCAGACTTTCCATCCGGGGGAGTGGGAACTCCATCCGGAGGTCTTTGCCCAGTTAACCCAATTATGGGGCATTCCAGACATGGATCTGATGGCGTCCCGTCAGAACTTCAAGTTTCCTTGCTACGGGTCCAGATCCAGGGATCCCAAGACGACTCTAGTGGATGCATTAGTGGCGCCTTGGTCGTTCAACCTAGCTTATGTGTTTCCACCGTTTCCTCTCCTTCCCAGGCTCGTAGCCAGGATCAAACAGGAGAAGGCCTCTGTGATTCTGATAGCTCCTGCGTGGCCACGCAGGACTTGGTATGCAGACCTGGTGAATATGTCATCGGCTCCACCATGGAAGCTACCTTTGAGACAGGATCTTCTAGTACAAGGTCCGTTCGAACATCCAAATCTAGTTTCTCTGCAGCTGACTGCTTGGAAATTGAATGCTTGATTTTATCCAAGTGTGGATTTTCAAATTCAGTGATAGATACTCTGGTCCAAGCCAGAAAACCTGTGACTAGAAAGATTTACCATAAAATATGGAAAAAATATATATGTTGGTGTGAATCCAAGGGATTCTCCTGGAGTAAAATTAAAATTCCTAAGATTCTTTCCTTTCTCCAAGAGGGTTTGTATAAAGGGTTGTCAGCGAGTTCTCTAAAGGGACAGATTTCGGCTTTATCTGTCTTGTTACACAAACGACTGGCAGCTGTGCCAGATGTACAAGCTTTTATACAGGCTTTGGTCAGAATCAAGCCTGTCTACAGACCTATGACTCCTCCTTGGAGTCTAAATTTAGTTCTTTCAGTTCTTCAAGGGGTTCCGTTTGAACCTTTACATTCCGTAGATATCAAGTTACTATCTTGGAAAGTTCTGTTTTTGGTTGCTATTTCTTCTGCTAGAAGAGTTTCTGAATTATCTGCTTTGCAGTGTGATCCACCCTATCTGGTGTTCCGTTCAGATAAGGTTGTTTTGCATACTAAGCCTGGTTTTCTTCCAAAAGTTGTTTCCAACAAGAATATTAACCAGGAAATAGTTGTTCCTTCTCTGTGCCCGAATCCAGTTTCAAAGAAGGAACGTTTGTTACACAATTTAGATGTAGTTCGTGCTTTAAAGTTCTATTTAGAAGCAACAAAGGATTTTAGACAAACCTCATCTTTGTTTGTCGTTTACTCTAGTAAGGGAAGAGGACAAAAAGCTACTGCTACCTCTCTTTCTTTCTGGCTGAAAAGCATTATCCGATTGGCTTATGAGACTGCCGGACGGCAGCCTCCTGAACGAATCACAGCTCACTCTACTAGGGCTGTGGCTTCCACATGGGCCTTCAAGAACGAGGCTTCTGTTGATCAGATATGTAAGGCAGCGACTTGGTCTTCTCTGCACACTTTTGCCAAATTCTACAAATTTGATACTTATGCTTCTTCGGAGGCTATTTTTGGGAGAAAGGTTTTGCAAGCCGTGGTGCCTTCCATTTAGGTAACCTGATTTGCTCCCTCCCTTCATCCGTGTCCTAAAGCTTTGGTATTGGTTCCCACAAGTAAGGATGACGCCGTGGACCGGACACACCAATGTTGGAGAAAACAGAATTTATGCTTACCTGATAAATTACTTTCTCCAACGGTGTGTCCGGTCCACAGCCCGCCCTGGTTTTTTAATCAGGTTGAAAAATTTCTTTCTCTATACACTACAGTCACCAGGGCACCCTATAGTTTCTCCTTTTTTTCTCCTAACCGTCGGTCGAATGACTGGGGGGGCGGAACCTGAGGAGGGGCTATATGGACAGCTTTTGCTGTGCTCTTTGACATTTCCTGTTGGGGAAGAGAATATTCCCACAAGTAAGGATGACGCCGTGGATCGGACACACCGTTGGAGAAAGTAATTTATCAGGTAAGCATAAATTCTGTTTTTTTTTTAATCATCAGGCTCTAAGTGATTATGCAAAATAGCCCCCAGTAAAAGTGGCATGGAAAAAACAATAAGTACAGGTTGGCAATGAAACAGTCAAAATCATGCTGTTCCCACTCTCATTACACTATGTTATGCAATGGAGATTCAGCAGTCACTTTGTCATTAAATCAGTAAGAGTAAGAGGAGTGTGTTCAAGAGGTTACATAAAGGTGCTCTGCTATGTCAATATAGCCTGCTATTAGGATTCATTTTCTGATAATAATGTAAAATATTATAAGCTTTTGGGCCCTACCTTGACTATCTGTCACTCACATAGGATAATACCACTATTTATGCTCCCCTCTTTCTCCACTGTACTTCATTTTGAAACTTAGCTAGGTTTTTTATTGACATTAATGGTTTATGTTGAAAAAAATAATCATTAAAGTAAAATATAAGATAACCAGAGCTGTAGATAAATAATGAAACATTAATTGTAATTAATTTTTTTGTTGAGCATTTAATTTGGTGGCCCAATGAACTTAAAGGGCCATGATACCCACATGTTGAAGCACTTTAAAGTGATGCAGCATAGCTGTAAAAAGCTGACTAGAACATATTACCTGAACATCTTTATGTAAAAATGGAAGATATTTAGCTCAAAATGTACTAAGTATTCACACCCCACTGTAAAGAGACTTTATTCCCATGACTTCCAAGGGAGTGCGCATCTAGCATGTGCAGGCACAGTCATGTTATTTTCCTATTCAGTTTAAGGACGTTTATTGTGAAATCTCATGATGTTTAAGTGAAATCTCATGAGATCACAGCAAAGCAATGAAAGACATCAGCACTGCTATTGCTGATTGGCTATTGTGTTTCATTGCACTTATTAGTCCATTGATGACATCACAATCTGGGCTGCATATGGTGTCCAATCACAAAAGGCTCACAAGTTTGATATTCAGCAGAGTTGAAAGGGAAATGGACTAAGTGCCTACCTCTGAAACCTTATAGCCTGGGGGTAGTGATACCTAGTTATTAACAATAGTAAAATAGACGATAATAGTAGTAGTAGTGATAAAAGCCTAGTAAGGGCCGAAACGCGTAGACAGAGTACTGGTAAGCCTTGTTCTAATATTTTTATTGTTGAAAAACAATCTACACTATATTTTATTCTTTTTCTTTAGGAGGATATCACTATCTGTTCGCCACACATATTCAATATCTTTGTGGTATCCAAACATTGAAAATAACTGTGGTATATGTGATTGCCTTTTTTCTTCACATTAGACATTCACGGATGACACTTTGTTTTTTCACATATGATATTCACGAGCTAACAACAAGCAATTAATTATTGATCAAGGATATTGTTTAATCAGGAATTTTTTATTATATTTTTTGTTCTCTTATTTCACTGACTTTTTTCTTCCTACACTTAGTGGAATTTGTTGAAGGATTATTTTTGTTTTTCGTTTTTGTATTTTTGTATCAATTTTTTGCTCAATATTTTTATTGGACACACCATCTTTAGACACATTGGCCCATATTTTTCAAGGTCTGGCGGACCTGATTCGACACTGTGGATCAGGTCCGCCAGACCTCGCTGAATACGACGAGCAATACGCTCGCCGTATTCAGCATTGCACCAGGTCCGCCAGACCTCGCTGAATACGACGAGCAATACGCTCGCCGTATTCAGCATTGCAGAGCTGCTGGTGCAACGCCGCCCCCTGCAGACTCGCGGCCAATCGGCTGCCAGCGGGGGTGTCAATCAACCTGATCGTACTCGATCAGGTTGATTTCCGGCGATGTCTGTCCGCCTGCTCAGAGCAGGCGGACAGGTTAAGGAGCAGCGGTCTTTGTGACCGCTGCTTCATAACTGCTGTTTCTGGCGAGCCTGCAGGCTCGCCAGAAACACGGAGCATCAAGCTCCATACGGAGCTTGATAAATATGCCCCATTGTTTTTTGGACACATTAACGGATTATTTAGTTACTGGATTTTGTTTGGAATCATGTACACTTTTATTTTTTGATTATCACACATTACTTGGACATAGAGGATACTGCATTTGGAATATATTAACTCACCATACTAGGCAGCAATTTATTGCTTTTCAGAAGAGAGATTTTTATCTTGTTGTCTTTTAACCATTTACTAGTGTATACTACTGTATATTATTATTGTTGACCGCTGTATAATTCATTGTATTGAGGTTTGACATTTTTTAATGTGTTTTAATATTTATGTTTAGCATGGATCCATGAGACTATTTATTAATATTATATGTATTAAATAAATTAAATTATTTTAATTCATCTATACATTAATTTTCCTCATTGAAATTGCCTTTGCCTCGGTTTGGTCAGACGCCTGGGTCTATTACTATTATTCAGCAGAGTTATTCGGTTCAAAACCCACCCCTAGATGCAGCCTATATTGTAATGCCTTCAGTGGGCAGAGCTTGGCAGCCATTTCCCTTTGGCCAGAAACAATATTCATTTTTAATTTACCTTTTTACTGTTCCTGTTGCATTATATAGAAAGGGGTGCAGGAGACTTTTTGCAGCTGAATCTAAGGTAAGACTTTAAGATGACTAATGTGCAGACTGTCCCTTTAACTATTGCAGGACCCTTACTGAACTAGCTATAGCCAGGTAAATACAATAGGAGATATTTATCAAGGTATGTCGGACCTGATCAGGTCCGACATACCTCGCTGAATGTGGAGAGCAATACGGTCTCCGTATTCAGCATTACACCAGCATCTTGTGAGCTGTTGGTGCAACGCCACCCCCTGCAGACTCGCGGCTGCCAGCAGGGGGTGTCAATCAACCTGATTGTACTCGATCGGGTTGAATTCCGGCGATGTCTGTCCACCTGCTCAGAGCAGGCGGACATAATTATGGAGCAGAGGTCTTTAGACCGCTGCTTCATAACGGCTGTTTCTAGCAAGCCTGCAGGCTCGCCAGAAACACGGGCTCTCAATCTCCATTCGGAGATTGATAGATAGGCCCCAGAAACCGTATGGGCAATAAGTCCAGTCATATTCACTTTTTTTTTAAATTATTTGTAACGTCCAATAAAGAATAATAAACAATATAGCAACACAAGTTAATAAGTGTAACGACACAGGTGTAACCGTGGGTGTGTTAGGTAAAGTATAAAGTATTTACAAAAGTTACTATGATTAAGGCCTATGATTAAGGCCTTTTAGACCGAAATGTCACTGATACTTTTTGTTTGCAGTTTAAGAAGTAGCACTGTCACTAACTTGTATTTTTCACGGTATACAAATAAATGGGACATTATACGTTATTTTGTATTTTTATAAGAAGTAGTGCTGTCACTTGTATTTGTCACTATTTGCACTTGGGAGAAGGGCAGACAATCCCAGTGACATGCACACTTGCAAAAAAGTGTTTATTTATGAAAAGGTACTGGGCTTTTGGAACGTTTTGGAATCTGATGAGCTATGTGCCCCTGAGTTAATACAGGAAAAGGGGGAAGAGAAAACATCCTTAAAATGTTCACATATTGAGACCTGGATGCATAACCAAACTCGTAAAAACTACAATACTTTTTAAAATTACCTTCACCTGAAATGAGTTCTAAGAATCATAAATAGCTTCTAAATGTCTTATTTCATTAGAACTACATAGTACAACATTTGCAGAATATTATAGAGTAAACTGTATTCCCCGTAGTTTAACAGTTAAATGGACATTGTACACTAGATTTTTCTTTGCATAAATGTTTTGTAGATGATTCATTTATATAGCCCATCTGGGAGTGTTTTTATAAAAATGTATAGTTTTGCTTATTTTAAAATAACATTGTGCTGATTTTCAGACTCCTAACCAAGCCCCAATGTTTTAGATGTATACTGATGTCTACAGAATCCTTGTGGTGTAATGGGTCTGTTCATATGCGGGGGGGGGGAGGGTCTGCACTTCTTGCTTTCCCAGCCCCTTTCACTGGGTGTCCCATCATCAACAGTGCTAAACTGCTTGTGCAATGCCATCCCCTGCAGATTTGCAGCCAATCGGCTGTTAGCAGGGGGTGTCAATCAGCCTGATTGTATAGGATTGAGCGGATTGATGTCTGCAGCTTCAGAGCAGGCGGACCAGTTATGGAGCAACAGCTTCATAACGGATGTTTCCAGCAAGCCTGAAGGCTCGCACAGAAACGGGCATCAAGCACTTATCGGAGCTTGATAATTCGGCCTCTGCATTAAAATATTCAAAATTTTCAACTAAGATGTTAGAATAGTGTTTACCATCACTAACATTCTTTAGGCTTATCAAGTTTGCTCAGGAAAAAGGTACTGTAGAACATGTTATTTTTTGGATATATTTGTATACATAGAAAAGAATACATTAATGACAGATCTGTTTATAAAACTGACAGAAATACATTATTACATTATAATAGCGTTCATCCACATAGGCTATTTGAATTAATAGCTAAGATTTCTAGAACTAATTTAAGTTCTTTTTAGAACTAATTTATTAGAACTATTAGGATTGTATAAGATGAACAAAAAAATACTTGTATGGATTAAAGAAATCAGTAAAAGTTTGTCAATTGAAATGTTATCCTGAGGGGTTGATTAAACATAAATGGGAAGATGCACAAGGAAGTCCCTTGTCAGTATTACAAAAACATACTGCACGAGATAATAAGTTAGTTTGTGTCTCTGAATATAATGAGGGTGGCGATAAAATTAATAGAATTATAAAAAGCATTTGTACTTGCTAAGAAACTTTAATCCTAATATTGAGGAGTTTGTCACTACCTATTACATCATCATATAGGAGAGTAAAATATTTTCAGTATCATTTAGTTCTTGCAGGTGTAGGTAGTAGGAAACAGCTAGTTCTATATTACATCACTACACCAAATACAGGTTCTTAGTAGACTTGTGCATGGTCGAAAAATTTGTTTTGTTTCGGATCGATTCAGATTTTTTCGAATTTCGGTTCGGATCGATTCGAATTTGGAAAAATTTGAATGAATTCGTTTCGGATTCGTTTCAGATTCATTCAGATTCGAATAAATTCGGCTGGATTCAGTTTGGTTCGGTTCGATTTGGAAATTCGGTATGTGTTAGGTGGGATGTGCTGTGTATTAGACTAGTATTATGTACTGTATATTAGGTGTAACCCATAGCAGAGTGATATAACCTAATATACTGTACAATACTAGTGTAATCCATGGCCATCCGAATCTACCGAATAAATCCGAACTAATTTGGATTTATTTGGTAGATTCGGTACTACCGTAATTCAGAAATTTGAATCAATCCGAATCTCTGAATTTAACAAATTCGTCAGAATTTGGATTCGGAACGAATCGAAACGCACGTCTAGTTCTTAGCTATGTCTGGGATGTGCCCAATGTAATTCCATGATAAAGGGAATGTTTTTAGAGAAAATTGATTATCAAGGGGTATTTTACTTGCCAAAATAATAATAAAATTAATATATTATTACTGGTTTTGATGCCAACAAGGTGGCCGCATATGCCTGGGTGTATGTGATTCAGTAAGGACAATACAATAGTTAATAAGTGTGATGGTGTAGGTGTAATGGTTGGTGTATATTGTCATGTATAAACTATTTAAACATGGCAATTTGTACCAACATTTAGCATCATTAAGCGCCTGTGACCCAAATATTACTTCTTGTTTGGGATATTTCCAATAATAACAATTTTTGTATTTTTTAAGTAGTGCTGTCACTAACTTGATTTTTCACTGTTTATACTTGGGAGAAGGGCAGATTCTCCCAGTGACGTACACTTGCAATAAGTCTATATTTTTTTAATACTGGGATTTAAGATTTAAAAAAAAAAATGTTTTTGGATAAAAGCAATCACCAAATCTCAGTCAAAGCAGGGAGATTCTCCTCTGTCAAATGAGTAGATGCACAAAGGAGAGATATAGGGCTATATGGAGTGCTAATTTATTGTGCACCCATAAACGGGTAAATTTGCCCATCTACGGGCGTACAATAAATCACCAGCCATTACAAGAGCTCAAAAATTAACCAGAGGTAAGCATATTGTAGGTTTTTATTTCTAAAAAAATTTAGCTTTTTTTTTTTATAAAAACAAACTGCACAAAGCAGTTTTTCGGAATTAAAGTTGACGGGTGTGAGGTGTTCGAAAAAAACCTTTACATTGCGGTCTATGGAGAACTGTGTGTTCCCTTTAAACATATATGTATATGCTTATATACATACATTTATGGGTTAATATGTGTATATACACATACAAACACATAAATATATATGTATATATTAATATAAATCCAAGCAGTATTGTGCATGCACCCTCACCATCCGATTGTAGCTGCCAGGGTTCTATAAAAGTTTGTTGAATCAAGCACTCACTGGACTTCAGACGTCTGTGACAACCTACATTTATTATGCAACGTTTCATAACCAACAGAGTCCCTTCCTCTGCTGCCCATCGCTGCACGACTTAACCCCTTCGCTGTACTAGGTTCTCATGCCATGTCTGATGGCATGAGAACGAGGAGCCTATGGAAGTGCGCTCTTGTGCGCTGGTATTACAAAGTGGAGTGCAAATATCGCTTTTGCAATATATTGTTTTAGTAAATCGTTTACAAATACCTCTTTTTCTTGTATTTGAAATAGCTGATTTTGCCTGTAGTATCCCTACCTATACTGAAATTTTCTATACTTAAAAAGGGACAGTTCACCCAAAGTGCATATCTATCAAGCTCCGGATAGAGCTTGAGGCTCCGTGTTTCTGGCGAGCCTGCATGCTCGCCAGAAACACTAGTTATGAAGCAGCGGTCTAAAGACTGCTGCTCCATAACCTGTCCGCCTGCTCAGAGCATCGCCGCAATTCAACCCGATCGAGTACGATTCTGCAGGGGGCGGCGTTGCACCAGCAGCTCTTGTGAGCTGCTGGTGCAATGCTAAATACGGAGAGCGTATTGCTCTCCGTATTCAGCAAGGTCTGGCGGACATGATCTGCACTGTTGGATCAGGTCCGCCAGACTTTGATAAATAGAGGCCAAAATCTTTCTCCCCTTTAATTTGTTCCCAATGATCAATTTTAACTGCAGGAGATTATTAAATTGATTATAAGTAGCTTGTTTACCCTTATTTTGGCATTTGAAATGATTTAGCCTGTGGTATCCCCACCTATACTGAAAGTTTATGGTCTTAAATCCAGGTGATTAACAGACAATGTAACCACAGCCAACAGAAATTACACTCCTGGTGGGGCGTAGAAGAGATAACTAATGAATTTATAATTTTCCATTGTTCTCTCTAAGAATTGGGCTTTGGTTTACAAACAGATATAAGATAAGGAAGCAAGTGTTTGTACACAATGTGATAACATAATGAGATATAATTTTACCTGCAAGCTCAACCCATTGTAATAGGTTGTGGTTTCAAAGCACAAAAACAGCAATTTCACATACCCAAATAAAAATGCAATTTCTCTATACTCTGCAGTTGGTATAACAAGTAACTGATAATACATTAAGGGAAAAGCAATTTTACAATATACTGCCTCTTTAAATATGGGCTATAGAAAAGCTGTGTAAACATAGCCAGCATAATAAATTACAGTCCCAGTGGGGTGTAGGAGAGATACGTAATAAAATCTTAATTTCCAATAGTTCTCTCTAAGTATTAGGTATAAAGACAGAGATAAGATAAAGGGGCATGAAACCCAATTTTTTTTCTTTCATGATTTAGAAGGCCATGTGATTTTAAACAACTTTCTAATTTACTTCTATTATGTATTTGCTTCATTCTCTTGATATCCTTCGCTGAAAAGCATATATAGATAGGCTCAGTAGCTGCTGATTGGTGGCTGCACAAAGATGCCTCATGTGATTGGCTCACCCATGTGAATTGCTATTTCTTAACAAAGGATATCTAAAAAATGAAGCACATTAGATAATAGAAGTAAATTGGAATGTTGTTAAACTGTAGTCTCTATCTGAATCATGAAATAAAATTTTTGGGTTTAATGTCTCTTGAAGGAAGCATGTGTGTGTACAGAAAGTATTAACATAAGGAGATCTGATTTCCCTGCAAGTTCAACCCATTTTGGTATACATACATACATACATGGCTTGAAGATTTCACTAGTCCACTAATTTATTTCTACCATTAGCTAATAAATAAAGCAATGCTAATACAAATAAAATCTTCTTGAATGATTGAATGAGAAGTTACATTAAATTCTACAGACAGAACCATTTATTATGACGGTAAATAAGAACTGGTCTATTACTTTATTGCAATCTTGAAGATAGTGTTTTTCATATAAAACAACATTGACAGCTCCCAATACAGAATAGAAAAGGTCAACACTAATAAATAAAATAATGCATACAACACCCAAGAACCGACGTACAGTGCCTTGCATAAGTATCATCCCCGCTTGGACATTTCAGTATGTTGAAGTGTTACAGTCTGGAATTAAAAATTATGTTACTGGGATATGTATTGTTTAATTTACATAACTTGTCTAACACTTTAAAGGTGCAACATAATTTTCTTTTTTGGGGGGGGGACACAAAAGTTAAAAAGAAATATAATAGTGACCTCTGACATTTGTTGGAATATTCACCAATGTTGCTATGAAACCCCTAAATAATTTCTGTTACAAACAACTGATTCCAGGAGTAATATAATTAGTGCGTGGAGTGCACATATGTGCAAATTAAATTGCAACGTCCTATCAAAATAAATACACCTGTTTATGGAAGTCACAGATTTTGTAAGAGAACGTATCTTAACAAAAAGTATCTTGAAGATGAATGAGCTATAAAACCAAATCTGTCGTAAAGTTCTGGAGAATCACCAAATAGGTTTGGGCTATACAAGAAAATATTCCAAGCTTTGAACATACAAGGCAGTAATGGATTTACTTTCTTGGATGTCGAATGGGGCTTGCAGGAGATTCAGTATATATGGATGTCAGGAACAGGCCGAGGATGTCACCGTTTAATCAGAAACAAGCCTAAGCATCAAGAATAGTCAAATGACAGTTAAAGGGACACTCAAGTGATTCAGACAGAGCATGCAGTTTTAAGACACTTTCCATTTTACTTCAATTATCAAATTTTGCACAGTCTTTATATATTCACACTTTCTATGGAATAAGATCCTATTGAGCATGTGCACAAGATCACAGGCTATACATATACTACTCTGTGATTGGCTGATGTCTGTCACTGGATACATTGGGCCGGAAAATGTGAGAAAAAATAATTTGTCAAAAACAAATCTACTAGTTATTTCAAATAGGTGTTAAATTATTGTCTTTTTATTGTGCACTAGTTAATTATGCAATTCTACTGCATTGAATGGTCCTTTAATACCAGAGTATCTGTTGAGAACCAAACATCACAGTAGAAGAAGCAGGCAAAAGGATAGTCAAAATTTCAGCTCCAGAAATCAGCAGCCAGTTAAAACAATCCTCAGTTCAGGGTACAAGGGATGTACATTCGGATCCTTTGTGAGGATCCGAATGTGGAAGTAAGCAGTGGCTTGTGCCCTTCAGACATTTTCATAGCCGGATTGATTCCTGTAAAAGATCCCCACTCTGTAAATCCAGATCTTAGAGTGGGGATTTTTTACAAGAATCAATCCAACTATGAAAATATCTGAAGGGCAGGTGCTTACTGCTGCATTTGGATCGTCACAAAGAATCTGAATGCATATCCCTACATAGTACTCTCTATGATAAGACTTCAAGTGTAAACCAAGACGTAAGCAGGGGTCAAAACCAGTAAAGCAGAAAAGAGACAAAATACCAGGACTTCAAGTATAAGCAGCACTGACTGGCATTAGCAGGGTTGTTTTAACACCTAGATCTCTGCACCAAAACAACTGCAGAGTCACTTCTGACATCATAGCTACAAACAGCACTATATTTAGTGCAGGTAATAAAGTTGGCAACGCAGGTCCTGTGCCCTAAACTTAGCACTCCCCTCTGAATCCTATTTCAACAATGAGATCCCATAGTGAACCCTGTGCTATTGGTTGCACTAAGCCTCCTCTCGTTAGCACAGCCTTGTACTCCAACAATGCTAAAAGCTTTCTTCACAGAGCAACCCTGAATTGTCAAAATGCCTCCAGCCTTTGGGTTAGGACAACCTGCACTGGGGTAAGGACCAGGTGGGTCTGACTAAAAATCAATTAAATCTCTACTTGTAACCTAGCCCTATATATATAAAGATATTTTGCCAGAAGTCTTTTTATATGAGCCACACACTCACAAACACGTAATTTATGAGAGCTCTGAAAGTGTAGCACATTTTAATGCTGTTTCTATAAAGAAATGACACTGTGCTATTGTCCCACCCTCAAACTTTTTCTAGTATTCTTGTTCCTTCTAAGTGCCATCAAAACCCATCATATATTTAAAGACTTTTATTTTATTAGCCCTCTCTGTTCTCTCCTCCAAGTTATGCAAATTAAAATAAATTAAATAAAGCAATATAGATAAGATGATTCTTTTAAAATGTTCAATGTTCTCTTCTGCAAATTTCATTGCTAAAAGTTTCTCTCTATCTTCCACTAAGCATTTGATTAATGGTTCTAATACATGCATTTCCTACAATGTTATACAAGTAAAATATCTCAGCTTTGAAAAAGAAAGATATATAAAGTGACAGATGTAATCTTGAGTGTTTCTCGTTTCCACTCCAGAACAAAATTCCCCTTATCAAATGAAATACACATTCTGATTTACCTCAAATAGTCACAGAACACTCTTTGCGTAATATACGCTGTAAAAAAATAAAGTAATTTCATTCTGTATCTGAAAAAAACATATTCATCTCTATATTACCTTTTTTCAACATTCATTTTGATTATTGATGAAACCGTAAACATTCTTTTATTCTTTTTTTTTATAGAATTTATGGAATATGAATGCTCAGTATTTGATTTAATATGTGCTTTATACTTTAATTCGCTAAGGGAAATGATAGCAATTTTCTTTAAAAAGTATCAAAACTTCAGACAAGTTGAAGATATATAAATGTTAACAAAATATAAATGTTCTAAGTCCTGCACATTTGTTAGCATTACAGTATGTTAATTTATATAGAGGGTCCTAAACTCATAAGTACATCACATGGCCCATTCTTTATTTTGTCTGCTTTTACTGTAATTTTACTTGAGAGACTGGACTGGATAGAACAGAATCCTGAGCCTAAAACACTTCAAAATGCTATAATGTGATAGTTGTTAATTTGAGAAACTCATTAATATCTGTATCTATCTGTTCTATACCTAACTGTTGGGTAACAATAAAACCGTTTTAAATGCATTTAAAATATTTATTCTGTATGCAGATTATAAAAATCAGTGCTGAATTGTTAATTTATACTATGCATTTATATAAAAAAAAATACTTTAATGCTCCTTTAAAGTTAAAATAACCAGTATTCTATTAGACAGTATGGGCTAGATTACAAGTGAAGTGGTATTTTGCGCTTCCGCTAAAGTGATAACTCAACTAGAAGTAAGATTTTTGCGCTAGTCGGATTGCACTTGTATTACAAGTTGAAAGTAAATTGTTTTCGCTCTTTCAGTAATTCATCTATCCCTATCCCTCTCCCTCTATCCTATCCCTATCCCTCTACCCCTAATCCCTTTCCCTCCTATCCCTCTCCCTCTATCCTTATCCCTCTATCCTATTCCTCTATCCCTATCCCTCTACCCCAATCCATTTCCCTCCTATCCCTAATCCCTATCCCTCTATCCCTATCCCTCTCCCTCTATCCCTATCCCTCTACCCCTAATCCCTTTCCCTCCTATCCCTCTCCTTCTATCATTATCCCTCTATCCTATCCTTCTATCCCTATCCCTCTACCCCAATCCCTTTCCCTCCTATCCCTAATCCCTATCCCTCTATACCTATCTCTTTATTTTTCTGCAGTGTAGGATCTTCCTAACCATCCAACCTCCCAGATCCCCCCTCAAACAGCTCTCAAGCCCTCCCCCCTCTAACTATTGCTCCATCTTAGGCACTGGCAACTGTCTGCCAGGACCTATAACCCCTTTTTTATTTTATTTTTTATTTTTAAATGTTTTTCTGTAAGGAAGTGGTCCCACCACCTCTCCCACGATTGCCATTTAGTACTCCCCTGTACCCCAAAACTCATTTTCTGTAGTGTAGCTGCCCCTTTTCTGTAGTGTAACTGCCCCATCCCTCCCTGTCCCTTTTTTTCTGTAGTAACCCCTTTTCTGTAGTGCAGCTGCGCCATCCCTCCCTGTCCCTTTTTTTTGTTTAGCAACCCCTTTTCTAACATCCAAGATCTCTTAACTTTGAGCCCTTATACATTTGTGTGCAATATTTTTTCAAATAATTTTTCTAGACAATGTTATTATGAGTGTATGGGGCCGATTTATTATGATGCGGGTGGACATGATCCTCTGTAGCGGATCATATCCGCCCCAACATTGCTAAATGCCAATAGAATAGCATACGCTTTCGGCATTTAACATTGCACAAGCATTTCTAGTGAAATGCTTGTTCAGTGCCGCCCCCTGCAGAATTACGACCAATCGGTCACTAGCAGGGGGTGTCAATCATCCTGATCGTATCTGATTGGGACAATTGCTGTCTGCTGCGCCTCAGAGGAGGCGGATAAGTTAAGACCGCTGCTTCTTAACTTAAGTTTCCATTCGCAGCATGTTAAATCGGCCCCTATGTGTACTTTGTAATGTATTTTTGATGTGTTTTGTGCAACTTTTTATTTTCGTGAAACAGTTAACCACAGCTCTGAGGACACGGTAATGATTCTAGCGTAAATCGCAATTGCGTTCACAAGATCGCATTTACTTTCAACATGTAATACTAGCCCAAACCCTCACGATATTCCCCTTATCGCTAGGGAGCAAACAATGGCGCTCCACATGTAATCTAGCCCTATATAATTATAATAATAATAATATGAATTCTTCTCCTTTTTTTAATAATAATAACAATAATAATAATAATGCAAAACAAATATTTAAAAATATATATAAATTAGTGATTAGCATATATATAATTTGCTCATATCTAAACCATTATCATTTGAAATTTTTTGCAAAGTAGATGTGAATATTTATTTCAACTGCAGCACGGTCTACCTCATAACATATAAAAATACAAAAATATATAAATCTGCAAACACTTGAAAGCATTCCAATAACACAATATTAGGTATAACAGTTATGCTGGCTTTTTTGCTTACAACATATTGCACGCTCTTGGGTCTAGATGATAAAGGTTAGAAGAACATTGGAAATACTTGTGGTTGTTCTCATTGGAATATGATATTATAATTGTAAATACATAAAAAATTATGCCAGCTAACAAGGATAGCCGGTGTTAGCAAAGTATCTGAAACACTGGCACAAGCATATAGAAGTCAATTTCTCATCACTATCTAAAATGTATTATAAAAAACCTCCAGGCTGATCATTCTCAATGCCCTGGTGTTCTAACACGGTGGTTAAAGGGTTAAGAGGTCAATGGCCTACTGTCAAATCTGACAGTAACACCAGTCTGTCAAGCAGCGCTGAATGACACTTTCTTCTGCTGATTGGTTGGATCTTCCACTTTTCAAATACTAAGGGAAAAAGGCTGCTGAGGACTTACAGCTGCATGATTCTGTCTGCTTTGTACTGCCTGTACTCCTTGCTGACACAGAGTGTGATTAAATCTGAGCTCAAAGGTGGAACAGACGGCCTCTCTGCATACAGCAAAATTGTTACAACTGAGCTTGTCTACTTCCAGAGTGGCATTCCCAAATGATGATAGGGAGGAAGAACTCTGCTCTAATAATTTGCTGTGTCTGCTCAACAACTGACTGTGAGTATTAAAGGGACAGTCTACACCAGACTTGTTATTGTTTTAAAAGATAGATAATTCCTTTATTACCCATTCCCCAGTTTTGCATAACCAACATGGTTATATTATGCTTTTTACCTTGTGATTACCTTGTACGCCTCTGCAGACTGCCCCCTGATCACATGACTTTTTATTTATTGACTTGCATTTTAGCCAATTAGTGCTGTGTTGTGCTGACTCTTAAACAACTCCACGGGCGTGAACACAATGTTATCTATATGGCTCACATGAACTAGCAGTCTCCTGTTGTGAATAGCAAATAAAAAGCATGTGATAAGAGGCTGTCTGTAGTGGCTTAGAAACATGCCATCATTTGAGGTTTAAATCAATGTTATAAAGTATATTAATATAACAATGTGGGTTGTGCAAAGCTGGGGAATGGGTAATAAAGGCATTATCTATCTTTTAAAAAAATAACAATTTTGGTGTAGACTGTCCCTTTAAGGTTGTGTACATGAACCGCAAGCAGATCATGTGACTTGACAGTTCTGCCATAAAGCTGCAATAATAAACTGCTCTAATGCAACAATAGTTTAGTGCCAAGGGACAACTAGGCCGTGCTTAGGGAAAAATATAAGTGGGGCAGTAAATTCTGAGGGATAGCTGCAATCCTTGTCAATAAAGGACCGGTAAACCCCAGTAGAATTGCATAACTGGTAAATGCATAATACAGAATGAAAAGCATCTTCTTGCAGGGTAAGGGTTAATATGGAGGAACCCAACACTGAATAACCAGTTTTTTAAAGCTGAATATAAATTAAACTTCAAATTAAATTCACTTCTAGTTTTGTGCAAAGTTTGTCTTGCATTTCCAGACAGTCTTAAAGATATTTCATTTATGAGACTCAACAGCAAATTATACGGCGGTAAAGGATTTTTTTTTCCTCTGACAGGAAGTTGTCCAGACCATTCTCTATCACTATAAGATTAATTTTACACAGCAAGGGATGCACATTAAAAAAGTGCTAATTTAGACTAATATACCAAACTAGGCTACTGTACATAATACAAATTTAATGGAACTATCATTAAGAACAATAAATTATTTTTAACAACAATATTGTATGATTTTACCACTCCTGCCAGCTGTTGATTCTCATGGCATTAAGTTTAAAGGAACATGCCACAGTTTTCTTTCATGATTCAGATAGAGTGTATAATTTTAAACAACTTTCCAATTTAGTTCTATTACCAATTTTGCTTCATTCTCTTGGTGTCCTTTGTTGAAGGATCGTCAATACACTACTAGGAGCTAGCTGAACACACTGAGTGAACCAATGAAGAGGCTCACAGTTATGCACTGCTTCTCCTGCGCCTACCAAGGTATGCTTTTCAAAAAGTATAACAAGAGAACAAAGCAAATAAGATAAAATAAGTTCATTGGAAAAGTTGTTTAAAATTAAGTGCTCTATCTCAATTAAGAAAGTTTAATTATGACTATACTACCTTTAAGTAAATGTCAAAGAATGTATTGTATTTTATTCTGTGCACAAAAATAGTCCACATGCATAATATTGTATGTTGGAGAAATTGAATATAACACTTTTAAAACTTTGATCAAACATGCTTTAAAGTGACGGTCAATTTTTATGAATTAGTGCCTGGTTTTAAATAATCCTATTAAAAAACAAGGGCACTTTAATTCATCAAAATTGACATTTCACTTCTTTTCTTCAAAAACTTACCTTTTAATCCTGGCAGCCACTCCATCACTTCCTCCGCCCATCGCAAGCCGTCGTCGCTGGTCCAAAATGACGAATCCGGCTTCCTCCAATCACGGCATTGCATCTGGCCAAGATTCCCCTGTGGGGGAAGCCGTGATTGGAGGAAGCCGGATTTGTCATTTCTGACGTCTGCAGAGGCTTCCGACGGCCGGGGGAATCGTTGGAGCGGCTGCCAGGATTAAAAGGTACATTTTTGAAGAAAAGAAGTGAAATGTCAATTTTGATGAATTAAATAGGATTATTAAAAACCGGGCACTAATTCATCAAAATTGACCTTCACTTTAAAGGGACACAGATAATTTTGATACTCAAATTTGTATTTAATTAACAATTTATTCTTCTAAACGTGAGACGTTATCTGTTTTATACATATTAGTTCTTAATGTAATATATGAAATAGAGAAAAAAAAGTGTTGGCAGTGTTACCTTGTTATGAACAAATATACAATAGAATGTTTAATGTGCTTATATTAGTTTGGAGCCAAAATATTAATAAATATGGAAAAATAGCTTAAAGGGGCATAAACCCCTAAATTTCTCTTTTATGATTCAGATAGAGAATACAATTTTTAAAAAGTATCCAAATTACTTCTATTATCAAATTTGCTTCCTTCTCATGTTATTCTTTATTAAAGAGATATCCAGATAGGTAGCGTGCACATGTCTGCAGCACTACATGACAGGAAATAGCCCTGCCATCTAGTGCTCTTGCTAATGTATTACACTGTTGCAAAACTGTTGCCATATAGTGTTGCAGACAGATGCACACTCCTGAACTTACATCCTGCTTTACAACAAAGGATAACAAGAAAATGATGAAAAAATTGATAATATAAGTAAATAGGAAAATATGTTGGAAAATGTGAACATATAGCATTCCCTGTAAAGGAAAGAACAGAATGAAAGATTTGGTACAAATTTCTTAATTGAATTGCTTAAAATATAAAAAAAAAATTTTTTTTATTTGAAATACTTAACTGGATGAATGAGGATATTTATATGAAATATACTAAAATACACTTTTTCAAGCTGTTTACAAAATATTAATTTTTAAAATACTACAAGATTTTAATATAAAAGTTTAAATTATTTGAAGTTAAAAAAAAATTTCTAGTATACGTTTATTTTTTATCCCGCATTTTTCTGCTACTTAATTCTGAAATTTGGTTGGTGGTTGTTCCACTAATAAGAATTGCAAGTGCACACAGTGGCTAAACTTATCTATTCCTATATAACTTTTGATTGGCTCTTCCAAATAAGGCAAGCAGTGGAGAAAGTTTGGCCATTGAAAAACTACTGCAGCAAACATGACATCATTTTAAATGGAAAGTGCAACTGCATATTAATTTACTGCAACACTCCCCAAAAATCTTGTCATTACATGTGCTTTATGTCCCTTTAAGGAATAAATAGCGGAAATAAATAATGTATCACTGCTTCAATCTTTGGCAAGTAAGACAATAAATAGAAGTTATGTTAAATGTAAAACAATTTCATGAGAGATGCATAATAAATAAGACTAGTGGTGTAATCAATAAGATTATGAAGCGAAATGCAATTTAGCAGTATAGGATTCTTGAAGATACAGCATATCATGTTGATTGGGGTACTAAAATTTTTTTATTTTTTTTTGGATTGCGCAAACACTTATGTTTTGTACAATGTTTTTGTTACAACAACGGGAAATTAAACATTTTTATATCTCATATGGGGATTTTTCATATGTTTTATTATCTGCCCTCCACCGTTAATGCATGATCTGATTGGTCCGTGTCTCCGTGAGGTCACTGGATGCACAACCAATCAGATAAGATCATGCAATAACAGCCGAGAGCAGATACACTCCAGAGAGTGCGCCGCAACCGCCTCTGGGAACCTGAACATGGGTCCCCACCCCCCACAACGTGCTTTTAAAGGTTCTCGGATGTAATGTATGTGTGGAGGACAGTCAGGTCTGTCCAAGAACACAATAACACAAAAATGTTTAATTTCCTGTTGTTGTAGAAAAACATGGTAGAAAACATGAAAAATCCACATTTGAAAAATAAAAAATGTTTCAGGAATAAAAATGTTTCATGTTGTTGTTGTAAAAATATTTAATTTTCTGTTGTTGTAACAAAACATGGTACAAAACATATGAAAAATCCGCATATGAAATATACATTTTTTTCATTTCCTATTTTTGTAACAAAAACATTGTACAAAACAAAAGTGCTTGTGTAATCCAAAACAAAAATGTTTAATTTACTGTTGATTGTGTTTTCCTAGCATTACCCGGGTAAAGCCCAATTTATGATTTTATTAGCTTTATTCAGAAGTGTTTGGGTAATTCTAGGATTACCCAGGTAAAGCCCAAAATATGATCTTACATTGGGCTTTACCCAGAACAAAGTTGCACTCTCAGGATTTTTCACAGTAAAGTCAGCTTTATTATAGATAACGTTCATCTTGGTCTGATGAAGGGGTGATTTATCCCCAAACGTTACTTTTTTGATGTGCCAGTAAAAGCACCTTTTTCACAAATTCAGTGAGTGCATTCTTTTTTTCAATTCTATATTCATATTTGCTTGCACCCTGGTAGATGCTGTTTTAGTGGGAGTGCGCTCTTTTTTGCATTTTTATATATATATATATATATATATATATATATATATATATTTATATATATATATGTATACATTTTGTTTGGACGAATCGTTCATTACGAATATTCAAAATAATTTATTCGGCGCACATGCTATTTGGTATCTGTCTCATTTTAAACAAAGCGAATACTGGTCATTCATAGACTATTCAAATTTGTTTTCGTTAAACTAATGTACTGTACATATTCCAATGCTACAGGTGAAAAAGCTTGCCTGTAACGACTAAAAGGACCTTTCTCTTTAGTGCAGGCCCTGGGAGCCATCACGCTAAGCCTCTAATTAGCATGACCGGGGGTTTGTGGGTTAGCACGGCTCTCCAGCGTACTTAGGTAAGTATTTTAATGAATAATGAAGAATTTGTGCTGCATTTGTTCAGATATATGTCTCATTAAAATGTCCATACACATGTTATATATATATATATATATATATATATATATATATATACACTGTGTATACATACACACTTTGGCCTCAATTTAACAAAGGTCTTGCGGACCTGATCCGACAGTGCGGATCAGGTCCGCAAGACCTTGCTGAATGCGGAGAGCAATACGCTCTCCGTATTCAGCATTGCACCAGCAGCTCACAAGATTGGCCGCCAGCAGGGGGGTGTCAATCAACCAATCGTACTCGATCAGGTTGAATTCTGGCGATGTCTGTCCACCTGCTCAGAGCAGGCGGACAGGGTTATGAAGCAGCGGTCTTTGTGACCGCTGCTTCATAACTGCTGTTTCTGGCGAGCCTGCAGGCTCGCCAGAAACACGGGGCATCAAGCTCCATTCGGAGCTTGATAGATAGACCCCTTAGACTTTAAAAAGAGATTTATCAGAAAGCTTTTGGAAATCAACACAAAAGACATAAATAATAATGTAGAAATAAATAAGCTACACCTGAATTGTAAACTGAAACAGTGCTGATGCAATAACGTGCACACTTTCAATATGTGTTTATAAGTTTCTCTGTCATTATGTGATTTTTCTGTGAGCAGGATAACAGACTGCACACTACCTTGTCAGACCACTAAGATCTATGTAATTTCTGTGGTGTGCCAGTACTCAGACTGACTGTAATGTTATTAGATTGCTAGTATGGCATTGCTATTCAGTACTGAATAGACAGCTGGATCGACAGCTGATGTTGTGAGAGTCATTTCTTCATGCTTCAGTACACAATATATTCTTTATGAGTTGTAATGACATAAAACATGAGTTTCCATTAGAAAACATATACTTACTTTGCGTTCATGCTGAGAATTACAATATGCACTCACATTTAACCCAGAGCTCACTCTCATTGGCTTCCCTGCTGAGTTCTGAACTATATTATTTTCTACAATAATAAATTCTATGAAAAGAAACTGTAAAGAAAATTCATAATTAAGGTGAATGTCTATTTTTGACATATGTTCTTCTATTTGAAAGTTTCTATGGAATGAATACTTACATTTGAATACTGAACGATGACTTTTATCTTGAATAAGTACATTTTTCCTATCAGCTAATCTGTTTTTTCCCCACATCATTCTAAAAACATAATTTATGCTTACCAGATAAATTCCTTAGCTTCCTGGCAGGGAGAGTCCACGACTTCATTCATTACTGTCGGGAAATACAACACCTGGCCACCAGGAGTAGGCAAAGACAGCCCAGCCAAAGGCTTAAATACAGGGAGTGCAGAATTATTAGGCAAGTTGTATTTTTGAGGATTAATTTTATTATTGAACAACAACCATGTTCTCAATGAACCCAAAAAACTCATTAATATCAAAGCTGAATATTTTTGGAAGTAGTTTTTAGTTTGTTTTTAGTTTTAGCTATTTTAGGGGGATATCTGTGTGTGCAGGTGACTATTACTGTGCATAATTATTAGGCAACTTAACAAAAAACAAATATATACCCATTTCAATTATTTATTTTTACCAGTGAAACCAATATAACATCTCAACATTCACAAATATACATTTCTGACATTCAAAAACAAAACAAAAACAAATCAGTGACCAATATAGCCACCTTTCTTTGCAAGGACACTCAAAAGCCTGCCATCCATGGATTCTGTCAGTGTTTTGATCTGTTCACCATCAACATTGCGTGCAGCAGCAACCACAGCCTCCCAGACACTGTTCAGAGAGGTGTACTGTTTTCCCTCCTTGTAAATCTCACATTTGATGATGGACCACAGGTTCTCAATGGGGTTCAGATCAGGTGAACAAGGAGGCCATGTCATTAGATTTTCTTCTTTTATACCCTTTCTTGCCAGCCACGCTGTGGAGTACTTGGAAGCATTGTCCTGCATGAAAATCATGTTTTTCTTGAAGGATGCAGACTTCTTCCTGTACCACTGCTTGAAGAAGGTGTCTTCCAGAAACTGGCAGTAGGACTGGGAGTTGAGCTTGACTCCATCCTCAACCCGAAAAGGCTCCACAAGCTCATCTTTGATGATACCAGCCCAAACCAGTACTCCACCTCCACCTTGCTGGCGTCTGAGTCGGACTGGAGCTCTCTGCCCTTTACCAATCCAGCCACGGGCCCATCCATCTGGCCCATCAAGACTCACTCTCATTTCATCAGTCCATAAAACCTTAGAAAAATCAGTCTTGAGATATTTCTTGGCCCAGTCTTGACGTTTCAGCTTGTGTGTCTTGTTCAGTGGTGGTCGTCTTTCAGCCTTTCTTACCTTGGCCATGTCTCTGAGTATTGCACACCTTGTGCTTTTGGGCACTCCGGTGATGTTGCAGCTCTGAAATATGGCCAAACTGGTGGCAAGTGGCATCTTGGCAGCTGCACGCTTGACTTTTCTCAGTTCATGGGCAGTTAATTTGCGCCTTGGTTTTTCCACACGCTTCTTGCGACCCTGTTGGCTATTTTGAATGAAACGCTTGATTGTTCGATGATCACGCTTCAGAAGCTTTGCAATTTTAAGAGTGCTGCATCCCTCTGCAAGATATCTCACTATTTTTGACTTTTCTGAGCCTGTCAAGTCCTTCTTTTGACCCATTTTGCCAAAGGAAAGGAAGTTGCCTAATAATTATGCACACCTGATATAGGGTGTTGATGTCATTAGACCACACCCCTTCTCATTACAGAGATGCACATCACCTAATATGCTTAATTGGTAGTAGGCTTTCGAGCCTATACAGCTTGGAGTAAGACAACATGCATAAAGAGGATGATGTGGTCAAAATACTCATTTGCCTAATAATTCTGCACTCCCTGTATCTCTCCCACTTCCCCTATCCCCCAGTCATTCTGCCAAGGGAACAAGTAAAAGTAGGAGAGTCATAAGGGTATAAAAGGTGCCAGAAGAAATAATATAAAAAGGGAGCCACACATCAGAAAAATAAATTATGGGCGGGGTTGTGGACTCTCCCTGCCAGGAAGGAGGGAATTTATTTGGTAAGCATAAATTATGTTTTCCTTCCATAAGGCAGGGAGAGTCCACGACTTCATTCCTTACTGTTGGGAAAACTATACCCAAGCTCCAGAGGACACTGAATGAATAATGGGAGGGAACAGAAAAAGAGGCGGATCCTATTCTGAGGACACCACAGCCTGCAAAACTTTTTTCCCGAAAGCTGCTTCCGCCAAAGCAAAAACATCAAACTTGTAAAATTTAGAAAAAGTGTGTAAGGAGGACCAGGTAGCCGCCTTACAAATCTGATCCATAGAGGCTTCATTCTTAAAAGCCCAGGAGGAAGACACTGCTCTAGTGGAATGAGCTGTTATCCTCTCAGGAGGCTGTTGTCCTGCTGTCTCATAAGCTAAGTGGATGACACTCCTCAACCAGAAAGATAGGGAAATTGTAGTAGCCTTCTGCCCCTTACACTTCCCCGTGTAGACAATAAACAAAGAGGAAGATTGTCAGAACTAAGATAAAACTTCAAGGCACGAACCACATCCAGATTATGAAGCAAACGTTCCTTTGCTGAAGAAGGATTAGGACACAAGGAAAGAACAACAAACTCTTGATTGATGTTGCAATCCGACACTACCTTAGGAAGAAATCCTAATTTAGTACGTTAAACAGCCTTATCCGCATGGAAAACAAGATAAGGGGAAGAACAAGATTGAGGCTCCAAGGCGGTGCCCCCGATCTAAACACAGGTCTGATCCTAGTCAGAGCCTTGACAAAGGACTGCAAATCCGGAAGCTCAGCCAACCTCTTGTGCAGTAACACCGACAGGGCCGAGATCTGTCCCTTCAGGGAAGTAGCAGATAGACCCTTCTCCAGTCCATCCTGGGGAAAAGATAAAATTCTGGCAACCTTAACCTTGTGCCAAGAAAAACCATGCTCGTCACACCAGTATAAGTAAGTCCTCCACACTTTATGGTAGAATGAAAATGTCCACAGCTCTCCAATGCTAGAAAGTTTCTTTATTAGGACAAAATAGCGACGTTTCGAGGCTAATGCCTCTTAATCATGCATAGGCTATTACAAACTTATCACACCTTATATACCTGTTGGTTTGGCGCCACAGGGCCCACAACCTGTTAAAAATAGTGACACCTGCTGGTGTTCTATTGTATTACATTAAAAAAGCATTTATACACAATTATATACACATGCTTATAGAAATTGAATGATTTACTGATGTAACAAGGCAAAGTTGTATCTTTTAAAGAAAATCTTTTAAAGAAAATCACATGGTTAATATTAAACACTTTATGGTAGATACGACGAGTAACTGGCTTACGAGTTTGAATCAGAGTCTCGATAACACTCTCAGAAAAACCTCTGCTGGCATTCTTAGAATTCAATCTCCAAGCAGTCAACCTCAGAGAATCTAGATTTTGATGTACAAATGGATTTTGTATCAGCAGGTCCCTGTGACAAGGAAACTTCCACAGAGGAGATGAGGACATCCCCACCAGATCTGGAGGAAAAAATATATGTTTGAACCTCCAAGGCATTGTTGGGGCATCTAGTAGCTCCGCTTGAGTATCCCTTGACCTTGAACCATACCTGAATAGCTTGTTATTGAGGCAGGACGCCATGAGATCTATCTCCAGCATCCCCCATTTGCTGCATATCTCTGCAAACATCTCGGGATGGAGAGACCATTCCCCCCCCCCGGGGAAAGGATTGCCTGCTGAGGAAGTCCGCTTCCCAGTTGTCCACACCCGGAATGTGGATCGCTGACAGCGTACAGCTGTTGGTCTATACCCACTCCAGTATCTGAGATACTTCTCTCATCGCCAAGGAACTTCTCGTTCCCCCCTGATGGTTGATGTAGGCAACCAAAGTTATATTGTCTGATTGGAATCTGATAAACTGGGACGAACCCAGAAGGGGCCAAGCCTACAGAGCATTGAAGATTGCCCGGGGCTCCAAAATATTTATCAAAAGAGAGGACTCCTACCCAGCCAGATAGAATTATAGCCAATAGGATTGAACTTGCATTCTATTGGCTGTTTCAATCAGCCAATAGAATGCAAGCTCAATTCTATTGGCTGATTGCATCAGCCAATAAGATTTTTCCTACCTTAATTCCGATTAGCTGATAGGATTCTATCAGCCAATCGGAATTGAAGGGACGCCATCTTGGATGACGTCACTTAAAGGAACCTTCATTCTTCAGTCGCCGTCGGATGGAAGAGGATGCTCCGCGTCGGATGTCTTCAAGATGGACCCGCTCCGGATGGAAGAAGATAGAGATGCCGCCTGGATGAAGACTTCTGCCGGTCTGGATGTCCTCTTCTGGCCGGATCGGATGAAGACTTCTGCTCCTCTGGAGGTCCACTTGTGCCCGGCTGGGTGAAGACGGCTCAAGGTAGGGTAATCTTCAAGGGGGTAGTGTTAGGTTTTATTAAGGGGGGATTGGGTGGGTTTTAGAGTAGGGTTGGGAGTGTGGGTGGTGGGTTGTAATGTTGGGGGGGTATTGTATTTTTTTTTACAGGTAAAAGAGCTGATTACTTTGGGGCAATGCCCCACAAAAAAGCCCTGCTATTTGTAATTAAGTATAGGGTAGGGAATTATATTATTTTGGGGGGCTTTTTTATTTTATTAGGGGGATGTGTGTTAGGTGTAATTAGTTTAAAAAAATTGTAATTATTTTTTTAGTTTCTGTAATTTAGTGTTTGTTGTTTTTCGTACTTTAGTTAATTTAATTTAATTGTAGTTAATTGTAGGTAGTTTATGTCATTAATTTAATGATAGTGTAGTGTTAGGTGTAATTGTAATTTAGGTTAGGATTTATTTTACAGGTAAATTTGTATTTATTTTAACTAGGTAGTTATTAAATAGTTAATAACTATTTAATAACTATTGTACCTAGTTAAAATAAATACAAAGTTGCCTGTAAAATAAATATAAATCCTAAGCTAGCTACAAATGTAACTATTAGTTATATTGCAGCTAGCTTAGGGTTTATTTTACAGGTAAGTATTTAGTTTTAAATAGGAATAATTTATTTAATTGTAGTAATTTTATTTTGTTAAATTTAAATTATATTTAAGTTAGGGGGGTTAGACTTAGGGTTAGACTTAGGTTTAGGAATTAATAAATTTAATATAGTAGCAGCGACGTTGGGGGTGGCAGATTAGGGGTTAATAAATGTAGATAGGTGTCGGCGATGTTAGGGACGGCAGATTAGGGGTTAGTACAATTTAACTAGTGAAAAATATGAAGAAAGAGAAGCGCAGCACGCTCTAAGTGTAATCTGTTTGGTAGTTATCAATTATCAAAACCCCCTTCCCTGGGTATTACTCACAGGATCGTTCTGTGTGATGTGCACATCAGGTTGTATACAACCATGGAGTTTGTTCCTCAGATAACCTCCCTCAGTGACGTCTGGAAAGCCTGTCCAACCGGAGAGATTGTTTCACTTTCCCACGGCAGTCCACAATCAAGCATGGAAGGGATACCACTCCAGTGTTTAAAGTATAACACGTTTATTGTGAAATAAAACATAAAAACTTACAAATCTATGTCTCTCAGCTCACCCAATAGGTGCCCACAACGTCTGAGCCCTGGTAGCCTCCCTGAGACAATAACTTTAAAAACAGAACTTCTCTACGTACGTTTCGTTTCTATGCCAGAAACTTTTTCAAGAGTCTTGAAAAAGTTTCTGGCATAGAAACGAAACGTACGTAGAGAAGTTCTGTTTTTAAAGTTTAGGGGTTAATAGGTAGTTTACGGGTGTTAGTGTACTTTTAGCACTTTAGTTAAGAGTTTTATGTTACAGTGTTGGCCCATAATACTCTTAACTACTGACTTTTAAATGTGGTAGGAGTCTGGACAGGAGAGGGTCTACCGCTCACTTTTTCCAGCAATCGTAATACCGGCGTTAGGAAAATCCCATTAAAAAGATAGGATACGCAATTGACGTAAGGGAATTTGCGGTATGCGAAAATCGCAGAAAAAAAGTGAGCGGTACACCTGTACCTGCCAGACTCGTAATACCAGCGGGCGTTAAAAAGCAGCGTTGGGACCCCTCAACGCTGCTTTTTAAGGCTAATGCAAGACTCGCAATCTAGACGAATGTTTACCATTTTAACTGGCACAGGAAAAGTCAGAGGGACCTTCCTGTCTTTGTAAACCCTGTCTAATTTAGGGATCTTAGGTTCCTCAGGTAGAGTAGCCTCTGGAAACTCTAGTGTAGACAAAACCTCCTTTAATAAAAAACAGATATTTAATTTTAAATCTAAAGGAGGGTTCCTCCTGTTGTGGGAGGTTTAGACACTGAAGTCTCCGACCCAGAAAGTTCACCCTCTGAAGCTACAGAAATTAACTAATCCTTGGATAGCTGAGACATAATAGCTAAATCCAACAAATATTTAGATGACTCCAGGTCAGGAGAACTATGTTTAACCTTTTTCTTACGCTTGCCAGAGGAAGGTAAAGCACTCAGGGACGCAGACACCGCCGATTGTAACTGCGCGGTAAAGTCCGCAGGAAAAAAGCCCCCTCCAGATGGAGGATTAGTTATGCTGTGGGGAACTGCATGTGGAGCGGGTAGCGTAGAAAGGGTAGTAATCTCACGGGACATAGAATATTGAGAGGTAGACGGCTCAGAGGGGCTCATAGTGCTAAGAATATTAGCAGGCTTGTCTCCCTTCTTAGACTTTAGGACAGTGTTTAGGCATATGGAACAAAATTGAGCAGGCGGGCAAACCACAGCCTCCTCACAATATAAACAAGAATTATTATTCAAGACAGAAGGAGTGGAGCCTTCTAATGTGTCAGAGTTCTCCATAGCTTAGTATATACCCACAGAAGGACACAAAAGGAAAACACTCATTTTAAAAACGGCACCTTTATACTCCCAATGGCTGGGGCACTCACCACCTCCTAGACCCAGACAGCTAACAGTGAAAATGCTCTCCCCAGGAGTAAAGTCTGCAGCTAGATCATAGGAAATGAAAAGAGACTGCACCCGGTCACGTGGTGCATAAGACAGGACTATTAAAAAGGGCGCCAAGCTATTATGAGCTGCGCAACACTTCAAAAACAAAAGTGAAACCTGTTTATTCCAAGCCAAAAACACACAGCCTATGAGCCCAAAACAAAAACTCACACATTAAGCAGTATAAAAAACCCCAAGCTGTTCAAATAATCTCCCTGAAGGAGATATTGATCCTTGATCATATAGAGATATAAAGGAGCCACACTGTGATCCTGTATATCATTTGAAAGTGTATATATAAAAATGGTCTTACCCTCTAGGATCCATGCTGTGAAACAGACACAGACTCTCAAGTGTAACAGTCTTGCAGAGGCACCTCTGACATGGACTTGAGTGTGTAACAGCCAGCAGTGAAACTCGTCAAAACTGATTGCTCAGGAGTTTTTAGAGATAGTCTGGATGGGTTCACAGAACAACTTTCCCTGCATCTCCAGACTCTAACTTTTATAAATACTCTCACTGAGAGGTTGACATGACTCTGCTACTTTCTTGAAGGGAACTTACCAATTACAGAACTATCCAAATCTTCAGACACTTCTCTGCCACCTCCTATCGGGACGAAAGGCAAAGAATGACTGGGGGATAGGGGAAGTAGGAGGAATATTTAAGCCTTTGGCTGGGGTGTCTTTGCCTCCTCCTGGTGACCAAGTGTTGTATTTTCCAACATTAAGGAATGAAGTCGTGGACTCTCCCTGCCGTATGGAAGGAAATATAACTATTCATTTGCCATTCATCTATATCCAATTAGGACACAAATTTATTTTTTACAAATATGCATTTAAAGTTAATCTCCATCCAGGACCATCCTTCTCTTTATAAAAATAATTGGTGTAAACTAGTGATGTGCATTCAGGCTTCGCTAATTTGTTTATGCCATTTGGCGCCAAAAAAAAAGTGCAGGAATTTGACAAACAACTAATTCATTTATAGTCCTAACCAACAAACCTTTTGAAAAAAAAATGTAATTATTGTGCCAAATGTCCATGGCTGATGCATATGAGTTGTATATGTATTTTGCATTTAAAATATAATGCAAAATAAATTTCTTAACAGAACTATCACTCTTTAAAATATCCATTGGCTGAATGTCTTTTCTCAGTAGTTAATCGATTAATTAATATATTATCTCCATTCCAATGCCTACAACTGTATTCCAATCAGCATTTCTCTCACAAATCTTATGGACATTTAATGGACTAGGTTTATCAAACCTTTTCTCCACTCTAATTGTAGGTTCGCACAAGCAAACCCGCAGTCACGATTTTTTTGTAAAATATATATCTATACCTATATATTTGGGTAAAGATAAATAGATATATTGGAATGTTAAATATTTCTATAAAAACACAGTAAAATATATAAAAATTAATAAAAAAAATTTCATGTATAAAAGTATTTGAGTGGAAAGGGCTCAAAAGTGTATATACATATACAATATATACACATATATATACCCACATATTTAGACTGGTGAGTGCAACCGTTTTCTTTCAATGTATGTATGCTATTTAGCATGATCATAATATTGCTTATCGCGTGCCCCTTGTAATATTTGCCCTATGTATTTTGACCAAGTTCGTTATTTAAATAAACAGGTTTTCATTTTTGGCATGTTTTTTTCTTCTTAAGAACAAATTTTGCGTACAGGATATTAATATTCCATTGAAGACAGTAGTCATACGTTTTTTCTTTCTTCCAGTGAAGTGTAATAAAATGCTGCTTTGTGAAACTGCCTTCAAAACAATTATTTCATCCCTTATAACATTTCACCTGCAGTCTCGATTGCTATTTGGATACCTTTACAACATAAGCTATTGTTGTTGTATTATGTACGGGTTAATTATGTAATTCTACTGAATTAAATGATCGTTTAAATGTATATGCTGATTTCTAGACTTTTTACAGTAATAATTACCTATAGCTATGTTGGGCTTTTTGCTAGTTAACGGCTAGATTATGAGTTTTGCGTTATGAGGGGTGCAGTGCTAACTTGCACGTTATTGTCACCGCTTCCTTCCCTACAGTGCTGGTATTACAGGTTTATAAAAACCCAGCATTATCAGACAAGAAGTGAGTGTATAGCAAAATTGAGCTCCATACCGCACTCAAATACCAGCGCTGCTGAAAGCTGCGGTGAGCTGGTTTTACGTGCTCAAGCACGATTTCCCCATAGACATCAATGGGGGAGCTGGCTGAAAAAAAGTCTTACACCTGCAAAAAAGTAGCATAAAGCTCCGTAACGCAGCCCCATTGATTCCTATGGGCAAACTAAATTTATGTTTACACCTAACATGAACCCCGAGTCTAAACACCCCTAATCTTACCCCTAACACTTATTAACCCCTAATCTGCCACCTCGACACCTACATTATACTTATTAACCCCTAACTAACCCTAACACCTCCTAACTTAAATATAATTAAAATAAATCTAAATAAAACCTACTATCATTACCTAAATAATTCTTATTTAAAACTAAATACTTACCTATAAAATAAACCCTAAGCTAGCTACAATATAACTAATAGTTACATTGTAGCTATCTTAGGTTTTATTTTGGCTAAGTTTGAATTTATTTTAACTAGGTAGACTAGTTACTAAATAGTTATTAACTATTTAGTAACTACCTAGTTAAATAAATACAAACTTACCTGTAAAATAAAACCTAACTTGCCTCACACTAACACCTAACATTACACTACAATTAAATAAATTACATTAATTAAATACAATTACCGTAACTAAATTAAAAACAAAACAAAAAAAACACTAAATTACACAAAATAAAAGAGAAATTATCAGATATTTAAAGGGACACTGAACCCAACTTTTTTCTTTCGTGATTCAGATAGAGCATGACATTTTAAGCAACTTTCTAATTTACTCAGATTATAATTTTTTTTCGTTCTCTTGCTATCTTTATTTGAAAAAGAAGGCATCTAAGCTTTTTTTGGGGTTCAAAACTCTGGACAGCACTTTTTTATTGGTGGATCAATTTATCTATCAATCAGAAAGAACAACTCAGGGTTGTTCACCACAAATGGGCCGGCATCTAAACTTACATTCTTGCATTTCAAAAAAAGATACCAAGAGAATGAAGAAAATTTGATAATAGGAGTAAATTAGAAAGTTGCTTAAAATGTCATGCTCTATCTGAATCACAAAAGAAAACATTTGGGTTCAGTGTCCCTTTAAACTAATTACACCTAATCTAATAGCCCTATCAAAATAAAAAAGCCCCCCCAAAATAAAAAAACCTCCTAGCCTAAACTAAACTACCAATAGCCCTTAAAAAGGCCTTTTGCGGGGCATTGCCCCAAAGAAATCAACTCTTTTACATGTAAAAAAAAAAAATACAAACACCCCCAAAGGTAAAACCCACCACCCACACAACCAACCCCCCAAATAAAATCCTAACTAAAAAAACCTAAGCTCCCCAATGCCCTGAAAAGGGCATTTGGATGGGCATTGCCCTTAATAGGGCATTTAGCTCTTTTTTCTGCACAAAAGCCCTAATCTAAAAATAAAACCCACCCAATAAACCCTTAAAAAAGCCTAACACTAACCCCCGAAGATCCACTTAAGTTTTTGAAGACCCGACATCCATCCTAAAGAAGTGGCAGAAGTCCTCATCGAAGCCGGCAGAAGTCTTCATCCAAGCCTGCAGAAGTCTTCATCCAGATGGCATCTTCTATCTTCATTCATCCTGTGCGGATCGGCTCCATCTTCAAGACATCCGGAACGGAGCAACCTCTTCAATCAAAGTCTTCTTGCAGAATGAAAGTTCCTTTAAGTGACGTCATCCAAGATGGCGTCCTTTGAATTATGATTGGCTGATAGAATTCTATCAGCCAATCAGAATTCAAGGGACACCATCTTGGATGACGTCATTTAAAGTAACCTTCATTCTGCAAGAAGACGTCGATTGAAGAGGATGCTCCGCGCCGGATGTCTTGAATATGGAGCCGCTCCGCGCTGGATGGATGAAGATAGAAGATGCCGTCTGGATGAAGACTTCTGCCCGTCTGGAGGACCACTTCTGCCGGCTTGGATGAAGACTTCTCCCAGCTACGTTGAGGACTTCTTGCCGCTTGGATGAAGGCTTCTCCAGGCTTCGTTGAGGAAGGATGTCCGGTCTTCAAAACTGTAAGTGGATCTTCGGGGGTTACTGTTAGGTTTTTTTAAGGGTTTATTGGGTGGGTTTTATTTTTAGATTAGGGTTTGGGCACTTGAAAAAGAGTTAAAAGCCCTTTTAAGGGTGATGCCCATCCAAATGCCCTTTTCAGAGCAATGGGGAGCTTAGGTTTTTTTAGTTAAGATTTTATTTGGGGGGTTGGTTGGTTGGGTGGTGGGTTTCACTGTTGGGGTTTTTTTGTATTTTTTTTTTACAGATAAAAGGTAGTTTAGTTTAGGCTAGGTTTTTTTATTTTTGGGGGGCTTTTTTATTTTGATAGGGCTATTAGATTAGGTGTAATTAGTTTAAATATCTGATAATTTCTTTTTTTATTTTGTGTAATTTAGTGTTTAGTTTTTTTTTGTAATTTAGGTAATTGTATTTAATTTAGGTAATTGATTTAATTGTAGTGTAAGGTTAGGTGTTAGTGTAACTCAGGTTAGGTTTTATTTTACTGGTAAATTTGTATTTATTTTAGCTAGGTAGTTAGTAAATAGTTAATAACTATTTAGTAACTATTCTACCTAGTTAAAATAAATACAAACTTACCTGTGAAATAAATATAAAACCTAAGCTAGGTTATATAATATAAAACCTAAGCAATGTAACTATTAGTTATTTTGTAGCTAGCTTAGGGTTTATTTTACAGGTAAGTATTTAGTTATAAATAGGAATAATTTAGGTAATGATAGTAGGTTTAAGTAAGGGGGTGTTAGGGTTAGACTTAGGTTTAGGGGTTAATAAATTTAGGATAGTGGTGGCGGATTAGGGTTTAATAAATGTAGGTAGGTGTTGGCGATGTTAGGGGCGGCAGATTAGGGGTTAATAATATTTAACTAGTGTTTGTGATGCGGGAGTGAGGTGGTTTAGGGGTTAATATGTTTATTATAGTGGCGGTGATGTCCAGAGTGGCAGATTAGAGGTTTATAATTTATTTTAGTGTTTGCTATGCGGGCGGGCCTCGGTTTAGTGGTTAATATGTAGTTTATGGGTGTTAGTGTACTTTTTAGCACTTTAGTTATGAGTTTTATGTTCCAGCTTTGTAGCGTAGAACCCATAACTACTAACTTTAAGTTTACAGTATCGATCTTGGCGGTATAGGGTGTACCGCTCACTTTTTGGCCTCCCAGGCAGACTCGTAATACCGGCGCTGTGGAAGTCCCATTCAAAAAGGACTTTTTGAAAGCTGCAGTAACAACGTTGCGTTACGGCCAAAAAAGTGTGCGGTGCCCCTAAACCTGCAAGACTCGTAATACCAGCAGTAGTGAAAAAGCAGCGTTATGAGCCTTAACGCTGCTTTTTCACCCATACCGCAAAACTCGTAATCTAGCCGAAAGATATTAAAACTGCTCATTCTTATCAGTTTCCCAGTAGGTCAAAATATTTTAACAATACTGTTTCTAAATAAAATGTAATTTTTTTTACTCAGAGCTACTTTAGTACAACCCTTAATTACTAATGGGCTTGATGCACAGCTTAAGGGGTGATCTGGGGCTATATTTATAATTGAGAGCCTTTGATGCAAAGGCAGTTTGTCCTACTGCATTAAACTTTCCTATAGCATAAATCGGTTTGGTTAGGGATAATTAGACTCTAGATAGATGATGGTAGATTTGTGGAGAGACACATAGCATAATTTCTAAATGATCACTATTTTTCTCTTTTGTGGACACTAGGAGATATCCCATTAAAGCAAACTGTTATAAATAATAAGGTGGTTAACTCTACTTATAAAGAATTGTGGTTTACTGGCATTATCGAAATTACAAGTGAATAAATTAGTAGGTCTGGATAACATTCATCACAGCTTTTTAAATAGGCTGACTAGAGAATTGCTAATGATCCCAACATAAAAAGAGAAGATTCTGGTAACTATAAGTTTATAATTCTGAAGTCTGTAGTGGGAATATTAATGTAAACCTTTAATAATTTTATCCTACGTAAATTCGAACAACTACTAAGATTAAGGGTTGCTGTAACTAAATTAGCTAATATATTTTAATATATCTCTAAATCAATACTCTATGAGGAGCAACAGATATAGTTAATCTATATGTTTTAGATTTTAGCACATTGTTTAAAATGTAGTTATTTTTTTATAGATAATCAATAGATTCAGTGAAAGCATGAGTGAAAGGTTGGTAAATGGATAGATGGCAGAGTATTATAATAAATGGAATGTACTGAATGAAGCAAATACACTAGTAGGATAACTCATATATCAATAATGGTGCATGTTTTAGTTTATATATTAATAGTATTGTTAGCAGGGGTGGATAACAGAATGTTTTAGCACATTTGTTAAAAAGAACAAATGTTGACTGGATTGGCCCGATCCATGGAAATGGTGAATGGACATTAATTGTTTTAAAAATTGACTGGTAATTTTCTATTAGTTAAATGTATTGTTTAAACATTAAAGGACCATGATACCCAAATGTTGAAACACTTGAAAGTGCTGCAGCATAGCTGTAAAAAGCTGACAGGAAAATATCACCTGAACATCTCTATGTAAAAAAGGAGATATTTTACCTTAAAATGTCCTAAGTATTCATACCCCATTGCAAAGGACATTAAGCAGCAAATCAGTATGTCTGTCCCGGGACAGGCAAGGGAGTAAGCTTCATGTGTTATTTCCCTATTCAGTTTAAGGAAGTTTGCTATGAAATCTCATGAGAGTTAAGTGAAATCTCATGAGATCACTGTAAAAGAGTTCATGACCTCAGCACTGTTGATGCTAATTGGTTACAGTTCATTTCTTCTTTTTTTTTTTTTTACCTGTAGCTGGGCAGCAGCTGAAGTATAACTTTTTACACAGAACTTACTCTGGTGAGCTGAGGAAGTTGTGAGGTAAAATATCTTCCTTTTTTACATAGAGATGCTCAGGTGATATTTTCCTTTCAGCTTTTTACAATTATACTGCCTCAGTTTCAAGTGATTTAGCATATGAGTATTATGTCCCTTTAAGTAAAATTTAAAATTTTCAAATATCAACATTTGAATGTTGATTCTCCTTCATATAAAATTCTGTGAAAATTAAAATTAAAATGTAAAATGTGAATAATAAATTCAATATTTATATTTTTCTTATTTTAAAAATCATTCTTTAAAATATTTAAATGACAGAATGAACTTCAAGGAGAACATTTATTCTACTATATAAATGTCAAAAAAATGACTATCCACCCATCGCTACTAGTAGGCTTCAAAGGAAAAACATAAATTATGGTTACCTGATAATTTTATTTTCTTCTGACGGGAAGAGTCCACAGCTACATTCATTACTTTTGGGAAATACAGAACCTGGCCACCAGGAGGAGGCAAAGACACCCCAAGGGAACAAGGAACAGTAGGGTGAAAAAATGTGCCAGAAGAACAAAAAATTACAGCCGCCTTATAGATAAAACACGGGCGGGAGCTGTGGACTCTTCCCGTCAGAAGAAATTTTTTTTTATCAGGTAAGCATAATTTATGTTTTTCTTCTTAAACGGGAAGAGTCCACAGCTGCATTTATTACAATACCCAAGCTAGATGACACTGAATGCAAACAACGGGTGGGTACAAAAATGCGGCCCCTTCGAAAGGCACCACAGCCTGAAATTACCCGACACCCTATAAAAATATAGCCAACACGGGTGATAACCCGAAGCCCAGGTAACTGCACATTAGTTACACCGCCAGCAAAGCAAAACTAGAGACAACTCAGTCCCAGAGTCCGCCAAGCCCAAACAGCCTCTGAGGAGTCAGCCCTGCGGGTCACGACTCCCATGAAGGTACCCGGCCATAAAACAAAGACCACTTTCTGCCCCCAAAAAGGAAAACAGATTCCCAGGAAAAATCCAAAGGATCATTCCACACGGCTCAATAAACATAGAACAACCCAAGGTTGTCTTACGATAGTAACACCCAGGGAGACGAACTCCCGAGAAACACAGGGACCAAATAAAAAAGAGATTCATACACAGGGAAACACTTCCCAAAAAGGACTCAAGAGACACAGGCAGATAGGCATCTACCACAAAAAGCAAAGCCCCGCCCTCCTCTGAGGGAGGAACACAGGACCACAAACACCTAAGGTGAGACCAAACCATCCACACCCATCTAGGGAGAGACATGGACCTAGGCCAGGGTCCTCGAAAAACATAATCGATCAAAAGATCTAACTTCCAGAGGAATCCTAAACTGCCTCCTACAATTAGGTGCGCACCATCCAAAGTCCGTAGACTTGGCGATCTAGCAACAGCCTCAAACCCAAGAGTCTGAAAGAGCTCCTGAACAGTTAAATAATTAATCACTCAGTGTTCTTGGATAGCAAGGAAATCTTGTAGACAAGCATTAACATGTGTTACACACACTGGCAAGGTAGCACCAACACTCGAAGTTAAATGAGAACCATGGACCTTGCTTGCCATCCCAAAAAGTTAGATATAAGGCACCCTCCATGAAGTCCTAACAGAACATCAAGGATAAATGGTCAACTACCCAGAAGGGCGACCGTCTGTAACCGACCTCGACCCTTCACTGTTAAGCCCCAAGGCTAGAGTTGCAATGAGGACGCAGTAACACCTGAACGTCGAGACCGTGGTCAGACCAAGGGTATAATATGGAAGAGACAACAGCCAGAGATCATTGTAGGACCGATCTTCCAAAAAGAAACCTCTAGAACAGGGTAAAAGCTGGAGCCTCGCAGCTCCACACAGAAGGCAGGGAACCCCTGCACACCACCTCCTAGAGTAACGCAACTCTGAGCAGAGGAAGAAGGACATGCCCGCGCTTCCAGACCACATGATCCACCCAAGGCGGGAAGGAAGGAGACTACACCACCGTAAGAAAATGTTTAATTGGTTTAAGAGTCAGCATCCGTAAGAACTTTGAGTGAAGTCGCAAATAGTTCGCCACACGGAACTCACATCTCCCAACTCCAAAGGAATGGAAATTATGGTTCGGAGTCCCCAGGGACCTGAAGAACCATAATGACGTCTGCAAAAAACAGATCCGTATCCCAGACGAGAAGCCTGAAACCGCCAAACTTAGATCGGTACTGACAACCCTCATGTCAGAAGGGTTGTATTTAAACAGTAGGCCTCATACTTCGATAGGATCCGAGCCCGGGGTCCATAGCAATAGGTCAAGTGACATTCAGAATCCAACAGGATTAAATCAGCACCACAAGGGTGACATGAACCCAGGTAACAGCCGAAAAGCGACCGACCAGTACCTGCCTGGTATAAGGACACTCTAGAACTGCCCAAGGTGTCATGCCGCGCCACTCTAGCTATTGCTAGGGGCACGGCGTCTCCTTCCCTGCTCGTTGCAAGGGGCTGTGTTGGGTCTGTATGCGTGCAGTGCTGATGTCATCGCCGCACGCTCCTCTCTCTCAGATGCCGGTCTGGATTCCTGTGGCGTGAATCCTGCGCCTATGTAAGTCTCTCAGTAACGATCTATCACTGCCCAAGTATAGGTGTTACTTTGTGTGCTCCTGGGTGTGATAGAATGTTACTTCTGTATTGCTTTAATATGTTTGAACCCTGCCTGTCTGACTACTCTGCCTGTTATACCCCTGTATTGATGGATTGATATACTGCTGCTGAACCCTGCCTGTCTGACTACTCTGCTTATTAACCCCTGTTGTTCTGGATTGCCTCTTTGTTGCTGAACCCTGCCTGCCTGACCATTCTAGTGGTGTGCCCTTGGACTGCTTTACTTTTGCCAAACCCTGCCTGCCTGACCATTATAGTGGTTTGTCCTTGGACTGCTTTACTGTTGCGAAATCCTGCCTGTCTGACCATTCTAGTGATTTGCCTTGGACTGCTCTGCCGTTGCTGCTGGGGACTGTCCTACCTGTGGTGAGTGCCGTCCTCCTCTGTAACACTCGTGGCATACTCCTCTCTCAGACCAATTTCGGTCAGTAGTCTTGTTATCCCGGCGTTGAGCCAGAATGATAGGGAATATCCCAGAGCAGAGAAAGTTAATGAGATGAGGAAGGCGGCAGGCAAGTCAGTCCCCAGCGTCAACAGCAGAGCAGTCCAAGGATGAACCACTATAATGGTCAGGCAGGCAGGGTCTGGCAACAGCACAGCAGTCCAAGGAAAAATGACTAGAATGGTCAGGCAGGCAGGGTATGGCAATAGTAAAGCAGTCCAAGGACAAACCACTAGAATGGTCAGGCAGGCAGGGTTTGGCAACAGTAAAGCAGTCCAAGGATAAACCACTAGAATGGTCGGACAGACAGGGTTTGGCAACAGTATAGCAGTCCAAGGGCACACCACTAGAATGGTCAGGCAGGCTGGGTTTGGCAACAGTAGAGCAGTCCAGCAGTTTAAGGGTTAAGGCAGGTAGAGTAGTCAGGCAGGCAGGCAGGTTCAGTAATGATATTAGGCACAAGAAAGAACGATCTGTCACACCCAGGAGCGCACAAAGTAACACCTATACTTGGGCAGTGACAGATCTTAGTAAAAACATTTAAATAGGCGCAGATTCGCGCCACTGAGCTCCGACCAGCATCCAGAGCATGCGGCGATGACATCAGCGTTGCACGCATCCAGAGCCGACACTGCCCCTGACAACGAGCAGGTAAGGAGACGCCGCACCCCTGGCAACGGCTAAAGCGGCGCGGAATGGCGTGACATAGCCACCCTCTCAAGGGTTCCCTCCTGGAACTAGAGTCAGCCTCAAAGGATGAGCAGCATGGAATCTGGAGACCAGAGATGGAGCATGCACATCACGGGCAGGAACCCAGGAACGATCTGCCACGGAGTGACCCTTTCAATGTATCAAATACTGCAGTTGTCTGTGCCTGTATCTGGAGTCCAGAATCTTAGCTACTTCCTATTTGGGGTCACCACGAACCAAAAGTGGAGGAGGAGGAGCTCGGAGGCGGGTATATCTATTCTTGATGTAAGGTTTAAGTAGTGAGATGTGGAAGACTGGATGTATACATAGGGTTTTTGGCAAGGCCATTTTGTAGGCAACAGGAGACAGTCTTTTCAGGACCTTGTACGGGCCGATAAACCTAGGCCCCAATTTGTGACAGGGTTGACGTAGACGAATGTGTCGAGTAGAGATCCAAACACATTCACCCACTGGGATGGCACGTACAGAAGCCCTATGACGATCAGCAAACTTCTTATATCTAGAGACAGCTGAACACAGCTGAGAGCGAATACGTTGCCAATGAGTGGTGAGTTCAGTGACATGTCAGTCTGCGGCAGGGACCCCAGTGGACTGAGCTGAAAGAGGGAAGATACAAGGTTGATACCCTGCTGCGGCTTGAAATGGAGAACATCGAAGAGAAGAGTGCCAATGAGTGTTTCTTGCCAGCTCAGCTAGGGGTAGCAATTCAGACCAGTTGGTATGGCGAGCGTTGACAAAGGCTCTAAGGAAGGCTTCAAGATCCTGGTTTGCTCTCTCAGTTAGTCCATTGGTCTGAGGATGGTAGCCAGACAACAAGGAAACAGTGGTTCTAATCAACTTACAAAAGGCTCACCAGAAGGCAGAGATGAACTGTGGACCTCTATCGGAAACAATATTCACAGGAATGCCATGAAGTCACACCAAATGCAAGAGAAAAAGGGACGACAATTCCTGAGCAGAAGGCAGTTTGGTTAGTGGTACAAAGTGAGCCAGTCTGGAAAAGCGGTCCACTACAACCCAGATAACTGTATGGTGGTCGGAAGAAGGAAGGTCCACAATGAAGTCCATTGTTATATGTGTCCATCGTCATTTGGGAATGGACAATGGTTGCAGCAAGCCAGGAGGCAAGGATCGGGGAGTCTTGTTGCCCACACAAATTGTGCAGGCTTTCACATAATCCTGAGCGTCAGACTTCATAGTAGGCCACCAAACATGTTGGGAAAGACGCTTGAAAGTCTTAGTCGAACCAGGATGTCCTGAGAGTTTGCTATCATGAGCCCAGGCTAGCACAGGGATGTATAGGTTCAGAGGTACAAAGATGATATTGGAGGCCATGGGGGCACCAGGAGGTTTACTAGACTGAACACATTGCAATATTTGCAGAAGGGTGGTATTGAGTTGAGCAATCACACAGGAGGGGGGTATGATGTGTTCAATAGGAGCTTCTGAGGAATCACTTGAGTGAGGGAACTGACGGGAAAGGGCGTCCGCCTTCTTGTTCTTGGTCCCAGGAAGATAAGAGACCGCAAAGTTAAAACGGGAAAAGAACAAGGCCCACCTGGCCTGTCGAGGATTGAGTCAATGAGCAGTCTCTAGGTAAGTCAGATTCTTGTGGTCGGTAAGAATCTGAATAGGATTTGTGGTGCCCTCTAACCAGTGACGCCATTCTGTCAAGGCCATCTTAATAGCTAAGAGTTCACGATTACCACATCGTAGTTCCTCTCAGCAGGAGTAAAGCATTTAGAAAAAAAGGCTACACCCTGTAGCCTTTTTCTCAAAACTTGGAAGTCAAAGGGTCCCTTTGGGTAAGAACTGCTCCAGTCCCTATCTCAGAGGCATCAACCTCTAAAGTTAACTGTAGGTCAGGATGGCGGAGCACAGGAGCTGAACAACTTTTTCAGACAAGAGAAGGCGTTTATGGCCTCAGGAGGCTAATGCCTTACAGTCTTTGTTCCATTTGTCAATTCAGTGAGAGGAGATACTGTTTGAGAAGTTCTTTATAAACTTGCGGTAATAATTGGAGAATCCCAAGAACCTCTGCAATTCCTTTAAAGAGGTAGGTTGAGGCCATTCTAGTACTGCTGTGAGTTTAGCAGGATCCATGGCAAAACCCTCCTTTGAGATGACATATCCAAGGAATTTGATCTGAACTTAATCAAACTAACACTTTTCTAGCTTGGCTACCAAATAATTATCCTCTAAAGTGGAAGAGAAAACAAGGATATCATCCAGATAAACGATGACAGTGTGGTTGAGGAGGTCACGGAAGACATTGTTGACAAATGCCTGAAAGACTGCAGGGGCGTTACACAGCCCAAAGGGCATTACAAAGTATTTGTAATGCCCAGATCTTGTGTTAAAGGCGGTCTTCTATTCGTGGCCTGGAAAGATGTGAATCAGATTGTATGCCCCACGTAAGTCCAATTTGGTGAAAATCGAGCATCCTTTAGTGATTCATACAGTTCGCTGATCAATGGTATGGGATAACGATTCTTGATGGTTATGTTGTTTAAGGCCCTGTAGTCAATGCAGGGTCTGAGCCCACCATCCTTCTTATTGACAAAAAAGAAGCCAGCCCCAGCAGAAGAGGAGGAGGGCCAATGAACCCATAGCTAGGTTCTCTTGGATGTACTCCTCCATGGATTTGGTTTCAGCCTTAGAGAGCGGATAAGTCTCCAGCGGCAACATCAGAGCAGTCCAAGGATGAACCACTAGAATGGTCAGGCAGGCAGGGTCTGGCAACAGCAAAGCAGTCCAAAGATAAACCACTAGAATGGTCAGGCAGGCAGGGTTTGGCAACAGTAAAGCAGTCCAAGGATAAACCACTAGAATGGTCAGGCAGGCAGGGTTTGGAAACAGTAAAGCAGTCCAAGGGCACACCACTAGAATAGGCAGGCAGGGTTTGGCAAAAGTAGAGCAGTCCAGCAGGTTAAGGGTTAAGGCAGGTAGAGAAGTCAGGCAGGCAGGCAGGTTCAGTAACGATATTAAGCACAAAAAAGAACAATCTGTCACACCCAGGAGCACACAAAGTAACACCTATACTTGGGCAGTGACAGATCGTTCAGATAGGTGCAGATTTGCACCACTGAGCTCCGACCGGCATCTGGAGTATGCAGCGAAAATACCGCGCCCCTAGCAATGGCTAGAGTGGTGCGGCGTGACATCCTTATATTACTAACTTTCTCTGCTCGGGGATATTCCCTATCATTCCGGCTCGACACCGGGATAACAAGACTACTGGCTGAGTTTGGTCTGATAAAGGAGTATCCCACAAGCATTACACAAGGTCCAAGAAAATTCGACCCGAAGGATCTATAAATGAACTAGATAAAATAATTATATTATTCAAAAAGTGCTCAACTTCCGAGGAAGTGCCCACGCGACCCCAAATTGCAAGTATCAGTTCCAGAAAAGAACGTTCTCAAAATGAAAATCTAACAGGCCTGAGCTTAAGAAAAAACAAATTAAACACATCCATCCAGATCAAAAAATAAAATGAAGGCAGCACCCATCGGGTGAACACCCAAGGTGAATGAGAACGCCGACGGGACCAGCCGATCAGAGGCCCCATTCACCCAAGCTCAGAACTGGAACCGAAGCATAAATAAAAAATAAAATGGAGACTGACTTCATCCCCAAACACCATATCCAATTTGCCATCCAGTGTCTAAGGCCTCGGATCCCTCGGCCCACTCAGACTGGGATCCTCCAACATTGCCAAAACATGTCTTAAAAGAACACGAAGATGTGCCAGTCTATAACGGAAGGCAAAATCATCCCTCGCTGGATCAACAAAAGACCCTGGCTTCGAGGTTGGGGCCCCTGAAGCCTCAGAGACCAGCGCTTCCCCAGAAGGCCAAACTGAATCAGGCGATTGCGTGCCCGACGGGCCCTGGTTAACAGAACACGGACAGTATCTTAGAAATATTTCACTTGGGAGATATAAATGAGTTAAAAAAGTGTGGTATTTAGACTTTATATCACCTGTAACTTACAGTACAGTTAAAGCGCCATAATACCTAAATGTTGAAACACTTGAAAGTGATGCAGCATAGCTATAAAAAGCTGACTAGAAAATATCACTTCAACATCTCTATGTAAAAAAGAAAGATATTTTACCTCAAAATGTCCTAAGTATTCAAAACCCATTTTAAAGGACTTAAGCAGCAAATCAGTATGCCTGTCCCGGGACCAGCAAGGGAGCTTGCCTCATGCACACTCTATTGCATTTAAGTTTAAGGAAGTTTACTATGAAATCTCATGAGAGTTAAGTGAAATCACAGTAAAAGAGTTCATGACCTCAGCACTGTTGATGCTGATTGGCTGCAGTTCATTTCTTTATTATTATTTTTTTAACCTATAGCTGGACAGCAGCTGAAGTATAACTTTTTACACAGGACTTACTCTTGTGAGCTGAGGAAATTGTGAGGTAAAATCTTCAAATGAGGGTCACCCAAATGGTGCATGGTAAAAAAATCAATACTTATAAATAAATAATTCATGCCCTTAAGCTTAGAAGAGAGGTCTGATAATATAGAAACCTTCAAATATACTGTATTTAAAAATTCAATACATTCAAGAGTTAAACAAAACAAGGTATCATGACGTTAGAAGATAGTGGGATCAAGATAAAACTTTTTTATAGAATTGTAGCAGATAGATATTCCTCTACCAGAAATGATAGGGGCAAACATAACACTGTTTCAACCAATCATAATGGTTCAAGAAACTTTTTAATTTAAATGTGGTTAAAAAAAGGACTCTTTTTATAAGCACTGGTTTTAAACCTGTCCTTAGGCCTCCCTAACAGGACAGATTTTGAGGATATCTGAACTGGAGCACTGGTGAAATAATCAGCTGATTAGTAAACCTGGTTATTTTACCTGCTCTCCTCCAAGGTAATACTGAAAATCTGGCCAGGTTTGAAAACCTGTGGTATAAGTGAATTTTTTCTTAGCAACAGCACCTCTTATGCATATCCATTACCGATCTTGGTAGATACAGAAAAGTAGATTGGTGCATAAACACGTGAAAATAAGGATTGTCTTTCCAGCATTATAATATCAACATTGTAAACACTTTGGGACAGATTACGAGTGGAGGGCAAAATGTTGCTTATGTAAGAGCGATATTTGCACTCCACTCAGTAATACCAATGCACACAAAATCGCAAATGTGTGCTGGTATTACAAGTAAAGCGCAATGCGAACACGACCTCGACTTCACATTGCATGGAAGCTTTGAGCTCATGAGAGCGCGCTTCCATAGGCTCCATTGGAAACCTCTTTCTCATGCCATCAGACACGGCTGAGAACCTAGCGCAGTGAAGGGGGGAAGTTGCGCAGCGATGGGCAGCAAATATTAAATATATATGTACATATTAACACATAAAAATATATGTATATAAGCATATACATAAATATATATAGTATTTACACAGTCCCCATAGACCGCAATGTAAAGGCACTTTTCAGTGCTGTTTGTTTTCTAACACCCCACACCCGCACACTTTAAACCCTAAAAACTGCTTTGTGCAGTTATTTTTAATAGAAATAAAGATGCTACTTTTTTAAATTTTATTAAGGCACATTATACTTTATTTTGGGGGCAATTGGTGGATATTTTTAAATTAACCAGAGATATGCTAATTGTTAACGTGAGTTTTCGGTAGCAATAACCAGCCACTTGTAATGGCCGGTTATTTATCGTGCACCTCTTAAAACAGGCGAATTTGCCCGCTTATGTGCGCGAAATAAATTAGCGCTCCACTTGTAATCTAGCCCTTTATATCCCTAGAATTTAACAATAAATATTAGGAATCTGCTGGTGAGCTACTGTATATGAGCCTTCTGTTTTTTTCTGCATATATATTTCTCTCAAACTTTCATACTTAAAATCAACAACTTAATCTCTGATGCAACATTGTTTCTGTCCCCTGCATTGTACCTATCTATATAATGTTCAAAGAGCAGAAATTTAATAACACTCCATAAAAAATGTTGAATTGTTGATAAAAAAAAATCACCTTTTCTCAGCCAATCTGACTCCAATTTTCTGCATCACTAGATCTGATAATTTAACATAAGCAGTATTTAATCATACTATTAATCATAATAAAATGAATGCCTTTAAAAGTCAAATGACAACCTCACTGAATTAATGTTAGCATAAAAATGCAAGTATGGAGTATTTATACAATTCATTTAAAGGTCATTTAAGGCAAATGTAACTTACTGGAACTGCAAGTGTCCCTTATAAATAAAAATGAAATAAAGGCCTGGCAAAAAAACATAATTTATGCTTACCTGATAAATGTATTTCTCTTGTAGTGTATTCAGTCCACGGGTCATCCATTACTTATGGGATATATTCCCTTCCCAACAGGAAGTTGCAAGAGGATCACCCAAGCAGAGCTGCTATATAGCTCCTCCCCTCACATGTCATATCCAGTCATTCGACCGAAACAAGACAAGAAAGGAGAAACCATAGGGTGCAGTGGTGACTGGAGTTTTAATTAAAATTTAGATCTGCCTCAAAAAAAAAAGACAGGGCGGGCCGTGGACTGAATACACTACAAGAGAAATAAATTTATCAGGTAAGCATAAATTATGTTTTCTCTTGTTAAGTGTATTCAGTCCACGGGTCATCCATTACTTATGGGATACCAATACCAAAGCTAAAGTACACGGATGATGGGAGGGACAAGGCAGGAACCACTGCCTGTAGAACCTTTCTCCCCAAAACAGCCTCCGAAGAAGCAAAAGTGTCAAATTTGTAAAATTTTGAAAAGGTATGAAGTGAAGACCAAGTCGCAGCCTTGCAAATCTGTTCAACAGAGGCCTCATTTTTAAAGGCCCAGGTGGAAGCCACAGCTCTAGTGGAATGAGCTGTAATTCTTTCAGGAGGCTGCCGTCCAGCAGTCTCATAGGCTAAACGTATTATGCTACGAAGCCAAAAGGAGAAAGAGGTAGCCAAAGCTTTTTGACCTCTCCTCTGACCAGAATAAACGACAAACAGGGAAGAAGTTTGACGAAAATCTTTAGTTGCCTGTAAATAGAACTTCAGGGCACGGACTACGTCAAGATTATGCAAAAGTCGTTCCTTCTTTGAAGAAGGGTTAGGACATAATGATGGAACAACAATCTCTTGATTGATATTCCTGTTAGAAACTACCTTAGGTAAGAACCCAGGTTTAGTACGCAGAACTACCTTGTCTGAATGTAAAATCAGATAAGGAGAATCACAATGTAAGGCAGATAACTCAGAGACTCTTCGAGCCGAGGAAATAGCCATCAAAAACAGAACTTTCCAAGATAACAGCTTAATATCAATGGAATTCAGGGGTTCACATGGAACACCTTGAAGAACTTTAAGAACTAAGTTTAAGCTCCACGGCGGAGCAACAGTCTTAAACACAGGCTTAATCCTAGCCAAAGCCTGACAAAAAGCCTGAACATCTGGAACTTCTGCCAGACGTTTGTGTAAAAGAATAGACAGAGCAGAAATCTGTCCCTTTAACGAACTAGCAGATAAGCCCTTTTCTAAACCCTCTTGTAGAAAAGACAATATCCTAGGAATCCTAACCTTACTCCATGAGTAACTCTTGGATTTGCACCAATATAAATATTTACGCCATATTTTATGGTAAATTTTTCTGGTAACAGGTTTCCAAGCCTGTATTAAGGTATCAATAACCGACTCCAAGAAGCCACGCTTTGATAGGATCAAGCGTTCAATCTCCATGCAGTCAGCCTCAGAGAAATTAGATTTGGATGGTTGAAAGGACCCTGAATTAGAAGGTCCTGCCTCAGAGGCAGAGACAATGGTGGACAGGACGACATGTCCACTAGGTCTGCATACCAGGTCCTGCATGGCCACGCAGGCGCTATCAGAATCACCGATGCTCTCTCTTGTTTGATCTTGGCAATCAGTCGAGGTAGTAGCGGAAATGGTGGAAATACATAAGCCATGTTGAAAACCCAAGGGGCTGCTAGAGCATCTATCAGTGCCGCTCCCAGGTCCCTGGACCTGGATCCGTAACAAGGAAGCTTGGCGTTCTGGCGAGACGCCATGAGATCCAGTTCTGGTTTGCCCCAACGATGAATCAGTTGAGCGAAGACCTCCGGATGAAGTTCCCACTCCCCCGGATGAAAAGTCTGGCGACTTAGAAAGTCCGCCTCCCAGTTATCCACGCCTGGGATGTAGATCGCTGACAGATGGCAAGAGTGAGACTCTGCCCAGCGAATTATCTTTGAGACTTCTAAAATCGCTAGGGAACTCCTGGTTCCCCCTTGATGGTTGATGTAAGCCACAGTTGTGATGTTGTCCGACTGAAATCTGATGAACCTCAGTGTTGCTAAATGAGGCCAAGCTAGAAGAGCATTGAATATTGCTCTTAACTCCAGAATATTTATTGGGAGGAGTTTCTCCTCCTGAGTCCACGATCCCTGAGCCTTCAGGGAGTTCCAGACTGCGCCCCAACCTAGAAGGCTGGCATCTGTTGTTACAATCGTCCAATCTGGCCTGCGAAAGGTCATCCCTTTGGACAGATGGACCCGAGAAAGCCACCAGAGAAGAGAATCTCTGGTCTCTTGATCCAGATTTAGTAGAGGGGACAAATCTGAGTAATCCCCATTCCACTGACTTAGCATGCATAATTGCAGCAGTCTGAGATGCAGGCGCGCAAATTGAACTATGTCCATTGCCGCTACCATTAAGCCGATTACTTCCATGCACTGAGCTACTGACGGGCAAGCATTTAGAAGTTTTGATAACCTGGACTCCGTCAGGTAAATTTTTATCTCTACAGAATCTATAAGAGTCCCTAGGAAGGGAACCCTTGTGAGTGGTAATAGAGAACTCTTTTCCACGTTCACCTTCCACCCATGCGACCTCAGAAATGCCAGAACTATCTCTGTATGAGACTTGGCAATTTGAAAACTTGACGCTTGTATCAGAATGTCGTCTAGGTACGGAGCCACCACTATGCCTCGCGGTCTTAGCACCGCCAGAAGTGAGCCCAGAACCTTTGTAAAAATTCTCGGGGCCGTAGCTAACCCAAAGGGAAGAGCTACAAACTGGTAATGCATGTCTAGAAAAGCAAATCTTAGGTACCGATAATGATCTTTGTGAATCGGTATGTGAAGGTAGGCATCCTTTAAGTCCACTGTGGTCATATACTGACCCTCTTGGATCATGGGTAGGATGGTTCGAATAGTTTCCATTTAGAATGATGGAACTCTTAGGAATTTGTTTAAGATTTTTAGGTCCAAGATTGGTCTGAAGGTTCCCTCTTTCTTGGGAACCACAAACAGATTTGAGTAAAATCCTTGCCCTTGTTCTGTCCGCGGAACTGGGTGGATCACCCCCATTACTATGAAGTCTTGTACACAGCGTAGAACTGCCTTTTTCTTTATTTGGTTTGCTGATAACCTTGAAAGATGAAATCTCCCTTGTGGAGGAGAAGCTTTGAAGTCCAGAAGATATCCCTGAGATATAATCTCCAACGCCCAGGGATCCTGGACATCTCTTGCCCACGCCTGGGCGAAGAGAGAAAGTCTGCCCCCCACTAGATCCGTTTCCGGATAGGGGGCCCTCTCTTCATGCTGTCTTAGGGGCAGTAGCAGGTTTTCTGGCCTGCTTGCCCTTGTTCCAGGACTGGTTAGTTTTCCAGGCCTGTCTGTAACGAGCAACAGTTCCTTCCTGTTTTGGAGCGGAGGAAGTTGATGCTGCTCCTGCCTTGAAGTTTCGAAAGGCACGAAAATTAGACTGTTTGGCCTTTGATTTGGCCCTGTCCTGAGGAAGAGTATGACCCTTACCTCTAGTAATGTCAGCGATAATCTCTTTCAAACCGGGCCCGAATAAGGTCTGCCCTTTGAAAGGAATATTAAGCAATTTAGATTTAGAAGTCACGTCAGCTGACCAGGATTTAAGCCATAGCGCTCTGCGCACCTGGATGGCGAATCCGGAGTTTTAGCCGTTAGTTTAGTTAAATGTACAATGGCATCAGAAACAAATGCATTAGCTAGCTTAAGTGCTTTAAGCTTGTCCATAATTTCATCCAATGGAGCTGTGCGAATGGCCTCTTCTAGAGACTCAAACCAGAATGCCGCAGCAGCAGTGACAGGCGCAATGCATGCAAGGGGCTGTAAGATAAAACCTTGTTGAACAAACATTTTCTTAAGGTAACCTTCTAATTTTTTATCCATTGGATCCGAAAAAGCACAACTATCCTCCACCGGGATAGTGGTACGCTTAGCTAAAGTAGAAACTGCTCCCTCCACCTTAGGGACCGTCTGCCATAAGTCCCGTGTAGTGGCGTCTATTGGAAACATTTTCCTAAATATAGGAGGTGGGGAAAAGGGCACACCGGATCTATCCCACTCCTTGCTAATAATTTCTGTAAGCCTTTTAGGTATAGGAAAAACGTCATTACACACCGGCACCACATAGTATCTATCCAGCCTACACATTTTCTCTGGAATTGCAACTGTGTTACAGTCATTCAGAGCCGCTAAAACCTCTCCAAGCAATACACGGAGGTTCTCAAGCTTAAATTTAAAATTAGAGATCTCTGAATCCGGCTTCCCCGGATCAGATCCGTCACCCACAGAATAAAGCTCTCCGTCCTCATGTTCTGCAAACTGTGACGCAGTATCAGACATGGCTCTCATATCACCAGCGCGCTCTGTCCTTATCCCAGAGCTATCGCGCTTGCCTCTTAATTCTGGCAATTTAGATAACACTTCTGTCAGGGTATTATTCATAATAGTAGCCATGTCTTCTAACGTGATTTGTATGGGCGTCACTGATGTACTTGGTGCCACAATCTCACGCGCCTCCTGAGCGGGAGGCGAAGGTACTGACACGTGAGGAGAGTTAGTCGGCATAACTTCCCCCTCGTTGTCTGGTGATAATTCCTTTACAGATAAAGACTGACTTTTATTATTTAAAGTGACATTTAGTACACATATTTCTATGGGGCTCCACATTGGCCTTCAAACATAATGAACAAACAGATTCATCTGTGTCAGACATGTTTAAACAGACTAGCAATGAGACTAGCAAGCTTGGAAAATGCTTTAAAATAAATTTACAAGCAATATAAAAAACGCTACTGCGCCTTTAAGAAGCACAAAAAACTGTCACAGTTGAAATAACAATGAACCAAATCTGTTATAGCAACCAAATTTTCACAGTAAATATATTAGTTTAGCAGAGCATTGCACCCTCTAGCAAATGGATGATTAACCCCTTAATACCCAAAAACGGATAATCAATATGCAAATAAACGTTTTTAACACAGTCAAACACACTGTCACAGGTCTGCTGTGACTGATTACCTCCCTCAAAATGACTTTTGAAAACCTCAGAGCTCTCTAGAGACGTCCTGGGTCATGCAGGAAGAAGCAGGAAGACTGTGACTGAATTTTTACTGCGCAGAAAATCGCTAAAATAGGCCCCTCCCACTCATTATTACAGCAGTGGGAAACCTCAGTTAACTGTTTCTATGCAGAAATATAAGTCAGCCATGTGGAAAAATTCATGCCCCTATAAGTTTTATCACCAATGTACCTCACAAAAACGATTAAACATGCCAGTAAACGTTTTCAAGAACCCTTTTTAAAGAGTATGTATTGTTATTTATAAGCCTGCTACCAGTCGCTTCTACTGCAGTTAAGGCTCATTACATTACTTTCAGTATTAGAAAATTACATTACTGCACTTACATTTAGTCAGCCTGATACCAGTCGCTACCGCTGCATTTAAGGCTGTACTTACATTACTTCGGTATCAGCAGTATTTTCTTAGTCAATTCCATTCCTTAGAAAAATATTTTACTGCACATACCTCATTTGCAGGAGACCCCGCATGCTATTCCCTTTCTGAAGTTACCTCACTCCTCAGAATGTGCGAGAACAGCCAGTGGATCTTAAACGCAGGCAGATTTCTTCTTCTAAATACTGCCTGAGAAAAAAACAGCACACTCCGGTGCCATTTAAAAATAACAAACTTTTGATTGAAGAAATAATTAAGTATAAAACACCACACTCCTCTCACGACCTCCTTCTATGTTGAGAGTTGCAAGAGAATGACTGGATATGACATGTGAGGGGAGGAGCTATATAGCAGCTCTGCTTGGGTGATCCTCTTGCAACTTCCTGTTGGGAAGGGAATATATCCCATAAGTAATGGATGACCCGTGGACTGAATACACTTAACAAGAGAAATGCCCTTTAAATGGACAAAGTGAATACCCAGTTTATTGTACTGAAAACACAATTACTTATTGTCATTTGATTGTTAAAACTTTTTTTTATTGAAGTTAGATTGTAAATCACTTAAAGGAATAGTCTAGTCAAAATTAAACTTTCAAGATTCAGATAGAACATGCAATTTTAAGCAACTTTCTAATTTACTCCTATTATCAATTTTGCTTTGTTCTCGTATCTTTATTTATAAAAGCAAGAATGTAAGCATAGGAACCATCCCATTTTTGGTTCAGCACCTGGATAGCACTTTCTGATTGGTGTCCAAATGTAGCCACCAATCAGCATGCGCTACCCAGGTGCTAAACCAACAATGTTATGGCTCCTAAGCTTACATTCAAATAAAGATTCACAAGAGAACAAGGGAAAATTGATAATAGGAGTAACTTAAAAAGTTGCTTAAAATCGCATGCTCTATCTGAATCATGAAAGTTTAATTTTGACTAGACTATTCCTTTAAAATCCTATTTTGACCAATATGTTTTTTTCCTGATTAAAATCAGCAGTTCTATGAACAATAGAATTGGACATTTTTCATGCCTGCAGATGTTTAAAGTTAATTATTTTAAAGGGACAGTCTAGTCCAAAATAAACTTTCATGATTCAGATAGGGCATGTTATATTAAACAATTTTTCAATTTACTTTTATCACCAATTTTGCTTTGTTCTCCTGGTATTCTTAGATGAAAGCTAAACCTAGGAGGTTCATATGCAAATGTATTAGACCTTGAAGGCCGCCTCTTTTCTAAATGCATTTTGACAGTTTAGAGGGTGTTAGTTCATGTGTTTCATATAGATAACACTGTGCTCATGCATGTGAAGTTCATAGGAGCCAGCACTAATTAGCTAAAATGCAAGTCAGTCAAAAGAACTGAAATAAGGGGGCAGTTTGCAGTGGCTTAGATACAAGGTAATCAAAGAGGTAAAAAAATATATTAATATAACAGTGTTGTTTATTCAAAACTAGAGAATAGGTAATAAAGGGATTATCTATCTTTTAAAAAATACAAATTCTGGTGTAGACTGTCCCTTTAAGACTGACCTTGTTATAGTACTCTTAGAAAAATGTACGAGAAACTCTTGTCCTCAGGCACATTAATGATATTTTCATGATATCCGAACTAGAGCTACGGTAAAATAATGAGCTGATCAGTAACCATGGTTACTAACCTGTTATCACCCATCAGCTGATTATTTTACCTGTGCTTTAGTTCAGATATTGTCAATATCGGGCCTGTTAGTTTGCCCTGAGGCCTCGAGTTGAAATTTACAGCCTTAAAGGGGCAGTAAACTTACATACAAATGTTATATAATTCACATAGTGCAGAATTATATAACATTAGCTTACCGGCACATTTATACTTGCAATTATTTCAGAGAAATTATATGTAGAAACCTCCTTTTACCAGAATTCCGCTATTTGCTCTACTGAGCGGGTCTGTTTTTTCCACAGCGCATCCGGCAACACTGTCTAGTCAGTGTGCCTGGTTGCGCCATTAAAATGAATGTAGCTTGCTCCTGCTACGGGAGCGAGCTACATTCATTTTAATGGTGCAACCAGGCACACTGAACACATCTAACCTAGACCTAACTGAACACATCTGGGGGCCAATGACAAGAGGAATATGTGTGTAGCCACCAATCACCAGCTGACTCCCAGTAGTGCATTTCTGCTTCTAAGCCTACCTATATATGCTTTTCAACATAGAGAGTGAAAAAAAATTGATCATAGCAGTAAATTGCAAATTCTTTTACAATTTCAGGTTCTATCATGATATCAAGTATAATTTTGACTTCCATGTCCCTTTAAAAAAATCTAAGACAAAAAAGGGACATATCCTATTATTGTTAACACTACCGGGTAGGTAAATTTAAGAAATCCAGTGAATTTCACTATAATTTATTTTTTACCACTGCCTGAGGCAGTCTCGCAGCTGTGGGTTATTTAACCCCTTAGTGTAAGAAAGATAGCCGGCATACAGTCCGATTAAGGGGTTAAGAAAAGTTCCATGCAACCTACATACTGTGAATATTTATTGAAAGAAGAATTCCCAGTAATACATTTCCTAGAATCTATGTAGTATAATAATTGCAAGTCATCAGTAGAAAATGTTCACATTTAAAAGAGCCTTTATGTTTTTTTACTAGCAAATAGATATTTTGTTTGAGATTCCCAGGTGCTTCACAAAAGGCACAGGTTTAGTTTTGCACCATCACTAGTGGTGGGTGAATGTGTAGAAAGTACAATTCATTTGGTCAAATTAATAGTCCTGTGGACATTCCTTTTGGACAAACTAATGTTGATAAGGACGAAAACTCTTTAAAATTCATTAAACAAATGTTATTTCCAATTTTCAAATGTTAGTTTAGTTTTTAAATGTTCATAATTGGATTGACAATACAAATTAAAGGCCCATATTTATCAAGGTCTGGCGGACCTGATCCGACACTGCGGATCAGGTCTGCCAGACCTCGCTGAATACGGCGAGCAATACGTTCGCCGTATTCAGCATTGCACCAGCAGCTCACAAGAGCTGCTGATGCAACGCCGCACCCTGCAGACTCGCCAGCAGGCGGGTGTCAATCAACCCGATCGTACTCGATCGGGTTGATTTCCGGCGATGTCTGTCCGCCTGCTCAGAGCAGGGGTACGGGTTATGGAGCAGCGGTCTTTGTGACCGCTGCTTCATAACTTGTGTTTCTGGCGAAACACGGGGCATCAAGCTCCAATCCGAGCTTGATAAATATGCCCCTAAGACTGTTCAGAATTTAAATAGTTCATGTGATAGGGAATTCATTAAATTGTTACATAATAGATACAAATATATTAATTCAAAATTTTGCACAATTCAAATATTACATTTACAGAAAGCATTAGAAATACTAATACAAATATATTGATTCATATTTTTCTAATTCAAATATTGCATAATTTGAATATTAGATTTAAAGAAAGCATTAGAAATACTATTATTTAAGCAAATGTTTGAATGTTGTAAAAACATAAAAAAATCAAAACGAACTAACAAATAATTGGATACTTGTATAGCGCACAGCCTTGAACTTGCCGGGATCGAACCTGCAGCCCTTGTGTTGCCACAGATCTCTGTAACAGTGCATTAGCACAATGAGCTCTCTGTCCAGCAAATGTGTTAAAATGTTTAGTTTTCGAATGTTGCAAAACATTGGTTAATCCGTAACCATCCCTATCTCCTCAGTTTAAGGAATTTACTATGAAATTTCACGATATTTCTGCTGCTGATGCTGATTGGTTAGTTTTTTTTTTTTAAATCTGTAGCTGGAAAGTAACTAAAGCATAACTGTTCGCTGAACATCTACTATTGTGAGCTGAAATAATTTTGAGGTAAAATATCTTCCTTTTTTTACATAGATGTGTTAAGGTGATATTTTATTGTCAGCTTTTTACAGTTATACTGCATCCTGTTCAAGTGATTTAACATATATTATGTCCCTTTAAAGGACCAGTCAACACAGTAGATTTGCATAATCAACAAATGCAAGATAACAAGACAATGCAATAGCACTAAGTCTGAACTTCAAATGAGTAGTATATTTTTTTGGACAATTTTAAAAGTTTTGTCTATTTCCACTCCCCCCCGTACCATGTGACAGCCATCAGCCAATCACAAATGCATACACGCTTATTCTGTGAATTCTTGCACATGCTCAGTAGGAGCTAGTGACTCAACAAAGTCTAAATATAAAAAGACTGTGCACATTTTGTTAATGGAAGTAAATTGGAAAGTTGTTTAAAATTGCATGCTCTATCTGAATAATGAAAGTTTAATTTTGACTTGAGTGTTCCTTTAATAGTCTATGTTTATACTATGCAGAGGTGAGGGCAGAGCTAAAGATCCAGAATACAAAGGAAACACTTATCTTCCATAGTAGATACGGCTGTGTATATTTTAATGAATCTACCTATTTTGTTTCTCTCCTTTATCCTTAACATTTACACACGCTAAAAGGATATTTATATTCCTTTCAGTACGGTATGTCTTTATTCATAGCATTGTTAATATGACCTACTGTGGAAAATGTTTTCTATGCCAATGGTTCTAGTGTTTACTGTAAATAAGAATTAGTTTTTCTGCTATAATTTCTATCCATTCATCAGTAAACTGATGACATTTATCAAACAAAAACTACTGATAAATTGAACCACTTTGTCACTGTATCAATAATATTATTATATATACCAATGACATTACGCATGAAACTGTTGTATTAAATAGCACTGACACTTATACATATACTTTATTTTGACAAAAGATGGTTAACGCTGTCGTTTTACCCAATAATGAGGTGAATTCCAATTTGAATTCCAAGTTTATTAAATGATTTATCTACGAAAATCTCCTTAAACTTTAAGGGTGAATTTTGCACATAAACCATTTGATAAACGTTTTCTAAAAGATTGTGATTAACCCCAATATTGCTAGATTAAATAATGTTGAGTGTAAACACGAGGAAAACTTAATAAAAAAAATTGAAATAGTTCTTTAGAAAGTGGCCTTATCCTCTACATCACTGGTTTTCAAATCTCTCCTTTAAGCCTCCCCAACAGGTCAGGTTTTCAGGATTACCTTGCATGAGACCAGGTAAAATAACCATGTTTACTAACCAGCTGATTATTTCACCTGTGATCCAGTTCAGATATCCTAAAAATGCGGCCTGTTACGGAGGCCTGAGGATAGGTTTGAAAACCACTGCGCTACACAATTCTCCACCACCCCAATTGCTGTGGAAATAAAACGGCCAGACTAGTTGCATTATATTCTGAAACTATAGGTGTCCATGTTGCAGTTGTAGACTATATAAGGGCATGGTAGACTCTAGATCACTGGATTTCAAATCTTTTCTCAGGCCTCCCCAACAGGCCAAGTTTTCAGGATTAACTTGGATGAGAGCAGGTAAAATAACAATGATTACTAATCAGCTGATTATTTCACCTGTGCTCTAGTTCAGATATTCTCAAAATGTTGCCTGTTTGGGAGGCCTGAGAACAGATTTGAAAACCAGTGTTCTAGATGGAAGATTATGGGCTCTGGTGATCAAGGGAGTAACGTTTGTTGTTCTGAAGGATCCAGTTTTAGTCATCCTGAATCTCTCAAATGTCTCCACTCCAGAGTGCATTGTAATATGGTGAGATGGACTCATACACTCTTTGTTTGTTCTATGAATTCTGAAATACACTTAATCTATTTGCATTTATGCCATTAAAACTCTGTGCACTTGAGAAGCACCATATAAATGAAAATACATGTCTACAAGCTAAATATGTGCAGGAAGGAGCATGATAATGTCCAAAAATATATTATTTTTTGTCATTTTTCTAATGCTTTTTCAGTTTTCCATAATACTAATTGATATTCAAACCACTGACAGAAGCAAATAGGAATATAAAACATTTTTTGACTCCTACTGTCTTTTAATTTAGCCAATTTCTCGTTTTATGTTCAAATATGTTATTTTTTATTTTCGTGATCTTTTCAAATGTAAAGGACAGTAGGAGGGAAAATGGGGTTTATTCTGCTCAATGTTTTACTTTCTAAAGACAATTATTTCTATTAATTTCTACCACATGCATTAAGCGCACGGTCTAAATTATACAGTATGCACAAGAAATCCATTAAAGGCTGCATCCACATGTTAGATTTCTGTGTGTGTCTGTGTGTTTTGAATGTTTAAAAATAGAAAAATAGTAGCCATGCTAGCCTGATGATAGAAATCCTATGGTGAAAAGTCTGCTTACAAAATTGTACATTAAAAGAAAAATATTAAAACATCAATGGTGTGAGACTGATGAAGAAAGTTGATAAGAGAAAATAACCTACACTACAGCAAATATGTTTTGAAGGGAGAGGTTAGGATGGGTCGCTACACTACAAAAAAAGGGGGAATTAGGGGGGTCCCTGCATAACGATTGCAGTGATAGAGGGATCAGGAGAGACTCAATGCTACAGAAAAAATTAAATAAACAAATAAATAAAAAGATAATTTAAAAAACACATATAAACTTTCTACTGGCAGCCAGTACCTAAGACGGCTGCCACTAGTGGTAGGGGGAAGGGTGAGAAAACTTTTTGAGAGGGATCAGGAAGGTGGGAAGGTAAAGAGCACCACAGCAAAGCTGTTAAGTGTCACTCCCCTACCCATAATCCCCAGTCATTCGAACGAAGGGAAATGGAAAATGAATAAAACAAAGGTGTAGAGGTGCCTGAGGTTTAGTAAAAAAATAACTGTCTTAATAAAGGGTGGGGTCGTGGACTCTCCAATATCCAGAAACAAATTAATTTATCAGGTAAGCATACATTTTGTTTTCTTTCCTAAGATATGGAGAGTTCACAACGTCATTCAATTACTAGTGGGAACCAATACCCAATCTAGAGGACACAGAATGAACAGGGAGGGAGTACAAGACAGGCAGACCTAAACAGAAGGCACCACCGCTTGAAGAACCTTTCTCCCAAAAGAGGCCTCAGCCGAAGCAAAAGTATCAAATGTGTAAAATTTGTAAAAAAGTATGCAGAGAGGACCAAGTTGCAGCCTTGCAAATCTGTTCCGGAGAAGCTTCATTTTTGAAAGCCTAAGAGGAGGAGACAGCCCTAGTGGAATGAGCTGTAGTTCTCTCAGGAGGCTGCTGTCCAGCAGTTTCATAAGCAAAACAAATTATACTTCTCAACCAGAGGGACCCTTATGCTTTTCTGAGAAACAAACAGGGCAGAAGACTGGCGAAAATCCTTAGTCACCTGTAGGTAGAATTTTAGAGCATGCATAACATCCAAGTTGTGCAACAGACATTCTTTATGAGAAGAAGGATTGGGACAGTTCAATAGAAGTAGCTGACATTTCTCCAGGTCTAGTGTATTTTCTTAACATTTTTTAGTGCATATCTTGCTGTCTTTTTCTCGCAAACTAAAAGGTGGGAGATTTTGTCAGAATACACAAAACACTTAATAACCTAGTGGAAAGAACATGCATACAAATATAGATGAGATTGTATTATTCTATATGTTGAAATCAGAGTAATCTGAATTGTATTGGATGCCACCTGCACCCCTTTCAATTTTTCTCTCCTCATAGATATTTCCCTTTCCATTGAGCTCCATTACGTTCTATAGGAGACATTCTGCAACTCGCAGTGACAGCCTCAATGTGAAGTTTTCATAATTAATAAAAAATTAAGCTTTGTGTATACAGTGATAAGATAAGGACGCTTTTGTGTATACAGAAATTGATAAAATAAGGAGGGCTGCTCTCCATGCAAACACAGATCATGTTTATTGGTTATGATTTAAATGAGAAAAAACAGCTATTTCATATAGACAAATAAACCAAAAGGAACAATTTTATACTTTGCAGCTGGTATAACACAATTTCCAATTTCATAGTACACTGTCCCTTTAATGATATAATGCCATTACAAAACAAAATGATGTGTGTATTGTAGTATCAGCAACACGTATGAAAGCATAAATGATCTATTGCATTTTTACCAACACGTTTGATTAGAGTATAGATACTGAATAACTCAAAGCCACATTTGCCTTTTTCATGACCGTCTTAGTTTTAAAGGGCGATGGAAGTAAAAATTAAATGTTCATGATTTAGATGAAGCTTACAATTTTTAAAAACTTTCCAGTTCTGTTATCAAATCTTCCTATTACTCTTTGTATCCATTATTGAAACTTTTCTCCCTTCCATGAAAACATACAGAGACAGGCTGAGGAGTATGTATGTGACTTGAGCACATATATGTATAACATTGTTGAAAACATTGTTGCAGACTCTGCTGGCATATAGTGCACAAGACACATTCAAGGTTCTGAACCTACCTCTGTATGTTCTTATGAAAAATGAGACAAAAAAGAAAGAAGTCAATTTGACAATTTTTTTTTAATATTACAGGGAGTGCAGAATTATTAGGCAAGTTGTATTTTTGAGGATTAATTTTATTATTGAACAACAACCATGTTCTCAATGAACCCAAAAAACTCATTAATATCAAAGCTGAATAGTTTTGGAAGTAGTTTTTAGTTTGTTTTTAGCTTTAGCTATTTTAGGGGGATATCTGTGTGTGCAGGTGACTATTACTGTGCATAATTATTAGGCAACTTAACAAAAAACAAATATATACCCATTTCAATTTTTTATTTTTACCAGTGAAACCAATATAACATCTCAACATTCACAAATATACATTTCTGACATTCAAAAACAAAACAAAAACAAATCAGTGACCAATATAGCCACCTTTCTTTGCAAGGACACTCAAAAGCCTGCCATCCATGGATTCTGTCAGTGTTTTGATCTGTTCACCATCAACATTGCGTGCAGCAGCAACCACAGCCTCCCAGACACTGTTCAGAGAGGTGTACTGTTTTCCCTCCATGTAAATCTCACATTTGATGATGGACCACAGGTTCTCAATGGGGTTCAGATCAGGTGAACAAGGAGGCCATGTCATTAGATTTTCTTCTTTTATACCCTTTCTTGCCAGCCACGCTGTGGAGTACTTGGACGCGTGTGATGGAGCATTGTCCTGCATGAAAATCATGTTTTTCTTGAAGGATGCAGACTTCTTCCTGTACCACTGCTTCAAGAAGGTGTCTTCCAGAAACTGGCAGTAGGACTGGGAGTTGAGCTTGACTCCATCCTCAACCCGAAAAGGCCCCACAAGCTCATCTTTGATGATACCAGCCCAAACCAGTACTCCACCTCCACCTTGCTGGCGTCTGAGCCGGACTGGAGCTCTCTGCCCTTTACCAATCCAGCCACGGGCCCATCCATCTGGCCCATCAAGACTCACTCTCATTTCATCAGTCCATAAAAACTTAGAAAAATCAGTCTTGAGATATTTCTTGGCCCAGTCTTGACGTTTCAGCTTGTGTGTCTTGTTCAGTGGTGGTCGTCTTTCAGCCTTTCTTACCTTGGCCATGTCTCTGAGTATTGCACACCTTGTGCTTTTGGGCACTCCAGTGATGTTGCAGCTCTGAAATATGGCCAAACTGGTGGCAAGTGGCATCTTGGCAGCTGCACGCTTGACTTTTCTCAGTTCATGGGCAGTTATTTTGCGCCTTGGTTTTTCCACACGCTTCTTGCGGCCCTGTTGACTATTTTGAATGAAACACTTGATTGTTCGATGATCACGCTTCAGAAGCTTTGCAATTTTAAGAGTGCTGCATCCCTCTGCAAGATATCTCACTATTTTTGACTTTTCTGAGCCTGTCAAGTCCTTCTTTTGACCAATTTTGCCAAAGGAAAGGAAGTTGCCTAATAATTATGCACACCTGATATAGGGTGTTGATGTCATTAGACCACACCCCTTTTCATTACAGAGATGCACATCACCTAATATGCTTAATTGGTAGTAGGCTTTCAAGCCTATACAGCTTGGAGTAAGACAACATGCATAAAGAGGATGATGTGGTCAAAATACTCATTTGCCTAATAATTCTGCACTCCCTGTAAGTGAGTGCATTAGTTTACTATTTTAGCAATATATATATATATATATATAGTATAGCTAGTGGGGATCCAGCACTCACATATCATCCAGACTCCGGGTGCACTTCAAAGAGATACGTATACAGAAGAATAAGGAAGGCACTCGCCTTTTGTAATAATTAGCTTAATAATGCGGTAAACACTTTCGGGTCTCCCCCATCCTCAGACCATCAGACCAAAAGGTCTGAGTACAGGGGAGACCCCAAAAGCATTTACTGCATTATTAAACTAATTATTACAAACGGCAAGGGCCTTCCTTATTCTTATGGATATATATATATATATATATATATATATATATATATATATATACATACTGTATGTGTGTATATATATATATATATATATATATATATATATATATATATATATATACTGTATATATATATATATATTATATGTTTTTGTATGGCGCTTTCTATATATTTTCTTTAACACCCTTCTACATTCTAAGTTCCCACAGGAATAGGACCCTCGGTGTATTTTGTCTGGCTATTACATGTATTGATTGTTTTACTTATATCAATTATACCCATGGACAGCACTGTGGAATATGTTAGCGCTTTATAAATAAAATTTGATAATAATAATAATCTTGATGATAGAAAAAAAACAGCTGTATCAGCCGCAACGACAAATAAATACTGGTAACTATTCAGCCGAGTTGGGCGGTCTTGTGAGTGACTGTACTCTTCAATTGTTTGGACTAAGCATTTTTGCTGGTTCTTGCATACATTGTACTTCTTTTTTCTATGCTTGGCTGGTAACTAACAGACTGCTTATGCCAAATTCAAGGCCTACAACTTTTTGAACTTTGATACAAAATAAATATTCTGTTTTATATATATAAAAGAGTACTGAATTCCCTGTCTTTTATTGACCTCTGAGCATTATATCAGTGGTCTTTCTCTCTAACGTTGATAGATAAGATATGTGTATAAGGGTTTACACCATCTCCATACTAGACTACTATATATATATATATATATATATATAATTTTGATAATAGTATAGATGTACTGGTAATATCATGATTCTGGGAAACTTTTATGTTTTACAAAATAAATAATTAACAGGGTGATAAATAATCATATGAAAACAGTATTCTCCTTCAAAAGGTGCAATAGGTTAATCCAAGTATAAAGCATACAGTGCTTCAGGATATTAAAAACATACCCTTATTATGTCAATAATTAAAAAGTCAATTCACATTTTGAGAAAGCATCAGTACGACGTCATACTCTGCATGTACATGCGCTCAATGGGGACGATTTATCAAGGGCCGAAATGCCCCTGATGCCCCTGCTTCCGTCGGAGCCTTCAGGCTCGCCGGAAACAGCAGTTATGAAGCAGCGGTCTTAAGACTGCTGATCCTTAACTGGTCCGTCTGCTCTGAGGCTGCGGACATCAATCCGCCCGATCTCATATGATCGGCTGATTAACAGCCCCTGCTAGCGGCTGATTGGCTGCGAATCTGCAGGGGGCGGCATTGCATAAGAAGTTCACAAGAACTGCTTGTGCAATGATAAATGCTGACAGTGTATGCTGTCGACATTCATCAATGTCTGTTGGACATGATACACTGAGCGGACCATGTCGAACAGGCTGATAATAAATCGACCCCAATGTCTTTTCCTGTTAATTTACTTTTAAATTCTTGACATAATAAAGGTATGTTTTAAATATCCTGAAGCACTATATGCTTTATACTTGGTTTAATCTAATTTTTCACCTTTTGGATGAGAATATTGCTTTCATTTGACTGCACGCTGGCGAAGTGGGAGCTCATGGCGTCCTGAGAAGTTAGTGTATATTGGTTTTGGTGGAGACAACGGTACTACTCCTCCTGACATAAGGTACAACCTTTCATGCTAATGAACTTATCTACATTGCGTAACACATAACCATGTGGCTTATAGTCTCATCAATTCCACATCAATATTCTGCTCCAAATCTGTTTACACTGGTGTTGCCTTTTAACTAAGCCTTTATATCAGACTGGCCATAGGGCATACAGGGCAAATGCCCAGTGGTCCGGGCTGTTATGTGGGCCTTGTTGCTATATAGAGGCCCCACCCTCTCTTAATATAGGTAACAATAGGAAAGCTGTTACCTTCTGCCTATTTTGTAAAGCATAATGTACATTTTCTGTCTGGCTGTTAAGCAGAGGTGCTGCAGAATGAGAGTTTTAGTCTATTATGGCTACCTAGCTGACAGAAGTCTAACTGTTGTGGTCTGCTCTGCCTTTAAATTCTTGGGCCTATTTTTTTTCCCAGTCCGGTCCTGCTTTATATTGTGTATTGTCTTTTCCTGTCATTAGGAAGTTCCTTGCAAAATTTTTGATAAGAACATTAAGAAAAAAAACTAAATTCATGCTTACCTTATAAATTTATTTATTTCCGGATATGGTGAGTCCACGGCTTGAGTAATTACTGTTGGGAATATCACTCCTGGCCAGCAGGAGGAGGCAAAGAGCACCACAGTTAAACTGCTAAGTGTCACTCCCTTACCCACAACCCCCAGTCAATCAACCGAAGGGAAATAAAGAGAAAGGAGTAACACAAGGTGTAGAGGTGCCTGAGGTTATAGTCAAAAGAACAACTGTCTTGAAAAAAAAGGGTGGGGCCGTGGACTCATTATATTCGGAAATAAATAAATTTATCAGGTAAGCATCAATTTTGTTTTTCTTTCCTAAGCTATGGTGAGTCCACGGCTTGAGTAATTACTGAGAGACAAGACAGGCAGTCCTAAACAGAAGAGACCACCACTTGAAGAACCTTTCTTCCAAAAGAAGTCTCAGCCGAGAGCAAAAGTATCAAATGTGTAAAAGTTGGAAAAAGTATGTAGAGAAGACCAAGTTGCAGCCTTGCAAATTTGTTCCACAGAAGCTTCATTTTTGAAAGCCCAAGAAGAGGAAACAGCTCTTGTGGAATGAGCCGTAATTCTCTTAGGAGGATGCTGTACAGCAGTCTCATAAGCCAAACAAATTATACTTTATAAAAAAAGAAAGAGTAGTAGCAGTAGCTTTCTGACCTTTACGTTTCCCAGAGAAACAGACAAAGAGGGCAGAGGACAGCAAAAATCCTTAGTCACCTGTAAGTAGAATTTAAGAGCATGTACAGCATCCAAATTATGTAACAAACGTTCTTTGGAAGAAAAATTAAGACACAGAGAGGGAACAACAATTTCCTGATTGATATTTTTTTAAGAAACAACCTTAGGAAGGAAACCTAACTTAGTACGAAGAAATGCCTTATCGGAATGAAAAATAAGATAAGGGGAATCACACTGCAGAGCTAAGAGTTCCGAGACTCTTCGAGCAGAAGAGATAGTAACAAGAAACAAAACCTTCCAAGATAACAACTTAATGTCTATGGAATGCAACGGCTCAAACGGAGCCAGCTGTAAAACTAAGAACAAGGTTAAGGCTCCAAGGACGAGCAACAGACTTTAAAGACAGGACTGATTTTGACCAAGACCTGACAAAAATGTTTATGTAGTAAAACTGATAAAGCAGAAATCTGACGCTTTAGGGTACTGACTGACAATCCCTTTTCCAGGCCTTCCTGAAGAAAATATAAAATTCTAGAAATTTTAATTCTACTCCAAAAGTAGCCCTTGGATTCACACCAATAAAGATATTTACATCATAACTTATGGTAAATCTTTCTAGTAACAGGCTTGCGAGCCTGAATCATAGTCTCAATGACCGACTCAGAAAAAACACGCTTAGACAGAATCAAGTGTTCAATATCCAAGCAGTCAGCTTCAGAGAAACGAGATTTGGATGAAGGAAGGGACCCTGAATCAGGAGGTCCTTCCTCAGAAGTAGTCTCCAAGGTGGGAGAGATGACATCTCCACTAGGTCTGCAAACCAGATCCTGCAAGGCAACCCAGGGGATATTAGAATCACTGATGCCCTCTTCTGTTTGATACAAGCAATGACTTGTGGAAAAAGAGCAAACGGAGGAAACAGGTATGCCAACCTAAAAACCCAAGGAACCACCAGAGCATCTATCAGAAAGGCCTGCAGATCTCTTGACCTTTAACCGCACCTTGGAAGCTTGTCATTCTGATGGGACTCCAAAACATCTAACTCTGTAACCCCCTATTTGAGGACTAAGCTGGAAAAAACTCTGCATGGAGATCTAACTCCCCGGGATGAAAAGTCTGTCTGCTCAGAAAATCCGCTTACCAGTTGTCTGCTCCTGGAATGTGGATGGCAGATAGACAGTAATTGTGGGGCTCTTCCCACTGAAGAATCCGAGTAACCTCCTTCATGGCTAAGGAACACTGAGTTCCTCCCTGGTGATTGATGTAAGCCACAGAGGTTATGTTGTCTGACTGGAACCTGATAAACTGGGCTGAGGACAACTGAGGTCAAGCCAATAGAGCATTGTAAATTGCTCTCAACTCAAGATGTTGATGGGAAGAGCAGACTCCTCTCGAGTCCAAAGGCCCTGAGCTTTTAACGAGTTCCAGACTGCTCCCCAGCCCAGCAAGCTGGTGTCCGTGGTCACGATCACCCAGGAAGGTGTCCGAAAGCTTGTGCCCTGAGACAGATGTTTCTGAGAAATCCACCATGGGAGAGAATCCCTTGACAAGTGATCTAACTCTATTCTCTAAGACAGATCTGTATGGTCGCCATTCCATTGTCTGAGCATGCACAACTGTAGAGCTCTCAAATGGAATTGAGCAAAAGGAATGATGTCCATGGAAGCCACCATCAGACTGATTACTTCCATACATTGAGCCACTGAAGGATGAGCAGTAGCCTGAAGAGAGAGGCAAGAGGAAATTATTTTGTTTTTCCTGACCTCTGTCAGAAAAATCTTCATCAATAGAGAATCTATTATGGTCCCTAAGAACACTAGTCTTGTAGCAGGGGAAAGGGAGCTTTTTTCCAGATTCACGTTCCATCCGTGGGAATGAAGAAAAGACAACAATATCTCTGTGTGAGATTTTTCTTGTTGAAAGATGGCACCTGAACCAATATGTCGTCCAGGTAGGGTGCCACAGCAATTCCACGAGAACAGATAACTGCCAAAAGAGCCCCCAGAACTTTTGAAAAAATTCTGGGAGCCGAGGCTAAATTTAAGGGCCACAAACTGGAAATAATTGTCGAGAAAGGCAAATCTCAGGAATTTGTGATGGTCCCTGTGAATATGAACATGAAGATGCTCTTGTACTAAAGGAAGAATGGAGCGTATAGTCTCCATCTTGAAGGATGGAACTTTGAGAAATTTGTTTAGAAACTTCAAGTCTAGAATGGGACGGAAAGTTCCCTTTTTTTGGGAACTACAAATAGGTTGGAGTAGAATCCAAGACCATGTTCCTGTACTGGAACTGGAACTATCACTCCCAGGGAGGAAATATGTTGTATACATTTCCAGAACACCTCTCTCTTTATCTGGTTTGCAGATAATCTTGAGAGAAGGAATCTGCCTCTGGGAGGAAAAGTCTTGAATTCCAATTTGTAACCCTGGGATATTATGTCTACAGTCTACATCTCGAATTCCGGCTTGAGAGAACTGAGAAAGTCTGCCCCCCACCTGATCCGATCCCGGATCGGGGGCAAACCCTTCTTGCTGATTTGGAATCAGCTGAGGCTTTCTTTGATTGTTTCCCCTTGTTTCAAGACTGATTGGGGTTCCAAGAAGACTTGGATTGTTCCTGCTTGGAAGAAGGCTTTCCTCTGAAGTTAAGAAAGGAACTAAAATTACTCTGACATCCTTTAGGCCTATTCTTCTTATCTTGTGGTAGAAAAGACCCTTTCCACCCGTAATATCAGAGATCATTTCTGTCAAACCGGGTCCAAACAAGGTTTTGCCCTTGTAAGGAATCGCCAGAAGCTTGACTTTAGAGGAAACGTCCGCAGACCAGCATTTCAACTATAACGCCCTGCGGGCTAGGACAGCGAAACTAGAAGTTTTAGCTCTTAGTCTAACAACCTGTAAAATGGCATCTGCCAAAAAGGAATTGGCCAACTTAAGAGCTTTAATCCTATCTTGAATTTCATCCAAGGAAGTCTCTACTTGAAGAGAATCAGACAAGGTGTCGAACCAATAAGATGCTGCGCTAGTCACGGTGACAATACACACCGCAGATTGCCATTGGAGACCTTGATGAACATAAATCTTTTTCAAATAAGCCTCTAGCTTCTTGTCCATCGGATCCCTAAAAGAGAAAATATCCTCAATAGGAATAGTGGTTCTCTTAGCCAGAGTGGAAATGGCCCCTTCAACTTTGGGTACAGTATACCAAGGGTCTTTAATGGAGTCCTCGACAGGAAACATTTTCTTAAAAATGGGAGATGGGGAAAGAGACACCCCTGGTTTCTCCCATTCCTGTGAGATAATCTCCCTAGCTGAGGACAGACAGATACTGCTTAAGATAACTGGGCAGCATTTTCTGCTTTTAAATAAACTCCACTAGGAGTTATAGAGGAACCTCATGGCACTGCATGTGACGCCATTGAGGCTTGGGATGTAGCAGGAGAAAGCTGAGGTATTAATTTAACAGCATCATCCTGAGAGACATTAGGCTCCAAAATTTTATGTTTATTTTGCAAGGTTTTCTTGACACATGAAGAACAAAATGGCATAGGAGCTGCAATTTGTGCATCTAAACATAATAAGCATGCATTCATGAGCGCAGTCTCTTGCTCCATATCAGACATGTTGTGAAACAGTAAATAAACTTGTACAGATACGTTTTAAAGCTTTAATATTCAATTAAAATAAGCCAAGGAAAAAATACACTTTAAATTTTATCCCAAATTAGGATCGATCCCCAGCTAAAATTATGTGAGAAATTATGTGAGAAAATTTAAGATTTTTTTTTTAATAAACATCAAAAAAACTTCTAAAATACCCCTCAGACAACCCCACACCTCAATTACTGAGGTGCCTTACCGCTATCAATTAAGACCGGATCACCCAGAAATGGAGAAAAAAAAACCTTTTTCCTCAGAAACATTATGAAGTAAAGCTGGTCATGTGACCCAAATGCAGAGCTCAAATTACTGCTGCTACACAGAGAGGAACTAAAAATAGCTTACTGGTACAGTAAGTAACAGAAATATCCATTTTTTGACAGTTTAAAATGTTGCATTGTTTTATTTTAAAGCAAAGGGGAAATGAGTAAGCTGCTGAAATAGAAAATTCAGTTTAAACTTGTATTGTTTTATCAAGTAAATATGTGTCAGAAAATAAAGACTAATAAAAACATCTTACCCTTTCTTTTTAAATGAGTTTAACCCATACAACAAGATTATCTATGTCCCAATAAAAAAGTGCATGGTCTCCCCAAGTGGAAGAAAAAGCACTTACCTGCTTCGCTGTCCGGCATGTAGACAATTACAAGGTATGAGAAGACACAGTTCTTCAGAGAGACCTTTGAAAAAAGAAAGAACAGAGTAGTCAACTCTGGCTTTCTAAACTAGGAGAGCAATTGTTAGGAAAATGCAGTAAGTACCTCTTTACAAGTTCCTAACTGCTTTAAAGCCACCACTACCCGACTGCAAGGAATGACGTGGAATATGGCTATACCCCAAAACTTGCTTGTAGATGAAATCAAAATTTTTCTTCAGACACCTAAACTTCACCTCCTCCATGCACCGAAGGCAAAAAGAATGACATGGGGTTGTGGTTAAGGGAGTGATACTTAGCAGTTTAACTGTAGTGCACTTTGCCTCCTCCTGCTGGCCAGGAGTGATATTCCCAACAGTAATTACACAAGCCGTGGACTCAGCATATCGTAGGAAAGAAACTGCCATTTTCTGTTAGACTGAAATGTCAGTTAAGGATCTTTTATAATATGAAACCCTTATCGTCTACAAGGTATATAAAGCTGATAAAAAAAAATCAACTAATAGGGGTGAATTTTTAATTTCCCCTATCATCAAACAAGAGATGTGATTTAGTGGAAGACAATGTCAAAATTAAATTCACAAATAAAAAAAAAAAAGTTGCAGAGTTATCTAAGTCTATACACTTTCTTCATACACCCCTCTCTAATTACGGATGCTGCCATTTTGGAACCTAGGTTTGACTGAAGGTAATTGAAGGAGAGTTGCTGTACAAACACTTCAGCCCTGGGATGTAGTGACAGCAAGATTTCAACATTGCGGCATCCATAACTAGAGAGAGGTGGGGCATCACCTCAAAAATATGCTTATAAAATGTATTGCCTGGTTAATATCATTTTAAGGCAGCTTAGTTCTTATGGTCACAGTGAGCAAAAGGGGTTGATCACAATCCTTTAGGAATGTTTATCAAATAATCATCACCAAAAAACTCCATAGATTTCAATTCAGAATTGATTTTAGAAAAAAGCACTAGGTCAACTTTTCTAATGGATTGTGGTCTGACCATATTCAGCATTTCCTGTATAATTTATAAATGAGTACAAATGCATTGTCTTATATCTGTATTATTTTGAATAAGACACAAACTATTGACTACTATAGCTATCAACATTTACACATTCTGTATCTGTATCAAAGACATAAACACTCCTCCTGCTAGACAGCTACCACTGAAATATTGCAGAATGGAAAAGACATTTGTGTGAGCTACTGTTAGCTGATTCCTGATAAACCTCTGTTCCTATCCATAATAATCTCCTGTATAAGTCAATTTTGAGAGCTATAGAGGGAGGGGCTGTAGCTGGTTGCTTATGTTTATTGCGGATTTCTTTTCTCTCATCTGGTTGACTTCCAGCTGATCATATATCTGTTCTTTCAACGTCTGCTTCCCTTTGGGCTAAAACACTTCTGATTTTACCTTTTTCTATGCCAGCATGTAATCTTGTATACTTGTTATATCTTAGATATCTCACAATGTATTTCAGAATTCGTTTAACATCTCACTCATTTCCATGCTTCATTTAGTTTCCTTTTGCTATAACATATGAGACTCTTTTTATTGTTATTCCCTCCAAGTTTTATCTTCACTTTTTGATATTTTCCTTCTGGGCATCTCATATCTAATCTCTTATAAAAGTCCTATATTTTTTACAAGTCTGTTTCCCTCCAAATAAAATTACATTCACCAAATGCAATCTGCATTTAATAAAAGGACATACAAGTTCACTAATTTATTATTGCACTGTTGCTTGCCTATAAATATGTGTTTAACTCCTGCAACTTAAATACATTGTTAAAGTCAGCTTCAGAGCAGCAGTGTATTACTGGGTCCTAGCAGAAAACATCTGGTAAGCCAATGACAAGAGGCAAATGTGTGTAACAGCCATTTACCAGCTGATGATAATATTATTTCATTATATGGGAGCCAATAACACATTTTGGTAAATAAGATCTACAAATCCATGAATTTTAAATATTGGTCCTCTTTTCAATTCATTAGACTTTGCTGTGCAAGATGGCCAAACTACTTTAAAGCTGAGAGTGCAGATACATTTGCTGTTTATCTGAAAGTTGTAACACCATCCATTAAAGTTCTTTTTGGATTTGTGCTATGCTTTACCTGCTGCATTACTTGATCTAAGTTTAGGTCTAAGTTTAGGTCTTCAACATTAGCCCTAAGTATTATGACCGCTGCTTCTTAACTTCAGCTTCCGGCGAGCCGGAAACTTCGGAGGTAAATTTCAGCATCCACTGCTTGTTAAATCTACCCCATAATGTGTAATCTCACAACTCTTCAGGATACCATCATTATTTATTAGTTTTTTTAACTGGGAATTAATACAGGTAATACATTTGATTACTGTTTTTAACCTGATTTTGCTACAAATCTCTCTGGAAGGGCTGCCAGATGCCCTCCACAAAAATACTGGACAGTAACTGGGCACAATTGTAGGTAGGGTCACACAATTTGCCCCTTAAATTCTACTGCTTTTGATACCATAATGTATATTTTTCATAACTGAGCAGGGGTTTTAACTTTTTAGGTAATAGTCAGGAACTTTAAAGGAACGGTCAAGTATTTTTGTGAAGATTTTACTGGACAGCTTGGTAAAATAGTGGCCTGTGGGTTAAACACTGGGCACCTGCCAACTCTACTCTTTTTTTTAATAATTATTATTAGTTGCATAATACCTTAACATTTGACAGTTTCCTCCTTTATTCTGTACAGTAAATCATTATTGCCCTGCAAACATTATACCGTAATCAACACTAGACAGAATGGTGGATACGTCAGAATTAAGATGACAGTCTGACACATTTGTGTACCTAATTGTTCTTTTTTTTTCCTTCCCACATAAAATAAGCTTTTGCTCTCTTTGTAAATCTATAGCAAAGGTTCCAAACCATAATTCACATGTTCAGCTCAATCAACTGCACAAAGAATACAGAAAAATTAAGCAAATTTGATAATAGAAATAAATTGGAAAGTTGATTAAAATTATATGCTCTATCTAAATCATGACAGAAAAAAATTGTATGGGCTTCATGTCCCTTTAATAAAAAGGGAATATTTTCCCTAAAACCATACATAATGATAAGGTAGGAAGACTTTCTTAGTCATGTTGAGAATAGTCAATCAGAAAAGTCTGTACATAGATGTCATTGCAAACTAACAAACAAAATACTAATAATAATAATATATAATACAATATAATAATAATAATAATAATAATAGTGTGCAAAATAAATTATTTTTTTTCTCAGTATACTTTATTACCAACACACACACACATTATTATTTAGCTGTCACAAAAGATGATAATGTCCTGTGGACATTATCATCTTTTGTGACTTCTGATAGGTGAATAGGCAGTTCACCGGTCTACACGAGCACCCACTTCATAGAAAGTGCTGTTCCACTCTACTTGTTTCCTGCATTATTATTTTGCTGGCTTTGGAGTTCCTTTGGCCATCATCAGACCGCTGCTTCCTAACCTGCTAATCCAGCCATAAAGTGGTGTTCCTCAATCATCCCGGACTTTTCCGACGGCCAATCGTGCATGATCAGGGACCGGCATTAAATAAGCAGCAGCTTGTGCAATGATAAATGCGAGTAGTGAATTGCTGCCCCCTAGCCACGAAACCGGACTGACGGGGGGGGGGGGGGTGGATAAATGGACCCCATAATGTTAAGAAGTAATCTTGATTACAAATAACATTTAAAAATCAATTTCTGGTGTTACATTCAACTATATTCCAATTCATCAAAAGAACATTACATGGCTCTTAACTGGATTTTCACATTTGGAGAGAGTTAATGATAAGACCTCAGATCTGACTCCTTTGCCAACAGCGTCTCTGTTAATTATATGCCCACATCAGACATCTGGTCAGACCTACAGCGTCTCTGTCAATTATATGCCCACGATGAAACAAGAGGTGCGGACAGTTCATGATTAAAAAGCAATACTTTATTCCAAAATAGGATTAAAACAGGAACAAGCACAAGGTAGAGGATGGATGGGTGTAGCACCTAAATTGGCTAAGCCAATTTAGCCAATTTTGGTGCTACACCCATCCAGCCTCTACTTTGTGCTTGTTCCTGTTTTAATCCTATTTCGGAATAAAGTATTGCTTATTAATCACCAACTGTCCACACCTCTTGTTTCATTGATGTTTCACCAGCAAGGACAGATTGTTTTCCAGCTGTACTGATATCGCTTGGTGTCCGAGGAGTTAACTTTTTCCTTTGTGGATCTTGTTACTGGAGCGGTGACACACCTACCTTCCTATTCGTCAGTCAGGAGACTGGAGCCTGAACTCGTCATCAGTGACGCTGCCTCCCTCCCCCTTCCTCGCAGACAGCGAGTTGGTGTGCGGCCGGATTGAGTGGTGAGTGACCTGCTAAGCAGCCATGCTAAAGCAGCATTTTGGAAGTATACCTTAAGCCGGCGGGTCCCGCCTGAAGTAGCCGCATGGCCACATGAGAGTGTGGGGTTGAGTGTTTCTAAATGAGGCATGTTTGAGTTGTTTAAGTAACGAAAGGAATATTGCTCATGAACTTTCTTTCTGAGAGTAACGTATTTTCAAGACGTCAAGAGAGACCGTGTGCACTTTATTTGCTCTTCCTTGGGACACTGATGTAACTTTGCATTGATTTTGACCTACAGGTTCTTTCAAGATAGGTCATTTTTAAGCATTACACTCACTTCTTGTATAATGAATTATATGCCCACATCAGACATCTGGTCAGACCTAAAGCCCTTTAGCACATCATGTATGAGCCAAAATCAGGTCTCAGATCAGACTTTATCTGTTATGTGTCCAGTATATTTTACTGGAAAGCTGAAATACTGTCTGGTTAAATACTGTACATTTTTTCAAATCGAATTCCAATACATTTGAAAAAAAAAAAACATTATTGTATAATCTTCTAATGGCTTTGCACAGAGTCAACTTCCCTATATGGGCAATTCAACAGTGGTATTCCAATCCATCCAAAATCACTCTGAAACTCTATTTGCTGTTTTTTTTTTTTTACTTTTCAACAGGCTTCACATTTGGTTTGAATAGAAAGTAAAAAAATCCCCTTAGTATGCATACCAATGCTTATACATGGCTCTACTGATATATTGGAATAGGGGTCCTTCTTAGCAAAGCAAAAATGTTGAGATTTATCTCAGTTGGAAAAAAAATGCAATTATTCAGCTAGTCTGTCACTTTCAATTATTCTGCTTTTCCCGTATTCACTTGGGTCAGTAAACAGAAAAGCTTTAGCAAATAAAGTTTGTGTTACATTTGAAGTGAATGTGAAATATTAGATGACAATACTAATGAAAGTATATCAATACTGCAGTGGTATTCAGCAGCCTAATGAGACTTTATGATTAGATCTCAACTCTATACTATACAGTCCTTAGAGTAGTTGTCCTGTTTCATTCCAGACTGTTTTTTTTTTCTCCCTATTAAACTGTCATATTTCAAATTACAGTGTAAAAACTATCTGTTCTCATATCTGATAACCACAAGAGGAGACTATAGTAAGGGGGGGGGGGAGGAATTCAATTTATATTGGGGTTTCGGTTACTTTCTTTCATAGCATTTGCCATAGGCTTTCTGCTGCTAAAATTAATGTCCTATAGGGAAATATATATTATATATACTTATTATGTATTTCCTGAATGACATTCAAAATGTAAATATCTTTATTTCTCTTATTTTATACAGTAAACACAAATCCTGTCTGTGATAAAACAGACTATAACAGTTAACTCAGGAGATATAGTGCCAGTCTACACACACGGAAAATAAGATTCACAGTTATTCGGAGACTTTTTTGTAAATAAAGACATAGAGCAATATAATATAGATTGTAATATATAGTTAACATGAGAAGATAGCACATTCTTGGATTGTTCCTATTTTAAAAATTCTAAATGCACATTTTTCAGAGTTGTAACATTTAATCTCCCTGTAAATTTAAAATATAAGGACAATTAAATAGAGTAGAAATGCATGGCCAGTAAATGCATACTAAAAAGACAAACCAGTAGCATTTACTGTGAATTTTAGATTAGAAGTAGATTTTTTTTCTAAAAATGTTCCTATTTCCTCTCCATTTCCCAATCTCCCTGTGAATCTCATGCACATGCTCAGTAGGAACTGGTACCTCAGAAAGTCTGCATTCATGTTTGACAGAGATGCTTTAGAGTCTTGGCGTAGTTGACTCGAAAAGAATCCTGACCAGACATTGAGATTATTAAAGTACATGGACACCATTTATCGGATCCAAATACATTTTAGGGAGGGTGCCTGGTGGTAAAAGAACATGGAGTTCCACTACAAAATGTCTGGTAATCTGGTACTATTGGTGCCATTGATATGCACCTGTGGTCTAGGTTAGGTCAGGAGAGATCCTCATCTCTCCCTCCTCCTAAGTAGAAAAGTGCCAACCCGATTGAGGGGACCAGGCATAGGGGGAGGGAGTGCTGTTGTTTTAATGACAAGCATTGCAACAAGGGACAGACCTGTTTCTTTTGCCATGTCTGTATGTTTTGAGAGGAACCATACCCAGGGATTGACTGCCCAAAGAAGCAAGGGAAGGGGTGCAGGTCAAAAGGCAGGGAAGGGAGCTTCTGGAGGCAAGGGCACCAGTGCCCCTGAACATCGCCGCTCTTAAGCCCTGGTTAGTTCATTTTCCATATAGGGAGGTTGCACAGTTGAACTTGATTTGTATTGAAGAAAGTTTAAGAATACTAGTATCTGTGCTGTTAAAGGTGCTTGAAATCTGCCTAGCAATTTCTCCAAGTAGTGAGAGATAAATTGACTAAGGAAATATCCTTGGGCAGGATCACAGTTCCCTTTATGGCTTTTCCTATTCCTTTCTTAGTGATTTAACCTTTGGGAGTGGTGCCAAAGAAGTAGCAAAGGACATTTTGCCTAATTCAGCATCTGTCCTTCCCAAGGTTAACTCTGTTAGGTTCCAATCCTTTGATGAAGCATTGTAGTTGGTAAGGGCAGCTAGATATTAAATCCACTTTCCGTTTGCTCCCCATTCACCCTGAGTCATTTTGGTTAATGGGCATTAAGTTTGAGGGCTTATATTATGTTGATAAATGTTTGCCCATTGAATGTACAATTCTCTGTGCCTTATTTGAGGCTTTTAGCTCATTTTGTATAGTGGGTTGTGGCTTTGGGGGTAGGTTCAGGGGTGGTAGCCCATAATTTAGATGATTTATTGCTAGTTGGCCCAGCTTACTCTCTGGAATGTGATAGGCTTATGCAAATAATGCATTCCTTTATACTGCATTTAGGTGTTCCAATAGCTGAAGACAAGTCACAAGGTCTGTACACAAGCCTTACATTTTGGAGACTGATACAGAGGCAGCTCTCTGTCATTTGCCAGAGGATAAGATCTATAAGCTGATGGTCATGGTTCGGACTGCTTTGGCAGTGGCTTCAATTAGGATTTGTGAGTTACTGTCCCTTCTAGGCCTGTTGAACATCGCCTGTAGGTTTATACCTATGGGTCAGGTGTTCAATACGAGATTGTAAGCGGGGCGGAAGGTTGTTATCACAGATGAGATGCAGGCTGATTTGAGAGATTGGGAATGTTTTTTGAGGGAATTTAATAGATTGTTAGTATGGAGAACTCACCTGATGTCCAGTCAATGGTTGCATTTGGTCACCAAAGTGGCTGTGGGGTGTACTTCAGTGGTCTCTGGAGAAAGTCACTATGGCCAACTTCGTGGGTTGAGCATGGTTATGTGAGGAACCTCAAGTCTCTAGAAATGTTTCCCATAATTTTAGCAGTGGAATTGTGGGGTAGATAGTTGATGAATCAGTCTGTGATATTTTGGACAGATAATCTTAGAATGGTATATGATGCAAATAGATTGTCTGCAACTTCTCCCCCTACAGTGAGCAATTTCTGGTGTTGAAGTGCTTGCGGTGCAACATTTACTTCTTGGCTATGCATGTGCCTGGGGTGAATAATGATTTTGCTGAAGCTCATTAGCATTTCCAATGGAACCAGTTTAGGAAATTAACTTGTAGGGGCCGATTTATTAAAGTGTGGACAGACATGATACGATCCTGTCCGCCACACATCAATAAATGCTGACAGCATACGCTGTCTGAATTTATCATTGCACAAGCAGCTTTTGTGAACTGCTTGTGCAATGCTGCCCCCTTCAGATTCACGCCCAATCAGGATCAGGCGGAGTGATGTCCGTGGCCTCAGAGAGGAGGACCAGTTATGGAGCAGCGGTCTTTAGACTGCTACTTCATAACGGCTGATTCCGGCAAGCCTGAAGGCTCGTGCGAAAATAAAGGCATCAAGCTCCATTCAGAGCTTAATAATTCGGCCACATAGAGTGGCTGCTGAGGATTTGAAATTCCCCTTATTTCTTTGGCAAGTACTGGACAATCGGGTACCCTATTCTCATTAGTGATATCAGCTTTAGCCGCCCCAACGTAGCAGGCTTATACAAACTTTTGGAGAGAATGGACCCAACCAGCAATTAGGTGGAAAGACAGGTATTGTTGATGGCTTGGCTGGTTGATTTCAGGTTAAGAGGAGCGATGCAGTCTAAACTGGTGGCGGTGTCTTTTTTCAGTAAATTACGCTTGGGTGATCCTACTGGTACCTTTGTTGTTAGGCAGATTTTGCAGGGTTGGGGTAGGACTGAACCTCAGTTTTCAGATATCAGGGAACCCATTACAGAACAGGGGCTGGTGTTGTTGATTGCTGGTTTGGAGTGTTGTTGTGTTGTGTTTGGCAAGATCTAAAACAAATCAGGTTGGTAGGGGGGGTTGACTGTCATTGAGGACACATGCAAATTCTAATATTTGGCTGGTTTTGCTGCTGAAGGAATATTTGAGAGTGGTGCATGGGGATGGGTCTTCTCTATCCAGGTTTCAGTTTAGGTGGGTGCTGGAAAAATTAGTTAAGTTGATTTAGATTGATCCAGAATTGCTCCAAGATTGCTCCTCACTCATTCCATATTGGCACAGTGACTGAGTAAGGGAGGTTCACAGAAAAGATTCAGAGGCTTGGAAGGTTGAGGTCTCATAGGTACCAAGTTTATGTTCACCATGTTTTCTCTATATTTTAGTTTGTTATACAATTGTTCATTGATGGTTGTTTTGGGTATGTTTGTCCCTGTTTTCCTCCCTTGCTTATTTCTTTTCTTTTAAGTTTGCTGTTATTAAGTAGGCATTATAGGGTACTCTTTTGCAGGAGTTTCCAGAGGAGTCAGAATCTGGATAATAAGTCATTTTTATGTCCACTGGGCTTACATTGGAGCATTGTCATGTCAAAAATGCTAGATTTTTTTATTCATTTGCAAGCTGCCATTAGATGGTTGGGAAATCATGGCACGGTCTAGAGCGAGCTACCAGTGGTGATTAACAAGGCTGTACACAGATGGGGAGGCCTCATGTTGTTGTCGTACATTTAGAGGTCAATGATTTGGGGTAAGCCCCAGAGATGGAATGTATTAATACTATGAAACTGGATGTAAGATAATTGTTGGCTATGATTTCTGGCATGCAGTTAGGGTGGTCCTGCATGTTTTCGAGGGATAAATATGCATTGTCACCATGTTGCCTATAGAGTTATGAAAAGGATTAATAAGGATTAATAAAGAGCTTAGTAGGGTCAAAGTAGTCACAGTTTTTTTTTTTCCGTATAAGGCATGAGAACAAATTAGGTGATATGAGGCAAGAGTTCCCACCTTTATTAAGTAGGTGGTCATCTTGTGACAGTGTTTTTATGCCAGGGTCCGGACAGTGAGTGAGGTTTAACTAAAGGGAGAGATATGGTACTTCAGGAAGAAGCCTGGAGGTCTCCTCCCTGTGCGTCTGCTGACCTATGCTTCAGAGGATGTCTGGAGTGAATTTTTTGTGGGCGAGTCTCGGTAAGAGTCTTGCACAATGAGCCATGATTGGGGCCCTGACCTGCTTGTGCTTGGATATATATGTTTTAGGAACTTGGTTTCTGCCTACCTGATGTTGGAATAATGTTTTCCCAAATGATCTAGTGTTCTTTGTTTTAAATATGTTATATAAATAAACACAAACCCATTGGTCTTCACTCCAAGTTTGTGTGTCAGTGTTCTCATTTGAATCTTGGTTTAGGGGAGGGGCCCCTTTTTGTTTTGGGGTGTCTTGAACTGTAAATAGCAAGGTTTAACCCTTATGCATCTGTCTCTAACTGGCCACAGCAAAGGACTGCTCTTTATTTCAAAATCTTGTAAAGTTTGGTAAGAAAATTATAGAGCTAAATGGTTTTAAAATATTTATTTTGCAATGTACAGTTTATTTCCTGATATATGTCATATGTTTGTTTGTTTAAGGTTCCTTTGGACACCTTGTAGGCTAACAGTTCGGGTCATAATAAAATTGAAAAAACACACACTTATATTTCAGTTTTGTTAAATAATTTTTAAACAGGTATGTTTCAGAGCATTGGTGGAACAAGCAACCTAGAAATGTTTCTAAATGTTTCCAACAATATAACTATATCCACCTAACATAGCATGACCTATCACTTGCATACAGTCACAACAATATTTTGTAGGCTAAGAAATCCAGGGAAATTCCTAACTGCATTGGAATGTGATGATGGGCAGCTTGTTGGATACAATGCAGACACTGTAGCCTTCTGCTGCTGAGATTTCTTGAATCTGTGGTAATTTGCATGCAGTATTATGGTTTCAGAGGAATTTAACAGCTTGTAAGATGTCTAAAGGGAGCTCTAACAAAGCCCTCAGTTGCAAAACTAACCAATGAAGGTTAAACAGCACCATGTTTACTAAGATCTTTACCATTAGATAAGTAAAGAGCTGTTTCTGTAAGTTCAGATATTAAACTTTAACACAAAAGGAGAAGTTTCATGAATTTTCATATGCAGGTTCCAAAGTTTATTACCTGACACGTGTAACATAACTGACACTCCCTCCAGCTTTCAATACACTGTTAGATGTCCTGACAGAAACAGTTGGCAGACATCAACACTGATTTTTCTATTTCTGATCAATGTACAGGATTTAATTGTTGTGCTTTTTATAATTAAAGGAACATCCTAGTCAAAAATTAAAATATTCTAGTCTAAAAATAAAGTGCTCTGTTAAGTTAGAGCATTTTATTTTATAACACGTTCCCTTGTTTTAAGCCATATTAAAGGGCAGAGCACATAAAGTCACACCTTAGTGTGTTCCTGTGTTGCTCTAGATTAGGATATGTTTAGTAAGCCAATGAGATGAAAGCATACCTACATTTCAATCACTGGCTACATCTAAAGTGGCAAGTTGGTGTGTCCAGTGTTTGGCTCTGTAGCAGCAGTTGAACACATAGTAAATGGATAGTAAATAGTAAAAATACATTTTTCTGGGGCGTGTCTCGGCAGCGGCCATGATCAGACACATTATCAGGTACTCCTATAAAGATCCAGGTAATCCGCAGATTATCACTGAAACATCGGATCATCCATGAATAAAATTAGTAAATTTAAATGCAGCATATTATGAAGCTTTTCTGGATGCTAAAACTGGTGTATACATGACTTCAGAGCTCTAATCCGGACCACTGAGGCCTATGGTGGTGGCTACAAGCAAGTCCTCGATACCCTCCAGTGGCTAAATTGGGTAACATCATAGTCGGACTGCTGTTATTTTCTCCTACAACCCACAGGTATTGAAAGATTTAGTACTTACACTAGAGTTTGCTCTAATCAAAGCTTAGCCTATCTTCAGTATGAAGTACCTAGATAAATGAGAGACGGGAATCCTGCAGCTTCTAAACAATCACTTTGTTGAGCTTCAGCAGAAACTTTGTAGCCTGTAGGAGGTTGCAGAACAGCCTCTACAATCTGTAATGAGTCTGACAAAGCAACAGGAAATTGGTGAATTGCATTGGCCTGGAGGTGACAGCTCAACAGAGATTGCAGTGTCTCATAGCTCCAGTTGCAGAGGGAGATTCTTTTCACTCAGCCTGTTCATATTTCTCAGTGGGGCTGAGAGACATGCAAAGGAGTAGCCTTCTAAACAACAAACAGGCCAGCTCTATTGCTATTTGACATTGATTTTCTGGAAGCCACAGAGTCCATAGTCACTTTAGGGATGGTGAGTGACTTACTTTTTTACTTAATACTGAACCTACCATTTATTTAAAGCTGTTCCACTCAGCTACTCAGATATATAGTATATAGGATATTCAGATATATAGGAAGATGATTCACCCTCATTATAGACTTTGCCATTCAAGACTGGAGTGGGCTAATATGCTGATAATCAACAGTAGCTTGTTTAGAGCTGTCATGTTGCAGCTTAAACTATGCTTGATTTTAGGTAGCTTTAGAGAGTTCAATAAATTTCCCTATTTCCATTTCTAGTCACTTTGCTGTAACAATCGAGTTAAAGGACAATCTCTACCAGGTACATTTTGGGGGGATATTTATCAAGCTGTCAACCCCAAATACACCGGAATTCCGCCACATAATTGTTGCAAGCTTGATCCGATCTAGTTATCAAAGCCTACAGACTGGCAAAAGTTGACAATTGTGACGTAACATATGATCCGCCGGTCTCAATCCGATGCAGATCAATGCTTAGGTCATTACAGATGTTCTGAATACACATTCGGCTCTATTTGACCCCTTTTCCCATTTATCAAATTTCTAACAGGTACACTCGCGGCTATTACGGCCCTGCATACCTGGTTTTCAATCTGCCACCCTAGGGGCCGCGGATGCCATAGAAATCAATGAGAGACTGAAAGCACTGAACGCTTATGTTCGATGCTGCCAGATATCCCATTGATTTCTATGGTTGAAAACGAGTAACATTTACACCTAACACCCTAACATAAGCCCTGAGTCTAAACACCCCTAATCTGCCGCCCCCGACATTGCCGCCACCTACATATAGTTATTAACCCCTATTCTGCCACTCCTGGATCCTGCCGCAACCTAAATAAAGTTATTTACCCCTATCCCGCCGCTCCCGGACCCCGCCACCACTAAATAAATGTATTAACCTCTAAACCTCTGGCCTCCCACATCACTACCACTAACTAAACCTATTAACCCCTAAACTGCCAGCCCCCCACATCACCATAAACTAAATTAAGCTATTAACCCCTAAACCTATAAAGCCCTTAACTTTAAAATACAATTACAACATCCCTATCTTAAAATAAATTTAAACTTACCTGTAGAATTAAAATAAACTATTTTCAAACTATTAATTAACCTACCCTAACTATTATACTACAATTAAATTAAACTACCAATTAAATTAACTAAATTACATATTAAAAACCCCTAACCCTACTCAAATTGTTTAAATATACTATTAAACATTATTAAAAATTACTAAATTACAAAAAAAATAAACGCTAAGTTACAAAAAATAAAAAACACTAAATTAAGGGAAAAAAAACAACCACATTATCAAAAATAAAAAAGAATTACACCTAATCTAATAGCCCTATCAAAATAAAAAAGCCCCCCAAAATAAAAAAACCTAGCCTACAATAAACTACCAATGGCCCTTAAAAGGGCCTTTTGTGGGGCATTGCCCCCCAAAAAATCAGCTCTTTATCTGTAAAAAACAAAATACAAACACCCCCCAACAGTAAAACCCACCACCCAACCAACCAACCCCCCAAATAAAAAAAACAATCTAAAATAACCTAAGCTCCCCATTGCCCTGAAAAGGGCATTTGTATGGGCATTGCCCATAAAAGGGTATTTAGCTCTTTTACCTGCCCAGACCCTAATCTAAAAATAAAATCCACCCAAAAAACCCTTAAATTAACCTAACACTAACACCCAACAATCCTCTTACAGTTATTGAAGTCCCGCTTGAAGGATCCATCCAGCCGGAAAGAAGTCTTCATCCGGGTGGCCTCTTCCATCTTCATCCAGCCGGCGAAGTCCTTATCCAGGTGGCAAGAAGTCTTCATCCAGACAACATCTTCTATCTTCATCCATCCGGCGCGGAGCGGGTAAATCCTAAAGACATCCGGCACGGAGCTCCTCTTGATACGGTCGCCGCCGTAAACTGGAACTTCAATGCAAGTGACGTCATCCAAGATGGCGTCCCTTGCATTCCTATTGCCTGAAAGGTTCATACGGTGCCTATACCCCTTTAAAACAAAGTGACCCAAGGTGTTAATCTGCAGAATCATACAATGGTTATAGAGCTAGTGTACACTTGTGCACACAGAATGTCCTTAGTATAAACGTGTGTTTAAGAATAGCAGCAATGTCAATAAAAAATATTTTCTTTAGTAACAAACGGTGATTTCTATATCTTGTGTTCTGTATGAATATCATATAACAATAGATTTATCAGTAACAGAGTTTCTCAGTGACTTTGACCTAAGCAGCCACACACTATTCACAGATTGTATTAACTATTCTGCAGTACCGGAATATGGGGCTACAGTATTACTTATTACTATTGTTATCTAAGCTCCAAGCGCCCTAGATCATTTTCTATATATATATATATATATATATATATATATATATATATATATATATATATATATATATATATATATATATACACTCACCGGCCACTTCACTAGTCTCTAGTTCTCTCACATAGCGCTGATTGAACACACTTCTTTCTAATAATATATACAGTATATATATATATATATATATATATCTATGATTACGGTCAATATGACCGAAACCGGTCAGAGTTCTTTTGCTTGAATCACCTCCATGTTGCTGTATGTCCTTTGCATTGTTTTAAAGGAATAAAGGATTTGCTAAACTTTTTTAACTGCTGCTTCACATTGGAATTATTTTTTTGCATATATATATATATATATATATATATATATACTGCCAACTCTTGCACAGGTGTAGTAGGAGCTAGCACCTTAGAAGTTATGCATATAAAAAGACTGAGCACAATCTTATATTTAAAGTAAATTGTATTTTTTTGTTTTGTTTCAAGTACTTTGTGTATCATGAATGTTTAATTTTTACTTTAGTGTCTCTTTAAGTGGAACACTTGTTAAGATCACTCACTTCCATAAGTTTGAAAGTAAATGCACATATCAATTGACCTGTGTACTTGTGTAAAAATGTTTATATATATATATATATATACATACAAACATACATACATACATACACATGAAAATGCCAAATGCATGAATGGTGACATCACACCATTAGTATAGAGGAATATCCAGGAATGCTTTGAATATGAGAGTTTAGATATAATCTGTTACCTCCATTTACAACAAATATACAGCTACCTTTCCAACTATGAAAGTCAGAAACTATTTAAGCTGCCATAGTGACCCTCTTTATTGGTTACCATTATTACTAAAATAAAACCCAGCTACATGCATGCTTTGTCACTGTCAACATCTCTATATCTGCATTGTAAGCTTCTCTATGCACCATCTATACAGAACATTATCACTAAATTATCTGCTCAAAAAAAGGAAAACATGGATATTACAATTCCAGTCACTAACTGAAAAAAAAATGTAGAGGTTCAATGACATTTGCTACACATTTCACTTTGCATTCATTTCCAAAATATTTGGTATTCATCTCTGCATTTACATAGATCACTTATTTTCCTAACAGCTAGGTGAAGTGTGTGATTGTTTATGTATCATTAGTATGCCTTGACTAACCTAACCATGTTTTAATCTCTACAAAATAAAAATGATGTACCTATGTACATAATTCAATGTATGCTAGATAGAGAAAAATATAAAAAAATAAATGTCTGCATATTAAAATAAATTTTGTTCAGAAACAATATTATTATTTAATTAATGCAAAACTACATATTTATTTATATGTAATATTAGGCATATTAGGCTTGCTTTACCCTAAATAATTTATCATCCATTAAGCATTAAGGCTTTATTACAAGGCTTACCTTGTTGCACAAAAGATCCATACACAAACCACATAGAGTTGTAGAGTGTTGTAGAGGTCATTGATCCCACTGGTAGACGTGGAGGATTTAGCCAGTTCAGTAGATAGACCAAGAGACCAACCAAAAGTACAGTTCCAGCAATACAGGCCCAAAGAGACAGATCAAATGGAGCCAAACATGCAAACATGTTCACAGTTTTCTCTGCTCTTCTTAGTAGGACTCCTACCGAGTAATCCATGTAGCGGGTTGTAAAGTCTACTACATTCTCTCGGTCTGGTGTAATAGTCAAAGCAGAAATTCCCATGTCAGCTTTCTTGAAAAATTGAGGAAAAAAAAATATTATTGCAGTTGACCAAAGAAATTTGATAATAGCAAAACAATACAACAGAAAAATCTTGAAAACACATGTATACATATTTTGGAGTTTGGTGAGAGTGCTGGGACCCAAGAACTATATACAATAGATAGATAGATTGATCGATAGAGATAGACATATAGATAGATAGATATTTAGATATATATATATATATATATATATATATGTGCGTATTTATTTAAAAAGAATATATATATATACACACACATTTTAGCAAGATAAGATAATTTCAGTGTTCTTACATTAGATTCTGTATTCATAATACATTTACCTATGTATGATAAAATGTAGGTTGTTGGTCTAAAACAGTTAATATGATATCATTGCAAACAATATAGAACATTGTTATTTATTTCAAATAGTTATAATTACAGAAATAAATATAGCAGAAGAAGTAATTTAAAAATGTATAAGAAATAGCATAAATAAAAAAAAAAAAAAAAATATCATATTAAGTCACCCTACAAACACATAATTATCCATAAAAATTTATATTAATTCTCTATCAAAATACGGAAAATATATTATATTAGTCCACATGTTTTCATTTATCTTGTTGTCTTAAATAAAAAAAATGAAAGTTATAGCATTAGTGATGAAAGATAATAGATAATAAATGAATTAAGATAATAAAGTGCAGAGGTCAGCCTTTTTATTTTTTACTTAAGAAAGCATAAACATAATGTGGCTATTATGAACATTATTTTTCTTCATCATTTATATATATATATATATATATATATATAAACAATCGACACATAATTGTGTGATCATCTTTGTACTGTTGTGTTTTAAAAATGTCTTTTATATCCTTAAAACAAGACAGTTTCCATTAGAAATATTAGTTTACATTGTTAGAATAATATTAAATTGCATTTTGACACTATAATGGAAGATCATCTTAACATATATGTTAAAAAACAAACAAATTATTTGATTCACACCACAGGGAAGCACAAAACAAATAACTTGCAAATACAAGCTTGAAAGAAAAGCAATTTACATGAGAGCTAAATGGACTCATAATTATGTCAATATGTATATCTAGCAATGTCAATAGGAATTTAGCATCAAGAACTCAAGACATAGAAAACTATTTTAATGACTGCTGCCTAATAATACAAGCGATTGCACAGTGAACCAAGCTTTGTGAGCCAATTAAGTTCCCATTTCAAACCAAGTCATCAAGGATCTTCAAAATTCCAACATTTCTAAGTTGCTTTCAGAAGAGAAAACCTGTACAATATGTCACTCTAGTTTGACTGTGTTATCTACAAATTTGCTAGGATTCATCAAAATGAATTTCGGCACATAGCACGGAAATTGCCAGTAATCTGCCACTGAGCTTTTCAGGGGTGATTTTTATAAACGGCTTCATAATCATATACTCTACTGTGTAACATAATTTGAAAGCTTTTGCAAGGATTTTATTTTAATGAGATACTTGTAAACATTACTCCCTTTATTCAGGAATAATGTTTAATTGTATTTCTGGATTAATGTTATTTATTGGTTAATAACAACAAAAATAATAATACATTTAAAACAGTTATCTGCAAAACAAGGATTTTTTTTTGTAAATATTCATAGGAATTTCAACACATACAAGTCAGTTTCATTCTGACTAAAAGATTCATCATTTTGACAAAATGCCAATGCAGCAATATGAAAGTAGATGCAATGAGCCTTTATAAATTCACTATATACATCTCAAAGACTGCGGTATTGTGCAGGTCCAGAGGTCAATTCTGCCATTTATAATCTTGAACATGTGAGTTTTTATCCATTTACCTAGCAAAGCACTTGCAATACTCTACATCAAAATATATCATGTTAATGGGACAAATATCCCTTTTTGAAAGAGTTGGTTTTATCCATTCTACTACAGAATGGCAGCAGGCCTATTTTCCTCCTCTATGACATTTTTTTTGTATGTTATATGGTTTTTATATGTTATTTGGACGTATAGTACTATAGTACAGATTTTTCAAAACATTTTTTTTCAATTTCACATTGCGAAAAACAAAATTTATGCTTACCTGATAAATTTCTTACTTTCTTGACATGGTGAGTCCATGGATCATCTAATTACTATTGGGAATATCACTCCTGCCCAGCAGGAGGTGGCAAATAGCACCACAGCAAAGCTGTTAAATATCACCTCCCTTCCCTCCACCCCAGTCATTCGACCAAAGCAAAGGAGAGAAAGGAAGCAACAAGGCGCAGAGGTTTGAAGTTTGTAACATACCAACAAAACCTGTCTTAAGACAACAGGGCGGGCCGTGGACCCACCGTGTCAAGAAAGAAAGAAATTTATCAGGTAAGCATAAATTTTGTTTTCTTTCTAATGACACAGTGAGTCCACGGATCATCTAATTACTATTAGGAATCAATAACCAAGCTAGAGTACACAGATAAGGGAGGGACAAGACAGGGAACCTAAACGGAAGGCACCACTGCTTGAAGAACCTTTCTCCCAAAAGAAGCTTCAGCCGAGGCAAAAGTATCAAATTTATAGAATTTTGAAAAAGTGTGAAGAGAGGACCAAGTTGCAGCCTTGCAAATCTTTTCCACAAAAGCTTAATTTTTGAATGCCCAGGAAGAGGAAACAGCCCTCACAGAATGAGCCGTAAGTCTCTCAGGAGGCTGCTGTCCAGCAGTTTCATAGGCAAAGCGAATGATACTCTTCAGCCACAAAGAAAAAGAAGTAGCTGTAGCTTTCTGTCCCACATGTTTCCCTGAGAAAACCACAAACAGAGCAGAAGAAGAAAATCCTTAGTCCCCTGTAAATAGAATTTCAATGCACGCACCAAGTCTAGATTGTGTAGCAGACGTTCCTTCTGAGAATAAGGCTTAGGACACAAGGAAGGAACAACAATCTCCTGATTAATGTTCTGATCTGAAACCACTTTAGGGAGAAACCCTAACATAGTACATAAAACTACCTTATCCACATAAAAAATAAGGTAAGGAGACTCATACTGTAATGCAGAGAGCACTGAAACTCTTCGAGCAGATGAAATAGCAACAAGAGACAAAACTTTCCAAGATAACAACTTAATATCTCATGAATGAATCGGCTCAAACAGAGCCTGTTGAAGAACCTTAAGAACTAGGTTAAGACTCCAGGGAGGAGTAACCGGCTTAAACACAGGCCTGATCCTGACCAAAGCCTGACAAAACGATTGCACGTCTGGGACATCCACCAGACGTTTATGTAACAAAATAGACAAGGCAGATATTTGACCCTTTAGGGAGCTTGTCGATAAACCTTTCTCCAGACCCTCTTGGAGAAAAGACAAAATTCTAGGAATCTGAACTCTACTCTAAGAGTAGCCTTTGGATTTACACCAATACAGATATTTACGCCATATCTTATGGTAAATCCTTTTAGTCACAGGCTTACGAGCCTGAACCATGGTCTCAATGACCGATTCTGAAAATCCACACTTAGATAAAATTAAATTTCCAAGCAGTCAGCTTCAGAGAAACTAGATTTGGATGAAGGAAGGGCCCTTGAAGTAGAAAGTCCTTTCTCAACGGAAGTATCCAAGGTGGAAGAGATGACGTCTCCACCAGGTCTGCATACCAAATCCTGCAAGACCACGCCGGTGCAATGAGGATCACTGACGCCCTTTCTTGTTTGATTCGAGGAATGACCCAAGTTAGAAGAACGAACGGAGGAAATAGGTATGCAAGACTGAAATTCCAGGGTACTGCCAGAGCATCTATCAGTACAGCCTGAGGGTCCCTTGACCTCGACCCGTACCTCGTGAGCTTGGCATACTGCCGCGATGCCATGAGGTCCAGTTCCGGTTGTCCCCATTTGAGAATCAGGCTATAAAACACTTCCGGATGGAGTTCCCACTCCCCCGGGTGAAAGGTCTGTCTGCTCAGAAAATCCGCCTCCCAGTTGTCTACTCCAGGGATGTGGATCGCCGACAGACAGCAGTTGTGGGTCTCCGCCCACTTAATTATCTTGGCTACCTCTGACATGGCCAAGGAACTCTGAGTTCCCCCTGATGGTTGATGTAAGCCACTGAAGTTATGTTGTCCGACTGAAACCTGATAAACCGAGCCGAGGCTAACTAAGGCCAGGTTAGAAGAGCAGTTCCAGAATGTTTATGGGAAGAACAGAATCCGACCGAGTCCATGTTCCTTGAACCTTTAGAGAGCACCAGACTGCTCCCCATCCCAGAAGGCTGGCGCCTGTTGTCACAATCACCCAAGAGGGTCTGCGGAAGCAGGTTCCCTGGGAGAGATGATCCTGAGACAACCACCAAAGAAGAGAATTTCTTTTCTCCTGCTCCAGCTGTAATCACGGAGACAGATCTGCATAATCTCCATTCCACTGTCTGAGCATGCTTAACTGCAGAGGTCTGAGGTGTAAACGGGCGAACGGGATGATGTCCATTGCTGCTACTGTCAGACCGATTACCTCCATGCACTGAGCCACTGATGGCCGAGGAGAGGACTGAAGCGCTAGGCAAGAATCAAAAATCTTTGATTTCCTGACTTCTGTCAGAAAAATTTTCATTGATAAGGAATCTATTATGGTTCCCAAGAAAATTACCCTTGAAGTTGGAACTAAGGAACTCTTTTCCAAATTCACCTTCCATCCGTGAGATTGCAAGAAAGATAACAACATTTCAGTGTGGGATCTTGCTTGTTGAAAGGATGGCGCCTGAACCAGAATGTCATCCATATAAGGCGCCACTGCAATGCCCCGCAATCGGAGCACCACCAACAGGGATCCCAGAACCTGTGAGAAAATTCTGGGAGCTGTGGCAAGGCCGAATGGAAGAGCCACAAACTGGAAGTATTTGTCTAGAAATGCAAACCTCAGAAACTTGTGATGGTCCCTGTGGATGGGAACATGCAGGTACTCGTCCTTTAAATCTACCATTGTCATAAATTGACCCTCTTGAACCAAGGTAAGAATGGAACAAAAAGTTTCCATCTTGAAGGACGGCACTCTGAGGAATTTGTTTAGACTTTTAAGATCTAAAATTGGTCTGAAGGTTCCCTCTTTTTTGGGAACCATGAACAGATTGGAGTAGAACCCCAGACCCCATTCCTGCATTGGGACAGGAACTATCACTCCCAGGTCGGAAAGGTCCTGAACACAGTGTAAGAATGCCTCTTTTTTTATCTGGTCTACAGATAATCTTGAAAGCAGAAACCTGCCCCTGGGAGGAAAGGTCTTGAACTCTAGTTTGTATCCCTGGGATACGATGTCCACCGCCCAGGGATCCTGAGCATCTCGAACCCAAGCCTGAGCGAAGAAGGAAAACCTGCCCCCCACAAGATCCGGTCCCGGATCGGGGGAAGGCCCTTCATGCTGTTTTTGATTCAATAGCAGGCTTTTTGGATTGTTTTCCCTTGTTCCAAGACTGGTTGGGCCTCCAGGAAGGCTTGGACTGTTCCTGCTTGGAAGAGGGAGAGGAAGGCTTTCCCTTGAAATTTCAAAAGGAACGAAAATTACTCTGACATCCCTTTTGCTTATTTCTCTTATCCTGAGGGAGGAAATGGCCCTTTCCTCCTATAATGTCAGAAATTATTTCCATCAAACCCGGCCCAAACAAGGTCTTTCCCTTGTAAGGAATCGCCAAAAGTTTAGACTTAGATGACACATCCGCAGACCAAGATTTTAGCCATAAAGCTCTGCGGGCCAGTACGGCTAAACCAGAAATCTTAGCTCCCAGCTTAATAACCTGTAGGGAAGCATCCGTGATAAAGGAGTTGGGCAACTTAAGGGCCTTTATCCTATCCAGGATTTCTTCGAGGGGAGTGTCTGTCCGAATAGAATCAGACAACGCATCAAACCAGTATGCTGCCACACTAGTGATAGTAGCAATACAAACCGCAGGTTGCCTGCACATATGTTTCACCACATATCGTTTTGAGGATTGTTAGGGGAGTTCACATCTGCCCTTTTCTTTCATGTAATTGGCAAGAGTCCATGAGCTAGTGACGTATGGGATATACAATCCTACTAGGAGGGGCAAAGTTTTCCAAACCTCAAAATGCCTATAAATACACCCCTCACCACAACCACAATTCAATTTTACAAACTTTGCCTCCTATGGAGGTGGTGAAGTAAGTTTGTGCATGATTTTCTACTGTTATATGTAGACTTGTGCAGCTTTGAAAAATTTGTTTCGGTTCGGATCGATTCGGATCGATTCGAATTTCGGTTTGGATCTATTCGAATTCAGAAAAATTCGAATTAATTTGTTTCGGATTCATTCAGATTCTTTCGGATTCGGAAAAAAATCGGTTCGGTTCTATTCGGTTCGAATCGATTCGGAAATTCGGAATTTCGGTAAGTGTTAGGTGGGATGTGCTGTGTATTACACTAGTATTATGTACTGTATATTATGTTTGACCCATAGCAGAGTGATAAAACCTAATATACTGTACAATACTAGTGTAATACACGGCCATCCGAATCTACCGAATACATCCGAATCGATTTGAATGTATTTGAATCGATTTGGATGTATTCGATTCGATTCTGATTTATTCGGTAGATTCAGCAGTATTTTAATTCGTAAATTCGAATCGATCCGAATCTCCGAATTTTCCGAATTTCCGAATCGATCAGAAACGAATCGCACATATCTAGTTATATGCGCTTCTCAGTATTTTGAAGCCTGATTCCTCTCAGAGTACAGTGTTTGTCAGAGGGATGTGAAGAGAGCATCACCTATTGATTCTATGGATTTCCTCACAGGAAATCTTTTCAAAGGTTCTATGTTATCGGTCATAGAGATTCATCTCCTACCTCCATTTTCAGATTGACAATATACTCTCATATTCCATTACCTCTACTGATACTTTTTCAGTACTCATTTGGCTATCTACTATATGTGGATGGGTGTCTTTTGGTAAGTTTGTTTTCATTACTTAATCCACTCTCAGCTATTGTTTGGCACTTTATGTATTAATATAAAGTTTTAAATATATGTATTGTACTTACTGTATATTTGCCATGAGTCAGGTTTATGTATATTTCTGTTCCACAGAAGCTTAATTTTTGAATGCCCAGGAAGAGGAAACAGCCCTCACAGAATGAGCCGTAAGTCTCTCAGGAGGCTGCTGTCCAGCAGTCTCATAGGCAAAGTGAATGATACTCTTCAGCCACAAAGAAAGAGAATTAGCTGTAGCTTTCTGTCCCATATGTTTCCCTGAGAAAACCACAAACAGAGCAGAAGAAGAAAATCCTTAGTCCCCTGTAAATAGAATTTCAATGCACGCACCAAGTCTAGATTGTGTAGCAGACGTTCCTTCTGAGAATAAGGCTTAGGACACAAGGAAGGAACAACAATCTCCTGATTAATGTTCTGATCTGAAACCACTTTAGGGAGAAACCCTAACATAATACATAAAACTACCTTATCCACATGAAAAATAAGGTAAGGAGACTCATACTGTAATGCAGAGAGCACTGAAACTCTTCAAGCAGATGAAATAGCAACAAGAGACAAAACTTTCCAAGATAACAACTTAATATCTCATGAATGAATCGGCTCAAACAGAGCCTGTTGAAGAACCTTAAGAACTAGATTAAGACTCCAGGGAGGAGTAACCGGCTTAAACACAGGCCTGATCCTGACCAAAGCCTGACAAAAAGATTGCACGTCTGGGACATCCGCCAGACGTTTATGTAACAAAATAGACAAGGCAGATATTTGACCCTTTAGGGAGCTTGTCGATAAACCTTTCTCCAGACCCTCTTGGAGAAAAGACAAAATTCTAGGAATCTGAACTCTACTCTAAGAGTAGCCTTTGGATTTACACCAATACAGATATTTACGCCATATCTTATGGTAAATCCTTTTAGTCACAGGCTTACGAGCCTGAACCATGGTCTCAATGACTGATTCTGAAAATCCACACTTAGATAAAATTAAATTTCCAAGCAGTCAGCTTCAGAGAAACTAGATTTGGATGAAGGAAGGGCCCTTGAAGTAGAAAATCCTTTCTCAACGGAAGTATCCAAGGTGGAAGAGATGACGTCTCCACCAGGTCTGCATACCAAATCCTGCAAGACCACGCCGGTGCAATGAGGATCACTGACGCCCTTTCTTGTTTGATTCGAGGAATGACCCAAGTTAGAAGAACGAACGGAGGAAATAGGTATGCAAGACTGAAATTCCAGGGTACTGCCAGAGCGTCTATCAGTACAGCCTGAGGGTCCCTTGACCTCGACCCATACCTCGTGAGCTTGGCATACTGCCGCGATGCCATGAGGTCCAGTTCCGGTTGTCCCCATTTGAGAATCAGGCTATAAAACACTTCCGGATGGAGTTCCCACTCCCCCGGGTGAAAGGTCTGTCTGCTCAGAAAATCCGCCTCCCAGTTGTCTACTCCAGGGATGTGGATCGCCGACAGACAGCAGTTGTGGGTCTCCGCCCACTTAATTATCTTGGCTACCTCTGACATGGCCAAGGAACTCTGAGTTCCCCCTGATGGTTGATGTAAGCCACTGAAGTTATGTTGTCCGACTGAAACCTGATAAACCGAGCCGAGGCTAACTGAGGCCAGGTTAGAAGAGCAGTTCCAGAATGTTTATGGGAAGAACAGAATCCGACCGAGTCCATGTTCCTTGAACCTTTAGAGAGCACCAGACTGCTCCCCATCCCAGAAGGCTGGCGCCTGTTGTCACAATCACCCAAGAGGGTCTGCGGAAGCAGGTTCCCTGGGAGAGATGATCCTGAGACAACCACCAAAGAAGAGAATTTCTTTTCTCCTGCTCCAGCTGTAATCACAGAGACAGATCTGCATAATCTCCATTCCACTGTCTGAGCATGCTTAACTGCAGAGGTCTGAGGTGTAAACGGGCGAACGGGATGATGTCCATTGCTGCTACTGTCAGACCGATTACCTCCATGCACTGAGCCACTGTTGGCCGAGGAGAGGACTGATGCGCTAGGCAAGAATAAAAAATCTTTGATTTCCTGACTTCTGTCAGAAAAATTTTCATTGATAAGGAATCTATTATGGTTCCCAAGAAAATTACCATTGAAGTTGGAACTAAGGAACTCTTTTCCAAATTCACCTTCCATCCGTGAGATTGCAAGAAAGATAACAACATTTCAGTGTGGGATCTTGCTTGTTGAAAGGATGGCGCCTGAACCAGAATGTCATCCATATAAGGCGCCACTGCAATGCCCCGCAATCGGAGCACCACCAACAGGGATCCCAGAACCTGTGAGAAAATTCTGGGAGCTGTGGCAAGGCCGAATGGAAGAGCCACAAACTGGAAGTATTTGTCTAGAAATGCAAACCTCAGAAACTTGTGATGGTCCCTGTGGATGGGAACATGCAGGTACTCGTCCTTTAAATCTATCATTGTCATAAATTGACCCTCTTGAACCAAGGTAAGAATGGAACGAAAAGTTTCCATCTTGAAGGACGGCACTCTGAGGAATTTGTTTAGACTTTTAAGATCTAAAATTGGTCTGAAGGTTCCCTCTTTTTTGGGAACCATGAACAGATTGGAGTAGAACCCCAGACCCCATTCCTGCATTGGGACAGGAACTATCACTCCCAGGTCGGAAAGGTCCTGAACACAGTGTAAGAATGCCTCTTTTTTTATCTGGTCTACAGATAATCTTGAAAGCAGAAACCTGCCCCTGGGAGGAAAGGTCTTGAACTCTAGTTTGTATCCCTGGGATACGATGTCCACCGCCCAGGGATCCTGAGCATCTCGAACCCAAGCCTGAGCGAAGAAGGAAAACCTGCCCCCCACAAGATCCGGTCCCGGATCGGGGGAAGGCCCTTCATGCTGTTTTTGATTCAATAGCAGGCTTTTTGGATTGTTTTCCCTTGTTCCAAGACTGGTTGGGCCTCCAGGAAGGCTTGGACTGTTCCTGCTTGGAAGAGGGAGAGGAAGGCTTTCCCTTGAAATTTCAAAAGGAACGAAAATTACTCTGACATCCCTTTTGCTTATTTCTCTTATCCTGAGGGAGGAAATTGCCCTTTCCTCCTATAATGTCAGAAATTATTTCCATCAAACCCGGCCCAAACAAGGTCTTTCCCTTGTAAGGAATCGCCAAAAGTATAGACTTAGATGACACATCCGCAGACCAAGATTTTAGCCATAAAGCTCTGCGGGCCAGTACGGCTAAACCAGAAATCTTAGCTCCCAGCTTAATAACCTGTAGGGAAGCATCCGTGATAAAGGAGTTTGGCAACTTAAGGGCCTTTATCCTATCCAGGATTTCTTTGAGGGGAGTGTCTGTCCGAATAGAATCAGACAACGCATCAAACCAGTATGCTGCCACACTAGTGATAGTAGCAATACAAACCGCAGGTTGCCTGCACATATGTTTCACCACATATCGTTTTGAGGATTGTTAGGGGAGTTCACATCTGCCCTTTTCTTTTATGTAATTGGCAAGAGTCCATGAGCTAGTGACGTATGGGATATACAATCCTACTAGGAGGGGCAAAGTTTTCCCAAACCTCAAAATGCCTATAAATACACCCCTCACCACAACCACAATTCAATTTTACAAACTTTGCCTCCTATGGAGGTGGTGAAGTAAGTTTGTGCATGTTTTTCTACTGTTATATGTAGACTTGTGCAGCTTCGAAAAATTTGTTTCGGATCGATTCGGATCGATTTGAATTTCGGTTTGGATCTATTCGAATTCAGAAAAATTCGAATTAATTTGTTTCGGATTCATTCAGATTCTTTCGGATTCGGAAAAAATTCGGTTTGGTTCGATTCGGTTCGAATCGATTCGGAAATTCGGAATTTCGGTAAGTGTTAGGTGGGATGTGCTGTGTATTACACTAGTATAATGTACTGTATATTATGTTTAACTCATAGCAGAGTGATAAAACCTAATATACTGTACAATACTAGTGTAATACACGGCCATCCAAATCTACCGAATAAATCCGAATCGATTCGGATGTATTCGAATCGATTTGGATGTATTCGATTCAATTCTGATTTATTCGGTAGATTCGGCAGTATTTTAATTCGGAAATTCGAATCGATACGAATTTCCAAATTTCTGAATTTCCGAATCGATCCGAAACGAATCGCACATATCTAGTTATATGCGCTTCTCAGTATTTTGAAGCCTGATTCCTCTCAGAGTACAGTGTTTGTCAGAGGGATGTGAAGAGAGTATCACCTATTGATTCTATGGATTTCCTCACAGGAAATCTTTTCAAAGGTTCTATGTTATCGGTCATAGAGATTCATCTCCTACCTCCATTTTCAGATTGACAATATACTCTCATATTCCATTACCTCTACTGATACTTTTTCAGTACTCATTTGGCTATCTACTATATGTGGATGGGTGTCTTTTGGTAAGTTTGTTTTCATTACTTAATCCACTATCAGCTATGGTTTGGCACTTTATGTATTAATATAAAGTTTAAATATATGTATTGTACTTACTGTATATTTGCCATGAGTCAGGTTTATGTATATTTCCTTTTGCAGACTATCAGTTTCAAAATTGGGAAACAAATTTAGGAAGTTTTTCTTTCTTACCTGGGGTATAGTCTTTTCTTCAAATTGACTGCTTTTTCATTAAATTTCGCAGGCAAAATTAGGTTTGCAAGGTCGCAAAATGTTGATATTTATTGCGTCATTCTTGGCGCGATAATTTTTTTGGCGCAAAGGTACGTTCGGTGACGCAAATTCCTCATTTCCGGCGTCTTAGTTGATGCCGGTTTCCTTGCACAAGGTTGCGTCTGCCATGACGTGAGTTGCGTCATTTCCGGATGTTGTTAGTGCCAAAAAATTCAATTTTGCGTTGCACATCATACTTGGCACCAAATAATTTAATTATTTAAACCCCACTTCCTATATGTCTCTAGCCTTTTTTTTATGCTCAGAGGGCTATGCTGTTTGCTTTTTTTCCCCATTCCTGAAACTGCCATATAAGGAAATTGATAATTTTGCTTTATATTTAGTTTTTTTCTCTTACATTTGCAAGATGTCTCAATCTAATCCTGTCTCAGAAACCACTGTTGGAACCCTGCTGCCTGCTAACAGTTCTCCCAAAGCTAAGTGTATCTGTTGTAAGTTTTTTTTTATTTCTTTATTTATATACCAATTCAAGCAAACAATTCATATGACAAATTAGGAAAATGCAACATAAAAAGAGAGCATACAAAAATCACTTATCATATATAGCAAAAAAAAAAATAATATCTTATATCCTCGTTTCTCCTAAACCAGAAAAAAAACGAAGCAAAAACAGAGCAATACTAGTAATCGACTAGCTAATATGTTACATTCTTAACGTTTGAATTGGAAATTTTCATAACCTTATTTTAAAATACACATAAGACTGGCCGCTAGTTCAGTTAATACCGCACAAATCAGAACCAAGCAACACCGGCCCAACGGGACAAGACTAAACAACACAAAGAAAGTAGAAAAGAAAAAGAGAGAGAAAGAAAAAAAAAAAGGCTCTACTCCTGTCTATATATATAGCTCCCTGTCAAAAACTGACTATCAGCCCCTGGACAGAGACTTTGTACCGCCAGCTTTACAGGTCCTCCCTACTTATATATCCTGCTTTAAAGAAAGGATTCATTATTTCCTCTATAAACTCAGCTGACTGAATCTTAATAATCTTCCTCCATTTTGTAAAGAAGGCTTTAAATTGATTCACATTACCGGGTTCTACATTCAGTTGTTCATATATCAGCTGGGCAGTCACCTTCTGTCTGAATTCTGCTATGCTAGGGTATTTTTGAGCTTTCCAATATTGTAATATTAGATTCCGAGCTACTTGTATTATAGTCATTATAAGCAAATATTCTTCTTTCTTAAATTGATTTGGTAGCTCAAAAAAAAATATAGAGGTAAGAGTAGGGGAAAAACTTTGTGTCAAAAATCTGTTTAACCAATATGCCACCTTTTTCCAATACTGTAATATCTTAGGGCAAAATCAAAAACAATGTGTAATATCTGCCTGTGAGGCATGACAGTGGAAGCAATCTCCTTTGGAATTTTATCCCATTTAGCCAGTAATTTAGGAGTAATATATGCATTATTTATAATATAACTATGCGTTTGCTTCCACCGCGTATACCTGTCTCCAACTATTTCTATACTTTGTTTGATATTTGTTACTGTAATTTCTGGCACAATCTTTTGCCATTTGTTCTGTAGATTCTCTAAATGTATCTTGCCTAAGTTTTTCATAATCATTTTATACCACGTTGCAATTGAGAAATGACCTGCCCTATAAATTTGAATACCTATTCCAACTATTCCTAACTCCCAATTACTGTCTTGGTTATACTTTAAATGATTCTAAAATTGTCTTGCCTGAAGATAGCCAAAAAAGTGCGAAATTCTTCTTGAATTTGTGTGAATGATTGTATCAACCCGGTTCTTTTGTCTAACAGTTGTACTAAATACTCCAAACCTACATTTCCCCAAATATGAAATATTCAAGCCGGGTCCAAAATCTATGTGACCCAGAAACGTAAGATATTTGGATACCTTGTAATTAATGTTGAGAGTGTTGCAGAATTTTTGCCATGCCTTTACTATATTGCTTATCACTCTCATATTTCAAATTTTTAGAGGTAGTTTAGAAAATGGGATATGCAGTATGTCTTTTAGAGAAAAGGGTTTTATTAAACTTTCTTCTATCTCTGGTGAAGAGAATTGACTTATTTGTGTAATCCAATCAGCAGCTAATTTTACCATGGTAGCCTGATTATATAGTTTAATATTAGGCAAGCCATATCCCCCAACCTCTTTATCCAGATTCAACAATCTTTTAGCTAGTCTGGCCCTTCCCTTCCCCCATAAGAAAGAATTACAGTCTTTTTCGTATTTCTTCAAGTCAATATTTTTGAGAAAAATAGGTAAGTTTTGCAATAGATATAATAAGCGGGGGAATAAAAAAGTCTTCAGGATCGTGATTTTGGCTGATAAGGCTATGGGCAGTGGTCTCCATCCGTCTAAAAGCCTCTTGCTTTCTTGAAAAAACTTAGAAAAATTTAAACTCTACCATAATCCTGGGTTATTGCTTACATATATACCTAAGTATTTAATTTGTTCTACCTCGTGAAAAGGATGCTTGATCCGCTGCCCATAGGGTTTTCTAATCCAAAGTATTTCTGATTTTCCCTGGTTGACCTTATAACCGGAGAACGCACTAAATTCCTCTATTAATTCTAATAGTGCTGGTATATTTTGTGATGTTTTAGTCAAAAAAGTATTATGTCATCTGCATAAAGTGCCAGAGACACACTGCCATTTCCTACCTTTACCCCCGGTAAGCTTTGTCTGAGTCTTATAACAAATGATTCTAGCGACAGATTAAATAACAAGGGTGACAGCGGGCACCCATGTCTTGTTCCTTTTGTTAACCTTATTTTTGGCGAGAGTTGACCATTTATTTGGAGGCAGGTATATGGTGTGTTATATATCAATTTCACAAAGTTATAGAAATTCCCTGTTAGTCCAAATTGTGTTAATGTTGTGAACAAGTGGTTCCAAGTAATTAAATCAAAAGCCTTTTCAGTGTCTAGTGTTACTAAGGCTACATCATTTTCGCAGTTTTTCCCCTTAACCTTAATTTCATTCCAATAATGGTTTAAAGTCAGTAGAACTTTTCTTATATTCTTTGAGGCATTTCTCCCTGGCATAAACCCTGATTGATCGTGATGGATCAAATTATTTATATATTTTTTTAGTCTATCTGCAATTATTGATGTAAGTAACTTATAATCATTATTTAATAATGATATTGGTCTGTATGCATTTGGGTTTTCTGGATCCTTGTCTTTCTTGTATATTAATGTGACTGTAGATGCAAAGAACAGATCAGACCCTGCAGAGTTATCCCTATAGTACTGATTAAAGAGATCACTTAACGTGCCAGGGAGTTCATTTTTCAGAATTCTATAAAATTCTACCAGAATTTGATCTGGGCCTGGGGATTTATTCAATTTAGCCTTTCCTATTTCTTTAATAATTTCCTCTTCTGTTATCGGTAAATTTAATTCCAATAATTTGTCTGGGTCTATTTTTGGTGGAGTGACTTTTCCCCAAAACTGTTCTTTAATCTTTTTATCACATACTCCTGCCATATTACTTTCCTTGTAATATTCATACATTGCCTGTCTTATTTTACTCGCAGTAGTGTACCTTGTATCCCCAATTTTAATTGATGTTAAATATCTTTTCTCGACCTGCCTATTCTTCATTATTTTTGACAATACTTTAGCTGACCTTCCATGATGGCTGGTAAAAAAAGCGTTAATTTTTTTTCTCCTGTTTAGCTATTTTTATTTTCAGGAAGTCCTCTCTTTCTGTCTTTGCCTTTGTATAGTCAGCCCAGCTTTTCTCGTTAGGCGTACTAATGTAGGCTTTATACTTGTTTTTTAATTGGTTTGCCAACTGCGTATCTTTTGCTGTTGTTTTTCTCCTCCATTTAACCATATAGGCTTTTATTTCTCCCCGGAGGACTGCCTTGGAAGCCTCCCAGAATATTTCAATCTTATGGTAATAATTTTTGTTTTCATCATAGTATAATTTCCATTTTTTTATTAAAAACCTATTAAAGTCACTATCCTGCACTAAAAATCTAGGGAAATAAAAATTATTAGTACCACTCTTCTGTCTCCTTATCTATCTCCAGGCCTACAATAGCATGGTCTGAAATTAGTATATCCTGGATCCTAGGATTAAGGTCAAGTGAAAACATGGCTTCACTTATTAGAAAGAGATCTATCCGAGACATCGCTTTATGTGTCTTAGACTCGCATGTAAATGCTCTTGTATCTGGATTTTTTATTCGCCAAATATCAAAAATATTCAGTCTGCTACGAAAAGAGGCGAATAATTTTTCTTCCGGTTTCCTACCCATCTGGGGGCAGCCAGATCTAATTCTATCCAACATTGGACTGGTTGTCATGTTGAAGTCTCCAGCAACAATCAAATTTTTATTAATATATGGAAATAATTTAATATATATTTTTTCCCAGAACTCTGCATCTAGCTCATTTGGGCCATATATATTGCAAATTACTAAATGTGTGTCACCATGTTCTACTTCGGCTATGATATACCTCCCCTCTGGATCCTGTATTTGATTAACAATTTTGTACACAAACTTTCTTGCAAATAATATTGCGACCCCTCTCTTACGTTTCGGTCCAGGGGTGGATAATATCTCGCCTACCCAATTACATTTAAGTTTTACGATCTCCTCATCTTGCAGGTGCGTCTCCTGTATAAGAGCAATATCTGGCTTATTTTTTTTTAGTAATTTTAAAATTATACTCCTCTTTGCTGGGGAAGTTATTCCCCCAACATTCCACGATAAAATGTTAACTATTTTAAACTATAGAACCAGCCTTCTATCAGTAGAGCAGAAGAGAGGAGGAAAAAAAAAAAAGAAAAAAAAAAAAGAAAAATGAAAAGATAAAAACTCTTTACTCTGCGAACCGTATCTCTGTGCATCTAAACTCAACATCATCATAAACTTAATACATTCATGGTCTAAAAAGAATAGAACCTTTATATTGACCCGTAGGTAGTTGTTGTTGTTATCATACATTGCAAGAACTAAGCATGGAGACACCTCTAACCCCACACCTTCAGCTAAAGTGTACTAATAAAATCTTGAGCTTCTTTCACCGTTTTCAATGTCAGATTTTCATTATTTGCTTTAAAACAGATTTTTGCTGGATAAATAAGTCTCGCCTGCACACCTCTCTGTATTAAAGTTGTGCAATAAGGAGCCATTTCCCTGCATTTCATTTGTGTCTCCATTGAGTAGTCTTGAAACAAAAGTATTCTGTTCTGACCTACCATTAGCGTGTTTTTCTGTTTAAATTGTCTCATTATTATCACCTTAGCTTGGAAGTTCAGGTATTTTATCATAATAGGTCTTGGTTTGATTGTACTTTCAGGACCCCCTTTAGGTGGCCCTAATTTATGTGCCCTTTCTACCATGAACAATGAATCTACAATTTGCAAACCTAATAACATTGGCAGTTCTTGCGAGGCAAATTTATTTAAATCCTGGGGCATAATAGATTCTGGCAAACCAACTATTTTTATATTATTCCTGCGTGACTGATCTTCTAATTCCTCCACTTTGGTTTGTAATTTTATTATTGTTACTTCCTGAGCTTTGACTTTCTTATCTTGTAATCCTACCTGGTCCTCTAAATCGGAGACTCTTAATTCTACCTCTGCTATCCTTTTCGAAAATTGTCTAACTTCCTCTGTAAGACCACTTATATCATTTTTAATAGCATTAAATTGTGGCATTATTAAATCAGTGATTTGTTGCATAAGTGTCTGGGTCTCCTGCTTATCAGGTTGTACCATTTGTGTCTCCATACTAGTTTCTAACTCCAAATTTTTTGTTACTTTCTTATCTCGTTTAGGTGGCATTGCTGGCGATTTTTTTCCTTGTGTGATAAATCTATCCATGTGTTTGTGAGTGTGAGCTTTCCCTGTTTGTACCCTCTCAGTGTGGGTATAATTAATTAATCAAACCAATAAAGTGCCACACAGTGTGTATATATATATATATATATATATATATATACACACACATACATACCCCTATATATGCATATATATATGCCTATTCGCATACATACACAAATAGCCACCGCAAAGTGAAGTGTACGTTGCCCCACCCTATCAGGGCAAGTGCAAGTGCAAGTAAGAAAAAAACAAAAAGAAAAAAGAAAAAAAAAAAAAGAAAAAAAAACTATTTAAACGCTGAATTCAGCTTCAGTGAATGTGTTAGACGCCAGCCGTTGTTACTTCATATTCTCCTAAAACCTCTTTTGAGACAAATTTATCAGAGCTAGAATGCACAGAAACTTTTGGAATAACAAGAGGTGGAGTACACTAACTCATATGATTGTGAGCATATAATCAAGCAGGTAGATAATATATATTTAACCCTATCATCAGACACAACAGGTTACCTTGTTTTTCTTGCAGAGCTACAGACAGAACCTACTCACAATATAGCTGCAAGATATATATAAATAAAGAGAGAGCGAGGGAAAAGAAAAACCAGTATCACCAATCTTTCTAGCCCAGCTTTAACAGAAATATTTTTGATAGCTTATACCCTCTTACAATGTAGATAACATTTTCTTATATTCCAAGTTTAGACCATGCTTAAAAAATAAAACATGCATATCCATATTCAGATATCACTGTTCCTGTACTGGCCTGAGCTTTGTAAGTCAGTAGAATTTGTAGCAAGCAGCAACGCCAAAAGGACACTTCTTCCAAGAAAGACAGATCCTCAAAGTGTCTAAAGTTGTTACAATGTTGCTTATCTCAAGTTCATATTGTAATCCACTCTGGCATAGCTTTTAACCCTTATTAAAAGGGGTGTCGGGTTAGCATACAAATTTAAACTTTTTAGTCCCTTTAATATCAGGCACCCCTTTCAAGTAAGCAACTGCATATGCAGAAAATATCAAGTAAAAAGTACCTTCTTTTCTTATTTATAACCAGCTGCCACCCGGGGCCTTTCTTTCTCTGTGGGGCCGATGGCTTGCCTCCTGACTTGCCGTTTGTATGATCGTCGATTACTTGCCCCACTGGTAGCAGATTGCTACCTAATGCTTTGTTTTATCCCCACCAGGTTTGGGCCCTCTGTGTACCTCGATCATTCGGGCCGGGTCTTGCCTCCACTTCTCTGTATCTCCTCCTGGGCCACCATAGGCTCCGTCAGCCAGCAAGCCACTGGTACAGCTCACCTCCGCGGCGTCTCCACTCTGTTCCGTGCCGCTCTTGCTGCCCTCGATCACTTCTCGGACCAGCTCCACAGGCGTCCACAGCGGGCAGAACTCGAAGGCCTGCGTTCTCTTCCGGTCCTCCGCTTCTCCGGTCTATTCCGTGGCTTTGTGTCCTCCCACTGACACCGATACCTCACGGACCTTGTTGCACTACCAACTCATCCAGGTGAATTGTCTGTGCTTCAGCTGTAGTACCAGTTCACTGCTTGTAGAGATAGGTAGGTAGAGCAGCTTCTGCCACAAAGCTTAATCTGGCATATAGGGACCTCCGCATCTGGGACCAAATGGTCCGTTATCCAAGCCGGTGTTAGCCGGCAAAGGCGTCCTATGATGTGGGGAGTTGTAGCTAGGCCCGACGAGCCTTGTGAAGAGTCTTAGCAGCGTGCTCACTCTCCTTCCCCCAACCGGAAGTCCAACTCCGTATCTGTTGTAAGTTAGCGGAGATTATATCTCCAGCTGTAGTATGTAACAGTTGTAATGATAAGCTTTTACATGCAGAGAATGTATTCATCAGTACTAGTACAATGCCTGTTTTTCCTTCAACATCTAATGTACATGATATCCCTGTGAATATAAAAGATTTTATTGCTGATGCGACTCAGAAGGCTTTGTCTGCTATCCCGCCTTCTAATAAATGTAAAAGGTCTTTTAAACTTCTCATAAAGTTGATGAAATTTCAAATGACCCACAACATACTGAATTATCCTCCTCTGATGAGGATCTATCTGGTTCAGAAGATCCTACCTCAGATATTGACACTGACAAATCTACTTATCTCTTTAAGATGGAGTATATTTGTTCCTTGTTAAAAGAGGTGTTGATTATTTTGGATATTGAGGAAACTAGTCCTCTTGATACTAAAACTAGTAAACATTTAAATTCTGTTTATAAACCTCCTTTGGTTACTCCAGAGGTTTTTCCAGTTCCTGATGCTATTTCTGATATGATTTCAAATGAATGGAATAGGCCTGGTACTTCTTTTACTCCTTCTTCTAGGTTTAAAAAGTTGTATTCTTTGCCAGCAGTTAGGTTTGAGTTTTGGGGAAAAATCCCCAAAGTTGATGGTGCTATTTCTACTATTGCCAAACGTACTACTATTCCTATGGAAGATAGTACTTCTTTTAAGTACCCTTTAGATAGGAAACTTGAATCTTATCTAAGGAAAGCTTATTTATTTTCTGGCTACATTCTTAGCCCTGCTATATCCATGGCTGATGTTGCAGCTGCAACAACTTTTTGGCTGGAAAGCTTAGCGCAACAGGAAACAGATCATGATTTGTCTAGCATTGTTCGCTTGCTTCAACAAGCTAATCATTTTATCTGTGATGCTATTTTTGATATCATCAATACTGATGTTAAATCTATGTCCTTAGCTATTTTAGCTAGAAGAGCTTTGTGGCTCAAATATTGGAATGCTGACATGGTATATAAGTCTAGATTACTATCTCTTTCTTTCCAAGGCAACAATTTATTTGGTTCTCAGTTGGATTCAATTATTTCAACTGTCACTTGGGGGAAGGGAGTTTTTTTACCTCAGGATAAAAAACCTAAGGGTAAATCTAAAGCTTCTAATCATTTTCATTCTTTTTGACACAATAAGGATCAGAAAGCCAATCCTTCCCCCAAAGAATCTGGCTACAATTTCAAACCTTCTTCTAGTTGGAATAAATCCAAGCCTTTTAAGAAACCAAAGCCAGCCCCCAAGTACACATGAAGGTGCAGCCCTCATTCCAGCTCAGCTGGTGGGGGGCAGATTAAAATTTTTCCAAAACATTTGGGCAGATTCTGTCCAAAATCAATGGATTGAGAGTATTGTCTCTCAAGGGTATCAAATAGGTTTCAGAGTAAGACCTCCTGTGAGAAGATTTTTTTCTCTCACACGTTCCAGCAAATCCAGTGAAGGCTCAGGCTTTTCTGAAGTGTGTTTCAGATCTAGAGCTTTCAGGGGTAATCATAACAGTTCCGTTTCAGGAACAGGGTCTGGGGTTTCATTCAAATCTATTCATTGTCCCAAAAAGAAAAGAAATTTCATTCAGGCCAGTTCTGGATCTGAAAATTATGAATCATTTTGTAAGAGTGCCAACTTTCAAAATGGTGACTATAAGGACTATTCTGCCTTTTGTTCAGCAAGGTCATTATATGTCTACGATAGACTTACAGGATGCATATCTTCATATTCCGATTCATCCAGACCACTATCGGTTTCTGAGATTCTCTTTTCTAGACAAGCATTACCAATTTGTCGCTCTTCCATTTGCCCTAGCGACAGCTCCAAGAATTTTTTTAAAGGTTCTTGGTGCCCTACTCTCTGTAATCAGAGAACAGGGTATTGCAGTGTTTCCTTATTTGGACAATATCTTGGTACTAGCTCAGTCTTTACATTCTGCCAAATCTCACACAAATCAACTAGTGTTGTTTCTTCAAAGACATGGTTAGAGGCTGTCTGGGGATCTCTGACAGCACAAGGGGTTTGGAAATCTCAAGAGGCAAGGTTACCAATCAATATTTTAGAACTCTGTGCTATTTTCAGGGTTTGGCCTCTGTTGAAGAGAGAATCATTCATTTGTTTTCAGACAATGTCACAACTGTGGCATATGTCAATCATCAGGGTGGGACTCATAGTCCCCTAGCTATGAAAGAAGTATCTCTGATACTTTCTTGGGTGGAATCCAGCTCTTGTCTAATTTCTGTGGTACATATCCCAGGTGTAGACAATTGGGAAGCAGATTATCTCAGCCATCAGACTTTACATCCGGGGGAGTGGTCTCTCCACCCAGATGTGTTTTTTCATATTGTTCAGATGTGGGCTCTTCCAGAAATAGATCTGATGGCTTCCCATCTAAACAAGAAATTTCCCAGGTACTTGTCTAGGTCCAGGGATCCTCAGACTGAGTCGGTGGATGTGTTAGCAGTTCCTTGGTTTTACAAACCTGCTTATATCTTCCCACCTCTAGTTCTTCTTCCAAGAGTGATCTCCAAGATCATCATGGAAAAATCGTTTGGTAGTGTCAGCATGGCCTCACAGGTTCTGGTATGCAGATCTTGTCCAGATGTCCAGTTGCCAACCTTGGCCACTTCCTTTAAGACCAGACCTTCTGTCTCAAGGACCATTTTTCCATCAAGATCTCAAATCGTTAAATTTGAAGGTATGGAAACTGAACGCTTAGTGCTTAGTCATAGAGGTTTCTCTAACTCAGTGATTGATACTATGTTACAGGCTCGTAAATCTGTTTCTATGAAGATTTATTATTGAGTTTGAAAGACATATTTCATGGTGTTCTTCTCATAAATTCTACTGGCATTCTTTTAGAATTCCTATAATTTTACAGTTTCTTCAGGATGGTTTGGATAAAGGTTTGTCTGCAAGTTCCTTGAAGGGACAAATCTCTGCTCTTTCTGTTTTATTTCACAGAAATATTGCTTAGCTTCCTGATATTCACTGTTTTGTGCAGGCTTTGGTCCATATCAAGACTGTTATTAAATCAATCTCTCCTCCTTGGAGTCTTAATTTGGTTTTGAAGGCTTTACAGGCTCCTCATTTTGAGCCTATGGGGCCTATTTAATAAAGGTCTTGCGGACCTGATCCGACAGTGCGGATCAGGTCCGCAAGACCTCGCTGAATGCAGAGAGCAATACGCTCTCCGTATTCAGGATTGCACCAGCAGCTAACAAGAGCTGCTGGTGCAATGCCGCCCCTTGCAGACTTGCGGCCAATGGGCCGCCAGCAGGGGGTGTCAATCAACCCGATCGTACTCGATCGGGTTGAATTGTGGCGATAACTGCAGGCTCGCCAGAAACACGGGCCGTCAAGCTCCATTCGGAGCTTGATAGATAGGCCCCTATGCATTCTTTGGACATTAAATTACTTTCTCTGAAAGTGTTGTTCCTTTTGGCTATCTCTTCTGCTAGAAGAGTTTCTGAATTAACTACTCTTTCTTGTGAGTCTCCTTTTCTTATTTTCCATCAGGATAAGGCAGTTTTGCGGACTTCATTTACATTTTTACCTAAAGTTGTGAATTCTAACAGCCTTAATAGGGAAATTGTTGTTTCCTCTTTGTGTCCTAATCCTAAGAATTATTTGGAGAGATCCTTACATTTTCTGGATGTTGTAAGAGCTTTGAAATATTATGTTGAAGCTACTAAAGATTTCAGCAAGACTTCTAGTCTATTTGTTGTCTTTTCTGGTCCTAGGAAAGGTCAGAAAGCTTCTGCCATTTCCTTGGCATCCTGGTTAAAGCTTTTGATTCATCAGGCTTATTTGTAGTCGGGTCAGGCCCCGCCTCAGAGAATCACAGCTCACTTCTTGGGCTTTTAAGAATGAAGCTTCAGTTGATCAGATTTGCAAAGCAGCAACTTGATCTTTTTTGCATACATTTACTAAATTCCACCGTTTTGATGTATTTGCCTCCTCGGAAGCAGTTTTTGGTAGAAAAGTTCTTCAGGCAGCTGTTTCAGTTTGATTCCTCTGCTAATGTTTTAAGTTTTTTCTTTTCAATTATGAGAAAAACTTATTTTTTTTGGATGTGGATTTAATTTTTTCAGCGGAAAATGGCTGTTTTTATTTTTATCCCTCCCTCTCTAGTGACTCTTCTGTGGAGTTCCACATCTTGGGTATTACTATCCCATACGTCATTAGCTCATGGACTATTGCCAATTACATGAAAGAAAACATAATTTATGTAAGAACTTACCTGATAAATTAATTTCTTTCATATTGGCAAGAGTCCATGAGACCCACCCTTTTTATGGTTTTTATGGTGGTTATGTTGTTTTGTATAAAGCACAATTATATTTCCAGTTCCTTTTTTTGATGCTCGTTACTCCTTTTTCTATCACCCCACTACTTGGCTATTCGTTAAACTGAATTGTGGGTGTGGTGAGGGGTGTATTTATAGGCATTTTGAGGTTTGGGAAACTTTGCCCCTCCTGGTAGGATTGTATATCCCATATGTCACTAGGCTCATGGACTCTTGCCAATATGAAAGAAATGAATTTATCAGGTAAGTTCTTACATAAAAAAAAAAATTCTCATAAGGTGCAGCTTATAGAGCCTAGACTGAGTTATTCCCTTTTTAGGGAGCTATTACGTTATATTTGATCTATTTTGACGTATTTTGTGTAAAAAAAAATTGTATTTTTATTGTTTTTATTTATTATTGTATATGATCCCATAACAGGGATCTATAGATACTTTATGCATATACAGTTGTAATAAATGCTTGTTTTTATACACAACAGCCTCTTTGGCGCTCTCTACACAATATCTTTCCTGCATTTCTCTTCTTTCAGGGTGGGCTAGTACACCAGTGAATTAGAGCGACAGAGGCTGTTCCTAAGCGCTTCATCCCATAACATCTATATTACTTAAGTTTATTAAGACTGTGACATTTTGACTGTAGCACTATCATGACAAAAATAAATACTAAATATGTTTACTTTACTGTTTCTACTGAAATAAACAGTTAGTTAGCCATACTCTTACCCAGATAGACCCCTGTAATTGGATTTGTATATACAGGGGGGTTTGGAGAATATATTAATTTAAATTGCAAAATACACAAAAATGGCACAAAATTGATGGTAGTATGTAATTATAAATATGAATTTAATATAACAATATTTTCATTGCTGTAAACCTTTTTTTTTACTGTTTCATATCCCTTTTAACTGGACCTTTTCTTGTAGTCAACAAGGGACACAATTTAATTAGTGAACTTAACATTTACATGTTTAAAGTCAACATATAAGAAGTTTTATATGGCAAAATACATACAATAGGCCATTCCTTGTAAATGCCTTCAATTTCTCAAATAAATAAAAAATAACATAATTTAAATATAAGGGTTATAATTGAATATAGATTCATGTGCCAGCTACTATAAAAGTTATAATAATATTATTTAATTCCTAGCTATCTAGAAGATAATGCAGTTATATGCAATTGGACCAATAAGTTTTAATATGTGTGAATAACATAGACATTTGGAAAAACTGCAATTAATCTCCTATACTGGATTTGTAGGCTAGGAAAGTATTTAGCACTTAATAAATGACTGTTTTCTTGATATCATTATTTTAATGCAAATCTGTCTAGTTCCATCCCCTGCTGTGGCTTTAAATAGCCCCATAATAGGGTGTCGGGCGATTGTCTGTATTCCAATTGAATATAATCTTCTGAGCTGATGGGACTCCCCATTTGTAGACAAAGACAGTTTTGTTTTCCTAATTTAAAGATTAGGTTGGCTTCCTATTTCTAAGGCGCTTATATAATCACACCCTGTCAAAAAAAACAAAAATAGTTTGTTATTTCAGAAATACTTCCCTCGTAATTTTTGAGATTATATCTAATCCTAATGAGAGTATGAAAAATATATTGTACTGGAGACTTTATTTTTAAGGGCATTGAGAAATTTACATTTCAGGTAATTTTTTGCAGTTTACAATTCGGACTGAACTTGAATATTTTAAAAGATATCGCTCATTAGTCTTGAGACTTATCCATCTTTTTTTTTTTGCCTTGCTTTCTGTGATGTTTCAGATACAAATACATTTCAATTAAAAAGACAGTCAAGTAAAAAAAACTTTCATGATTTAAATAGGGCAAGTAATTTTAAACAACTTTCCAATTTACTTTTATCACCAATTTTGCTTTGTTCTCTTGGTATTCTTAGTTGAAAGCTAAACCTAGGAGGTTCATATGCTAATTTCTTAGACCTTGAAGGCCGCCCCTAATCTGAAAGCATTTTGACAATTTTTCACCACTAGAGGGCGTTAGTTCATGTGTTTCATATAGATAACATTGAGCTCACGCATGTGAAGCTCCTAGGAGTGAGCACTGATTAGCTAAAATGCAAGTCTGTCAAAAGAACTGAAATAAGGGGGCAGTTTACAGATGCCTAGATACAAGGTAATTACAGAGGTAAAATGTGTATTATTATAACTGTGTTGGTTATACAAAACTGGGGAATGGGTAATAAAGGGATCAATGATTTGAATAGCCAATAGAATTTCAGTAGCTCTCATCCTATTGGCTGATTTGAATTTCAAAAATCAAATCATCCAATAGGAATGCAAGGGACGCCATTTTAAAAAGGCTCCCTTGCATTCAAGATTCAGTGTACGGCGGCGACCGTATAAAGAGGACGCTCCGCGCCCAATGTCTTCAGGATGGACCCGCTCCGCCCTGCCGGGATGAAGAAAGAAGATGTCGCCTGGATGAAGATAGAAGACGCCGCCTGGATGGATGAAGACGATGTCCAGACTTCAGTAACTGTAAGTGGATCTTCGGGGGTTAGTCTTAGGTGTTTTTAAAACATTTTTGGGTGTTTTTTTTTTGTTAGATTAGGGTTTTGGGCTTTCTTAAAAGACCTAAATTCCCTTTTCAGGGCAAGAAAAAGAGCTGAATTCCCTTTTAAGGGCAATGCCCATACAAATGCCCTTTTCAGGGCAATGGGTAGCTTAGGTTTTTGTTAGAGTTAGTTTTTTTATTTTGGGGGATTGGTTGGGTGGTGGGTTTTACTGTTGGGGGTCTTTGTATTTTTTTCATGTAAAAGAGCTGATTTCTTCAGGGCAATGCCCTACAAAAGGCCCTTTTAAGGGCTATTGGAAGTTTATTGAAGGCTAGGGTTTTTTTTTTATTTTGTGGGGGCTTTTTTATTTTTATAGGGCTATTAGATTAGGTGTAATTGTTTTTATTTTGGATAATTTCAGGGTTTTTTTTGTAATTTACTGTTTATTATTTTTTATAATTTTGTATTTTTTTATTTTTTGTAATTTAGTATTTTTTATTTTTTGTAATTGTAGATTATTATTTTTTTTAGTAGTGTTAGGGTTTTTTTTAATGTGTAATTTAATTTATTTAATTGATAGTTATTTTAATTTTAGTATAATAGTAATGATAGTTTAATATATAGTTTAAACATAGGTTTTTTAATTTCCCAGGTAAGTTTTCATTTATTTTAAGATAGGGATCTTGTAATTTTAATTTAAAGTTAGGGGGTTGTTAGGTTTAGGGGTTAACAGTTTAATTTAGTTTTTTGCGATGTGGGGGGCTGTTGGTTTAGGGGTCAATAACTTTATTTAGTGGTGGCGAAGTCGGAGAGCAGCGGAATAGGGGTTAATATATTTAATATAGTGTGGTCAATGTAGGGATGCGGGTGAATAGGGGTTAATAACTTTATTATAGTGTCGGCAATGTCAGGGGCAGTAGATTAGGGGTTAGTCAGTTTAATTTAGTGTTTGCGAAGCGGGAGGGCCTCGATTTAGGGGTTAATAGGTAGTTTATGGGTGTTAGTGTACTTTGTAACATTTTAGTTATGAGTTTTGTCTAACAGTTTGTGGCGCAAAACTCATAACTACTAGTCTCAGATTGCGGAACAGATCGTGTCAGTATAGGCTGTAACGCAAGCTTTTTAACCTCACTGCAAAACTTGTAATGGCAGCGCTATGGAAATCCCATGCAAAAATATCATTTTTTGAGTGCGGGACTGACATTGCGTTACAGGCTAAAATGCTTGCGGGTACAGCTATAGCGACATGACTCGTAATGGCTGCATTTCGGTTTTAACGAGTGAGAATTGTGTGTTTAATACTGGAGGCAAGAAGAAGCCAGTGAAGGAATTGGCAGAGAGGTGCAGCAGATGAAGAACGACGTGTAGGGAAGATGAGCCTGGCAGAGGCATTCATTATGGAAGGAGCTAGGCGGCAGCTAGGGAGACTAGAGAGGACGGAGTTGCAGTAGTCTAGGCGGGAAAGGATGAGAGAGTGGATTAAAATCTTAGTTGTGTCTTGTCTAATTTTAGAGATATTTTTAAGGTTGAAGCTGCAGGCTTTAGCCAAGGACTGAATGTGAGGAGTGAAAGAGAGATCTGAAATGGGGGTGGAGATTTTGGAAGAAGGGGGGAAAATAAGGAGCTTAGTTTTGGAGAGATTTAGCTTGAGGTAGTGAAAGATGAGATATGAGAGAAACAGTTAATGACACAGGTTAGCATGGAAGGAGATAGTTCTGGTGCAGAGGTAGATTTGTGTGTCGTCGGTATACAAATGATAATGAAACTCGTGGGACTTTATTAAGAAACCTAACGATGATGTGTAGATTGAGAAGAGAAGGGGACCAAGGACAGAGCCTTGCGGTACCCCAACAGAAAGAGATAACGGGGCAGAAGATTCCCCAGAGAAGTCTACACTAAAGGTACGGTTAGACAGATAGGAAAAGAACCAAGAGAGAGCAGTGTCGTAGAAGCCAAAGGAATGGAGGGTTTGGAGCAAAAGAGGGTGGTCGACAGTATCAAAGGCTGCAGACAGATTAAGGAGGATAAGCAGAGAGAAGTGGCCTTTGGATTTTGCTGTAAGTAGGTCGTTGGTAACCTTAACAATTGCTGTCTCTGTGGAGTGTAGGGGGCAAAATCCAGATTGCAGTGGGTCAAGGAGGGAGTTTAATGTAATAAAATGGGATAGACGTGCATATACTATCTTTTCAAGGAGCTTTGAGGCAAGAGGGGATAGGGAAAAGGGTGGTAGTTGGATGGGGAGGTTGGATCGAGAGAGGGTTTTTTGAGGATAGGTGTAACCAGTGCATGTTTAAGAGATGAGGGAAATATACCAGTGCTGAGGGAGAGGTTGAAGATGTGTGTGAGTATAGGGGTAAGGGTAGAAGAGAGGGAGGGGAGTAGCTGTGAGGGGATGGGGTTGAGGGGCCAGGTAGTGAGGTGAGAGTATAGTATAAGGGCTGAAAGTTCTTCTTCTGTAACAGGGATAAAAGAGCTACTTATTCTGGCTATGTGGGTTTTGGATGAATGTGAGCTTTTGAGGGGGATGGGAGACCGGTAGTATGTTGAGAGCCGATCTCATTTCTGATGGAGTCGATTTTGTTGTTGAAGCAGCTGGCAAAATCGTGAGCTGAGAGAGAAGTTGTAGTGGGAGGTGGGGTGGGCAGATAAGAGTACTGAATGTGAAGAACAGATGTTTTGGGTTTGAAGAAAGAGTAGAGATAAGAGTAGAGAAGTAATGTTGCTTATATAGATTAAGGGCAGAATAGTAAGAGTTCAAGATGAATTTATAGTAAAGAAATTCAGCTGAACTCCGAGATTTCCTCTAGTTTCGCTCAGCAGTATAGGAACATCTGCGTAGGTATCTTGTCAGAGGAGTATGCCAGAGCTGAGGATGAGTGTATGATTTCCAAGCTATGGTAGGTGAGGCCAGATTGTCAAAGACCAATGTAAGGGTGGAGTTATAGAGGCAGATAGATTCATCAGGGCAGGAAAAGGAGGGGATGGAAGAAAGGAGAGGTTTGAGAGAGGTAGTGAGTTGTTGCTGATCTACTGACTTGATTCTTCTGTGAAGTTTGGTGTGAGGGGTAGAAGGAGGGAGAGTTGTAGGGAGGGAAGTGATGTTACAAGTGAGGAGGTGATGGTCAGGAAGAGGAAAAGGGGAGTTTGTAAAGTTTAAGATAGTGCATCGACAACTGAAAATCAATCTTTGTGAGTGGGAGAGTCAGTCCATTGTGACAGGCCGAAAGAGGAAGTGAGTTGCAGAAGTTGTTTTGCAGAGGAGGCAGTGGGATTATCAACAGGGAGGTTGAAGTCACCAAGAATGAGGGCAGGGGTATCTGAGGAATGGAAATAAGGTAGCCAAGCGGCAAAGTCATCTAGAAATAGAGTTAAGGGGGGAGGTATATGACTGCCACACGTATAGAGAGGCGAGAGAATAAGCAAATCATGTGTGTTTCGAAAGAAGAAAATGTGAGGGAAGAGAAGGGCTGTATATGTTGAAAGGTGCAATGAGAGGAAAGTAAAATACCAACACCACCTCCTTTTTAATTATCAGACCTAGGAGTGTAGCTGAATTGGAGACCCCCATGTGACAGTGCGATAGAGGAAGCTGTGTCTGAAGGAGAGAGCCAGGTTTTTGTGAGAGCCAGAAGATTGAGAGAGTGGGAGATAAAGAGGTCATGGATAGATGTGAGCTTGTTGCAAACAGAGTGAGAGTTCCATAGTGCACAAGTGAAGGGGGTGGTGATTTTAGATGCAAGAGGAATAAGATTAAGGTTACCAGAGTTTTGTTTTTGAAGTCTAATGAAGGGCACACGTGGGTATTGTGGTGACATTTTATCACAGGAATATTAAAATATAGCTCACAGATTTTATACCTGGCAATTCACATAGCTGGTTTTAAAGTTGAATATTCAAGTAGTTCTTTTGTCTAATTTCTGTCTAAGTAGGACACTCCCAATAGCCTTTGAGTGGCATTTGATAAACCACTCCCTTTTGAATTGGGGTATAAAATACTGTAACACCAAAACCTCTGGCTCTTTTTCTTATCTTACTTATCCTGGAAAGATGGCTGATGGTGGACACCTTGGAAAATGTGGCTAAGTATATTCCTATGATTATTTTAGCAGTATTGGACAAATTGGGGTTATTGTAGTAAAGTTGCCCTGTATTCAATATGTGGACTGTGTATATATACCTGTAAATATTTCTCTTATTATTAACATATATTGATTCCAAATAAACTGTTTGGAAAAAAATGGAGACCCTCTCATGGAGTTTATTTCACAACTTATTTGTATTGGTTTAGTGGTATTACCATAGAGATGACTAAATTAGAATTATATTTAATAGAAAGTAAAGATATTTTAAATGAATAAATAACCACATTTATGCAGGACAAGGAAGTTGTGGGAGACCAGGATTAGGGGAGATGTCACCAGCAGCTAGTAAGAGCAAGAGGGAGAGTGACATGAGATGAGATGCAGATTTGCTGTAATGTTTTTGTGATGAGGTGCAAGGGGGAGAGAGAGTCTTTAGAAATGTGTCAAGTTCATGAATACAAAAGCAAGGTGAGGTTAAGAGAGATGGGCTAATTAACAGTGCAGGTGGTAAGGGGGAAGGAGTAATAGAGTAAAGTAGTTTGTTAAAGACACAAAAGGTTGTGAAGAGGAATATAAAGATATTGAGCATTTTTACCATATAGTCAAACAGTGGATACAACTTAGTATTAACACAGAACAGGAAGTACAAATGTAGTATAACAAATAAATAAAAGGTAAAATCAATTTAAATAGATGGATAATACATATTGCAATGATTTATATTAAGTATAAGTAACTACTTAGTGCTTTTTTTATTACAACAATGAAACAGACTGTTTAACATCCATTTAAGGATGAATTAAAGCTAATATCTTAGGCTAACAATGCTGTGTATAGGTTGGCAATGATGTTGGCCTATATACACTTTCTCTTCTCTGGCACTTTTTAGTAACTTCAACAGCATGTCAGAAGAAAAGCCCCTTATACATTTTGAAACATTATAAACCATTTCAGATAGCATTTGCAATTTCCCTTCTCTCTACTAATAGGAGTTTTAAGAAGGGCTTTTATGCAGGGCAATAATAGTAATTGTCCTGAGAACAATAGATTATATATATGCAGAAATCAGGGCACTTTAACAGTAAGAGATGCTTAACATGAACCACAAACTGTCTGTTCACACTATCATGCATTTAAATTTTAAGATTTCTTCAGTCATACTAAACATTACACATACACATGTTGATTAACAATCTTTTGCAATCAATACATCAAAACCAGAGCAAAATGTTGTTATAAAGGGACACTAAAGCCAAAATTAATTAATGATTCAAATAAAGCATACAATAAAAAAAACAACAACAACCTTTGCAATTCTCTTCCATTATCAAATGCTCAGTTCACAGTGTGCAATTTGCTAATTACTGTCACATTATACAGTGATGGGTAGATGGAATGAAATTTTGAATTGCAATACCAAGGGTAGACAGTATCCAAAAATCCTCCTTTATTGCTCTTAAGTTCTCAGATTCACATAGCAAGATTGTGTATATCGTAGCTCTATCCAAAGCCATATGCTTCAGGCCTACAAGTACTTGATCCTTATGCACTCACATGTCCACCTCTGAACATACAGATTACAGCCCTGTTTGGGCCTATACTCTTGTGTATTCCATGGAGTCGAATTATCAAGCTCCGAATGGAGCCTGATGCCCCTTTAGACCGCTGCTCCATAACTGGTCCACCTGCTCTGAGGCTGCGGACATCAATCAGCCCGATCCTATACGATGGGGCTGATTGACACCCTCTGCTAGCGGCTGATTGGCCGTGAATCTGCAGGGGCGGCATTGCAAAAGCAGTTCACAAGAACTGCTTGTGCAATGATAAATGCAGACAGCGTATGCTGTCGCCATTCATCGATGTCTGTCGGACATAATCCGCTGAGCGGATCATGTCGGACAGACCGATGATAAATTGGCCCCATATCTTTGCAGGAGGGTACCAGCATTGTTCCAATACACTTTCAAACAAACAACTACAACTGTAGCAAAAAATTTGGTAAAGGATTTGGCAGTCCTGTCACATATGACACTCCTCATTAATCCCATTGCGGTTTAGGGATCACAAAGCTTGTAATGTTTTTCATTATGTTATTGGCCTTTTGAGTCTTTGTTTTGAATTTATAACAATGTTTGTCCCACTTCACATCAAACAAGAAAGGTGGTTTTGGACATTATATGGTCATTAGGAGAAAGCTTTATTTTATGCTGATGTTATTGTGTTTTCTATTAACTTCACTGTTTAATAATGCCCATTTTAAAAGCTTCCTGAGTAGTAAAAAGGAGAGATAAGCAAAATCTGAACCTCAGTGTATTTAATAAAATCTAGATTATTCCTACACAAAGATAAAGGAATTCTGAGGAATTATCATCATCTTGTATTACTGCTTGAGGAGGTGGTGATAAATTTTGGTTAATTTATCAAGATATGTTATGTTTCTTTGCGACATATGCGTTTTAATTACAATCCATTAAAGAATAGTTTGTACTTATAAACAGAAGGCAATCTTGAGCACTTTTATGTGTTTTTCATTCATCAGATGTTCTGATTGTGGATGATTCTCTTAAATCCACCCCCCCTAGGATTCCAACAACATCTACTCTCTTAAGTGTTTTTTTCAGATTTTCTACTCACTTACTGATGGATTCAACAGAAGTTGAAAAAAAAAGTGTTTTTTTTTCTAAACTCTACTGTTAAAAGAAGCAGAGGTTATCCACATATGAAATGGCCATTTAGGTATTTGTAGATAACTTTAATGCTCCCATGAGTCTCAACTTAAATAAATGCATATTTATGCATGTCAGGTTATCACTATTACCATAATGATTACCTAGCTATAACAATCTGCATATGGGGCTTTATTTTAAATTAGGGCTTTTGCGGAATAAAATAATAGGTCATGGGAGTGTCTAGGACTCTTTGATGACCTGGAAAGGAGTGTGGATTTATTAATTATATATATATACAGGGAGTGCAGAATTATTAGGCAAGTTGTATTTTTGAGGATTAATTTTATTATTGAACAACAACCATGTTCTCAATGAACCCAAAAAACTCATTAATATCAAAGCTGAATAGTTTTGGAAGTAGTTTTTAGTTTGTTTTTAGTTATAGCTATTTTAGGGGGATATCTGTGTGTGCAGGTGACTATTACTGTGCATAATTATTAGGCAACTTAACAAAAAACAAATATATAACCATTTCAATTATTTATTTTTACCAGTGAAACCAATATAACATCTCAACATTCACAAATATACATTTCTGACATTCAAAAAAAAATAAAAAAAATCAATGACCAATATAGCCACCTTTCTTTGCAAGGACACTCAAAAGCCTGCCATCCATGGATTCTGTCAGTGTTTTGATCTGTTCACCATCAACATTGCGTGCAGCAGCAACCACAGCCTCCCAGACACTGTTCAGAGAGGTGTACTGTTTTCCCTCCTTGTAAATCTCACATTTGATGATGGACCACAGGTTCTCAATGGGGTTCAGATCAGGTGAACAAGGAGGCCATGTCATTAGATTTTCTTCTTTTATACCCTTTCTTGCCAGCCACGCTGTGGAGTACTTGGACGCGTGTGATGGAGCATTGTCCTGCATGAAAATCATGTTTTTCTTGAAGGATGCAAACTTCTTCCTGTACCACTGCTTGAAGAAGGTGTCTTCCAGAAACTGGCAGTAGAACTGGGAGTTGAGCTTGACTCCATCCTCAACCTGAAAAGGCCCCACAAGCTCATCTTTGATGATACCAGCCCAAACCAGTACTCCACCTCCACTTTGCTGGCGTCTGAGTCGGACTGGAGCTCTCTGCCCTTTACCAATCCAGCCACGGGCCCATCCATCTGGCCCATCAAGACTCACTCTCATTTCATCAGTCCATAAAACCTTAGAAAAATCAGTCTTGAGATATTTCTTGGCCCAGTCTTGACGTTTCAGCTTGTGTGTCTTGTTCAGTGGTGGTCTTCTTTCAGCCTTTCTTACCTTGGCCATGTCTCTGAGTATTGCACACCTTGTGCTTTTGGGCACTCCAGTGATGTTGCAGCTCTGAAATATGGCCAAACTGGTGGCAAGTGGCATCTTGGCAGCTGCACGCTTGACTTTTCTCAGTTCATGGGCAGTTATTTTGCGCCTTGGTTTTTCCACACGCTTCTTGCGACCCTGTTGACTATTTTGAATGAAACGCTTGATTGTTCGATGATCACGCTTCAGAAGCTTTGCAATTTTAAGAGTGCTGCATCCCTCTGCAAGATATCTCACTATTTTTTACTTTTCTGAGCCTGTCAAGTCCTTCTTTTGACCCATTTTGCCAAAGGAAAGGACGTTGCCTAATAATTATGCACACCTGATATAGGGTGTTGATGTAATTAGACCACACCCCTTCTCATTACAGAGATGCACATCACCTAATATGCTTAATTGGTAGTCGGCTTTCAAGCCTATACAGCTTGGAGTAAGACAACATGCATAAAGAGGATGATGTGGTCAAAATACTCGTTTGCCTAATAATTCTGCACTCCCTGTATATTTATATATATATATATATATATATATATATATATATATATATATACACACACAGTATATATACAAACATACAAAACATGGAAATGTACTGCACTCTCAAATCCAGCTGGGTACACATCCTATGATCCTACAAAACTCACAGCCTTGGGGCTCACCAGAACTCACAAACAGCTACAGAGTTTTCACTGACTCAGGCAGTTAACCCCAGACAAGCCTGGGTGCAAAGCCCACAGGAAAAATTACAGAACAAAATTATTAACAGAACACATAGAAAGTCTGTCTCTCTCTTGCAAGCACACAGCTAGATTAAAAGCAAAATGGAAGAGTTAGTTACAGCATTTGGCCAAATGGTGATAGGCCCAGGACCATGTCAATATCTCCTCCTCCCTGGGTCCCTAACCTACAGCCACACAATGCATACTTTCAACCAAACAAACTGAGATACAAATAAAGCTAACATAGGCCATTTGTAATCTCCCTAGACATGTACAAAACTTGGAAATGGACTGCACTCTCAAACTGGACTGGGTACAAATCTTCTGACCCTGCAAACCTCAAAACCCTGGGTGCACATCAGCACTCACAGGCAGCTGCACAGCTTTGATGGACTCAGGCAGTTATACCCAGACAAGCCTGGGTGCAAAGCCCATAGGAAAAATTACAACAAAAAATGATCAACGCAATACAAAGAAAGTCTGCTTCTTTATCTCTATGACCAGTTACAGAGTTAAACGATCCTGGACTGATCTATCTGGGATGACTGGCATGCTCGCTATTGCTCTTATGCGATTGATTGTGCAATGGCAGTGGCAAGCTCAGAACATGATGAATACGGACCTTTGTATTGCGCATCTTATTGATTAGAATAAATCCAAAGAACATACTGTGATCAACCTGATTAACATTATAAACAAAACATAATTGAAAAGTAAGTTTTGAAGTATACTACTAAAATTAAATTTTATGTAGATAAATTTAATGATCTTGTGGCTGTACAAAAAACAATTTAAAACAAAAATATTGGTACCCCTACATTTCTGTCAGATAATGCATCACTTCACCCAGAAAATTGTTGCAATTACAAATGTTTAGGAATTCTTTCTTTTGTTTGTATTGGTATGACACAAAAAAGTAAAGAAAAAAAAGCCAAATCTGACACATTCCACGTAAAACTCCAAAAAATGGACTGGACAAAATTATTGGCACCCTCAATTTAATATTTGGTAGCACACCCCTTGAAAAAAATAACTGAAATCAATAGCTTCCTGTAACCATCAATGAGTTTCTGGGTGCTTGTTGACGTGTGCTTTGGGTCATTGTCCTGCTGTAAGACCCATGAACTCTGACAGAGACCCAACTTTCTGACACTGGGCCCTTCATTGCACCACAAAATTCTTTGGTAGTCTTTAGATTTCATAATGCCATGCACACAGTCAAGAAGCAGCAAAGGAACCCCAAAACATCAGTTAACCTCCACCATGTTTGACTGTAGGGACTTTATTTTTTTCTTTAAAACAAAACATTGAATGATGGGCTTTACCAAAAACTTGTTATTTTGTTTAGTCCGTCCACAACTCATTCTCCCAAAAGGCTTCCTCAGGTAAGTTTTGGCAAAATTTCAATCTGGCTTTTTTATGTTTCTGTGTCAGCAGTGGGGTCCTCCTGGGTCTCCTTCCATAGTGTCCCTTTTCAATTAGATGGTGACGTATAGTACAAGCTGACACATTTGTACCCTGTGCCTGAAGGTCAGCTTGAATTTGCTGGAAGTTGATTGTGGTTCTTTATCCACCATTCAAACAATCCTTTTTTGCAATCTTTGATCAATTTTTCTCTTTTGTTCGCGTCCAGGGAGATTAGCTACTGTAAACTTCTTGACAATGTTGCGCACAGTGGATACAAGAACATTAAGATCTCTGGAGATGGACTTGTAACCTAAAGATTGTCCATGCTTTTCCACAATTTTTGTTCTCAAATCCTCAGACAATTTTTAGCTGCTCTTTCTCTTCTCCATGCTCAGTGTGGCGCACAGAGACACACAACAGAAAGGTTGAGTCAATTTGTCACCATTTTAACTGGTTGCCGGTATGATTTCTATATTGTCAGCACCTGTTAATTTATACAGATGAGTTTAATTACAAATTACAGGAGTATCACAAACTTGGAATGCAATTATTTCTTACAATTTTGAGAAGGTGCCAATAATTTTGTCCAGTCCTTTTTTTGGAGTTTTTTGTGGAATGTGTCAGATTTGACTTTATTTTCTCCACTTTTTTTGTGTCATTTAAATGCAAACAAAAAGAAATAAACACAAGAATGCCTGAACATTTGTAATTGTAACAATTTTCTGGGCAAAGTGGTGCCTTATCTTACAGAAATGCAGGGGTGCATTTTTGGCCATGACAGTATATGTACAACCTGCAAGTGCATTAATGCAGTACCTTGTCATTTTGCTTTCATGCTCTGAAATGTAAAATCGGAGTATCACCTCTTTGAATGTAACTAATGTTCTTACATCAGTAAAGCTTTACATTCCATGCTGCCTTTGAGAAATCAACAATTTGACATGCCTGTCTTATTATCCCTTATCAGAGTGCCAGTATATAAAAGATCAGAGTTTCCCAAACACACATCTAGGCTGTGAGGAAAACACAGTGTGATAAATCAAAGTGGAGCTATAAGCAGAATTTAAAGCCATCAGCTTTTTGCTAAATATCATCTTATTCATATGTGGCGTTAGCAATAACATCCAGGGGTATACACAAGGATAGAATATAGAACTTTAAAAAACATAAAGTACAAATTTATATTTTTAGGAGACCTAATATTCCTGATTTATAGACTATTTCTATGTTTCTTGGTTACAAACACTCGGATAGATTACGAGTTTTGCGTTATGAGGGATGCGGTGCTAACTTGCACGTTATTGTCACCGCTCACTTCCCTACAGCGCTGGCATTACAGGTTTAGAAAAACCCAGCGTTATCAGGCAAGAAGTGAGCGTAGAGCAAAATTGAGCTCCATACTGCACTCCAATACCAGCACTGCTGAAAGCTGTGGTGAGCTGGTTTTACGTGCTCGTGCACGATTTCCCCATAGACATTAATGGGGAGAGCCGGCTGAAAAAATGTCTAACACCTGCAATAAAGGAGCGTAAAGCTCCGTAACGCATCCCCATTGATTCCTATGGGGAAACAAAATTTATGTTTACACCTAACACCCTAACATGAACCCCAAGTATAAACACCACTAATCTTACACTTATTAACCCCTAATCTGCCACCACCGACATCGCCAACACCTACATTATATTTATTAACCCCTAATCTGCCGCTCCGGACATCGCCACCACTATAATAAACATATTAACCCTTAAACCGCCGCACTCCCGCATCGCAAACACTAGTTAAATATTACTAACCCCTAATCTGCCGCCCCTAACATCGCCGCCACCTACCTACATTTATTAACCCCTAATCTGTCACCCCCAACGTCGCCGCCACTATACTAAATTTATTAACCCCTAAACCTAAGTCTAACCCTAACACCCCCTAACTTAAATATAATTACAATAAATCTAAATAAAACTTACTATCATTAACTAAATAATTCCTATTTAAAACTAAATACTTACCTGTAAAATAAACCCTAAGCTAGCTACAATATAACTAATAGTTACATTGTATCTAGTTTAGGGTTTATTTTTATTTTACAGGCAAGTTTGTATTTATTTTAACTAGGTAGAATTGTTACTAAATAGTTATTAACTATTTACTAACTACCTAGCTAAAATAAATACAAATTTAGCTGTAAAATAAAACCTAACCTGAGTTACACTAACACCTAACCTTACACTACAATAAAATACATTACCTAAATTAAATACAATTACCTAAATTACAAAAAAAACCAAAACACTAAATTACACAAAATAAACAAAGACATTATCAGATATTTAAACTAATTACACCTAATCTAATAGCCCAATCAAAATAAAAAAGCCCCTCCCAAAATAAAAAAAACCCTAGCCAAAACTAAACTACCAATAGCCCTTAAAAGGGCCTTTGCAGGGCATTGCCCCAAAGAAATCAGCTCTTTTACCTGTAAAAAAAATACAAACACCCCCCAACAGTAAAAACCCACCACCCACACAACCAACCCCCCGAATAAAATCCTAACTAAAAAAACCTAAGCTCCCCATTACCCTGAAAAGGGCATTTGGATGGGCATTGCCCTTAAAAGGGCATTTAGCTCTTTTTCAATTGCCCAAACCCTAATCTAAAAATAAAACCCACCCAATAAACCCTTAAAAAATCTAACACTAAACCCCGAAGATCCACTTACAGTTTTGAAGACCGGATATCCATCGAAGCCGGGAGAAATCTTCATCCAAGCCGGCAGAAGTGGTCCTCCAGACAGGCAGAAGTCTTCATCCAGACGGCATCTTCTATCTTCATCCTTCCGACGCGGAGCGGCTCCATCTTCAACACATCCGGCGCGGAGCATCCTCTTCAATCAAAGTCTTCTTCCCAAATGAAGGTTCCTTTAAGTAACGTCATCAAAGATGGCGTCCCTTGAATTCCAATTCTATCAGCCAATTGGAATTAAAGGTGAAAAAATCCTATTGGCTGATGCAATCAGCCAATAGGATTGAGCTTCAATCCTATTGGCTAATCCAATCAGCCAATAGGATTGAGCTCGCATTGTATTGGCTGATTGGGGGTTTAATTGTAGTGTAAGGTTAGGTGTTAGTGTAACTCAGGTTAGGTTTTATTTTACAGGTAAATTTGTATTTATTTTAGCTAGGTAGTTAGTAAATAGTTAATAACTATTTATTAACTATTCTACCTAGTTAAAATAAATACAAACTTGCCTGTAAAATAAAACTAAACCCTAAGCTAGCTACAATGTAAATATTAGTTATATTGTAGCTAGCTTAGGGTTTATTTTACAGGTAAGTATTTAGTTTTAAATAGGAATTATTTAGGTAATTATAATAAGTTTTATTTAGATTTATTTTAATTATATTTAAGTTAGGGGGTGTTAGGGTTAGACTTAGGTTTAGGGGTTAATAACTTTAGTATAGTGGCGGCAACGTTGGGGGCGGCAGATTAGGGGTTAATAACTGTAATGTAGGTTGCGGCGATGTTAGGGACAGCAGATTAGGGGTTAATAATATTTAACTAGTGTTTATGATGCGGGAGTGCGGCGGTTTAGGGGTTAAAATGTTTATTATAGTAGTGGTGATGCCCAGAGCGGCAGATTTGGGGTTAGTAAATGTAGGTAGGTGGCGGCGATGTTAGGGGCGGCAGATTAGAGGTTAATAATATTTAACTAGTGTTTGTGATGCGGGAGTGCAGCGATTTAGGGGTTAATATGTTTATAATAGTGGCGGCGATGTCGGGAGCGGCAGATTAGGGGTAAATAATTGTATTTTAGTGTTTGCGATGCGGGAGGGCCTCGGTTTAGGGGATAATATGTAGTTTATGGGTGTTAGTGTACTTTTTAACACTTTAGTTATGAGTTTTATGCTACAGCTTTGTAGCGTAAAACTCATAACTACTGACTTTAGATTGCGTTACGAATCTTACGGGATAGGCTTTACCGCTCACTTTTTGGCCTTCCAGAAAAAGCTTGCAATATTGGCGCTATGGCAGTCCTATTGAAAAGAGACTTTACGCAAATTGTGTAAGTTAATTTGCGTTACAACCAAAAAAAGTGTGCGGTGCCCCTAAACCTGAAAGACTCGTAATACCAGCGGTAGTGAAAAAGCAGCGTTATGAGACTTAACGTAATCTAGCCGAAAGTTTCTTGGTTACAAAAAATGTAAAGAAAATAGCAAAATAGTTCTTTGCACTTAGGCTGATTTTTATTATCGTGAATAGTTACACTGGATGTAGCAATGAAATAGGCATGTTTTAATAAATTACCTTCAATAGTTCCCATAAGACTAGAGGAATGAACATGTTTTATAAGAAACTGATGACTTAATATTACTGCATAAGCAGTTCTCTTTCATTCTCTCTCTTTCTCAGTCTCTATCTATCATTTAGTCTACCATGCAATCATTTTAATATACATTAACAGTCTTAAAGAAGCAACTCTTCTATTCTATGTATTCATGTATACAAGAAGGTAAAAGATTGTTATTAACTATTCCATGTTAGAAAATCAGAAATAATCATATGCCTGCTGTTTAAATAGTTTAAGAGAATTTCCAAGGCAATTATCTTATTAATTTAGGGCTGAGTTCTATAAAGAAATGTCAGCATTCATTATTAAAAAAAAGTAATGCACTGTACTGCTATTAATAATTCTTATAATAAAAAAATAAATAAATTTAGTGAGTGAAATTAATTTGTTATGATATCAGTTCATTAGGATTCTCGTGTTAGCCTATTATTGGTTTTCTCACAAGTTCAGCCAGTTCATTAATATAATTGCAGTGTTAAAATGAGTTCAAATCAAATAGCTAATTTTAAAGCCCAAAAATCTATGTGTTATTCTGAATAGACAAAGCACCAACCCACAGATGACAATCGCTAAAAACAAAACATAATGGCTGCTGAGTACACCATTTATTAGAAAAAAAATTGATTTCTTACCTCATCTACATTTTTTTAAATGCCTATACTGCATATTTAAATTTAAGCATTTTGATCATATGGGTAATCTGTAAAGGATCATGATTCATAAAGATTATGCTTCACAGAACAGACTTCAATTGGGGCAAGCTGAAAAATTAATGTCTGGTATCACTCAAATGCTAACTAAAATGCTTTAAACCTCTGCTCAAGTAATGGAGTTCCTCACTTAGTTATATTATAGTATTTAATTCAAATTTAAGTATAAAACACTTCACTCATACATGCATGCATATACATACACACAATTACACAAATACACACATACATACACATATATCCATACATACAGGTGAAATTCGAAAAATTAGAATATCGTGTAAAAGTTCATTTATTTCACTAATGCAACTTAAAAGGTGAAACTAATATATGAGATAGACTCATTACATTCAAAGCAAGATAGTTCAAGCCGTGATTTGTCATAATGATTATTATGGCTTTCAGCTCATGAAAACCCCAAATCCACAATCTCAGAAAATTAGAATATTACATGCAATCAATAAAACAAGCATTGTACATAGAACAATATCAGACCTCTGAAAAGTATAAGCATGCATACTGTATGTACTCAGTACTTGTTTTTTTGCAGCAATAACTGCCTCAATGCGGCGTGGCATGGAAGCTATCAGCCTGTGGCACTGCTGAGGTGTCATGGAAGACCAGGATGCTTCAATAGCGGCCTTCAGCTCTTCTGCATTGTTCGGTCTCATGTCTCTCATCTTTCTCTTGGCAATGCCCCATAAATTATCTATGGGGTTCAGGTCAGGCGAGTTTGCTGGTCAATCAAGCACAGTAATCCCATCTGTTTTTTTTAGCCCAGGTAAGACGCTTCTGACGTTGTTTGTTGTTCAGGAGTGGCTTGACAAGAGGAATACAACATTTGAAGCCCATGTCCAGGATCCTTCTGTGTGGTGGCTCTTGATGCACTGACTCCAGCCTCAGTCCACTCCTTGTGAAAGTCCCCAACACTTTTGTATGGCCTTCTCCTGACAATCCTCTCCAGGCTGTGGTCATCCCTGCTGCTTGTGCACCTTTTTCTTCCACACTTTTCCCTTCCACATAACTTTCTATTAATGTGCTTTGATACAGCACTTTGGGAACATCCAACTTCTTTTGCAATTATCTTTTGAGGCTTTTCCTCCTTATGGAGAGTGTCAATGATGGTTTTCTGCACAACTGTCAGGTCAGCAGTCTTTCCCATGATTGTGATTCCTACTGAACCAGACTGAGAGACCATTTAAAGGCTCAGGAACCCTTTGCAGGTGTTATGGCTTAATTAGCCGATTAGAGTGGGACACTTTGAGCCTAGAATATTGCACCTTTTCACAATATTCTAATTTTCTGAGATTGTGGATTTGGGATTTTCATGATCTGTAAGCCATAATCATCACAATTATGACAAATCACGGCTTGAACTATCTTGCTTTGCATGTAATGAGTCGATCTCATATATTAGTTTCACCTTTTAAGTTGCATTTGTGAAATAAATTAACTTTTGCACAATATTCTAATTTTTCGAGTTTCACCTGTAAATACACACATACAGTATACATAAACATACATATACATTCAGTATCTCACAAAAGTGAGTACACCCCTCACATTTTTGTAAATATTTTATTATATCTTTTCATGTGACAACACTGAAGAAATGACACTTTGCTTCAATGTAAAGTAGTGAGTGTACAACCTGTATAACAGTGTAAATTTGCTGTCCCCTCAAAATAACTCAACACACAGCCGTTAATGTCTAAACAGTTGGCAACAAAAGTGAGTACACAGTGGAAATGTCCAAATTGGGCCCACTTAGCAATTTTCCCTCCCCGGTGTCATGTGACTCATTAGTGTTACAAGGTCTCAGGTGTGAATGGGGAGCAGGTGTGTTAAATTTGTTGTTATCGCTCTCACACTCTCTCATACTGGTCTCTGGAAGTTCAACATGGCACCTTATGGCAAAGAACTCTCTGAGGATCTCAAAAAGGACTTGCTGCTCTACATAAATATGGCCTAGGCTATAAGAAGATTGCCAAGACCCTGAAACTAAGCTGCAGCATGGTGGGCAAGACCATACAGTGGTTTAACAGGAAAGGTTTACTCAGAACAGGCCTCGCCATGGTTGACCAAAGAAGTTGAGTGCACATGCTCAGCGTCACATCCAGAGGTGGTCTTTGGGAAATAGATGTATGAGTGATGCCAGCATTGCTGCAGAGGTTGAAGGGGTGGGAGGTCAGCCTGTCAGTGCTCAGACCATATGCAGCACACTGCATCAAATTGGTCTGCATGGCTGTCGTCCCAGAAGGAAGAGTCTTCTAAAGATGATGCACAAGAAAGCATGCAAACAGTTTGCTGAAGACAAGCAGACTAAGGACATGGATTACTGGAACCATGTCCTGTGGTCTAATGAGACCAAGATAAACTTATTTGCTTCAGATGGTGGGGGAGCACAAGGTCTCTAACATCCACCAGCTCTGTGATGTCGTTATGGAGGAGTGGAAGAAGACTCCAGTGGCAAACTGTTAAACTCTGGTGAACTCCATGCCCAAGAGGGTTAAGGCAGTGCTGGAAAATAATGGTGGCCACACAAAATATTGACACTTTGGGCCCAATTTGGACATTTCCACTTAGGGGTGTACTCACTTTTGTTGCCAACAGTTTAGACATTAATGGCTGTGTGTTGATTTATTTTGAGGGGACAGCAAATTTACACTGTTATACACGCCGTACACTCACTATTTTACACTGTGGGAAAGTGTAATTTCTTCAGTGTTGTCACATGAAAAGATATAATAAAATATACACATTTACTTACTGTGATGTTTAGTGTTTTTGCCTCAGTTCCTGATGTTACAGCTCTGACATGTATATAACAACCACATAAATTCTGTGTGAACAAGTACTCACTTTATTTATCAGGATGCAACAGTTTTCTCACATTGCTGCCTCATTACACACTGTTTGCTTCAGCAGCCTTTTTTACCTCAGCAACCTTCCAACAACAGGAAACAGGAAGTGAGGAACTAACTAGGAAGTAGCAGGAAGTGTGGAACCAAACAAGGAAGTGTATCAGCTATAACTAGCAACAGCCTATACATCACACCTCCTTTCCATCTCAATTCAAAATAAAATGAAAACATAAAACAAATAAAGAACAACAGTCAACAATAATAAATGAACAAGTCAGATATAGGGGCCCATTTATCAAGCTCCAAATGGAGCTTGAGGGCCCGTGTTTCTGGCGAGTCTTCAGCTGGTGCAATGTTAAATGCGGAGAGCGTATTGCTCTCCGTATTCAGTGAGGTCTTGTGTACCTGATCTGCACTGTCGGATCAGGTCTGCAAGACCTTTAATAAATAGGCCCCATAGTGTCTTAATCAGTATCTCTTTGTCCATCATCTTTCAGACCCACAACTTTTTTTTCAGGAGACCTTATTCATCTTCTACTAGGATACCATTGACGCCTTCTCACTGTTGAATTTCTCTGACTAAAGTCCCTTAAGGGATCTGGGTGCTGCCAGTGATTTGTGGCCCTTCTCATCCTCTTAGAATTAGTATTTTCTTGATCATGGACTTACATGTTATCTGTATTTTGTCTTGAAACTATGTGTTCTTGAGTTCCATGGGGTGTCACCTCCAATTTCTCTCCTATGTTATCTTGAAGCTTATTTCTATCTTAAGCCTCAGGAACAGGTATATTGCATACATTTGAAGAGTCATTGTGCCAGACTCTATGTCAGATATCAGTGTCCGGCTGCATGGTTGGCCCAGCTGGCTTTGTCTGATTGTGTGTTATATGAGGTTGAAGCTGATTTGTATGCCTCTGTGTGTAATGTCCATCAGAGGTTAAAATTTCATAGTGTGCTGACCCCAGAACTTTTTTTAATTACTGCTGCTTGCCAGCAATTTTCCTGATGATATACACGCATCCAAACAGAATCCCCTGTATGGTAACAACAACCTGCTTTCCCGCCTTGCATCTTCAATTATTGCTGGATAACTCTATGTCTAATCTCAGGTTTTAATAGGTCCAATTTTGTTATAAGCACTAAACCTAACATAAAGCATGCTGGAGGTTGTCCAGTGGTTGAATGAGGTGTATTTCTATACTACTGGAGGAACACAGATATATGTTGTTCAGCTCCCTTCCCCTCTGCTTTTAAACTTTTCAGAAAACCTTTTAGCATTTGCAAAAAATGTTCTGCTTGACCATTAGTGGCAGGATAATATGGTGCTCTTTGATGATGACAAACACCATTTCCTTTGAGAAAATCTTGAAATTGCCTATAAACAACTTGGGGTCCATTATCTAAAACAAGGTCTCTGGGAAAGCAAAACATTTCTTTATTGCAGCAACTGTAGCTTCTGCAGTAGTCTGTGACATGATAAAAACCTCTGGCCATTTAGAATGTGCGCCTACCACAATCAGATACATTTTATTTTCCACTGGTCCAGCATAATCTATGTGGATTCTCTGCCATGGTGATAGAAGCCAGGTCCAAGGTTGTACTGACCCATGTGGAACATCACGCTGTGCTTGGGCACATTCAGTGCAAGCTGAAACATAACTGGCAATATCCTCATTAAGGGTTGTCCACCACACGTGACACCTTGCTTTCTGTTTCATGCAGAATATGCCAGGATAACCTTCATGAAGAATTTCAAGAATCTGTTGTTGTAACACAAAAGGAGTAACAGCCCTTTATCCCCAGACCAAACAGCCATCCTGAAGTGATAACTCCAGAGCCCTGTTTTGAAATGACTTGAGATGTATTGGAGTCTTTACTGGCCAACCTTTGCGTACATAAGCAAGTACCTCCCTCAGCACAGAGTCTTTGACTGTCTCCTTCGCAATTTCATTTGCTGTTATCACCTCACAAAAATAAATATTTAATCTCTTTGTGGTAGTAAATTCTGAATCCTTGTGAATGGAAGCCTAGAGAAGGCATCTGCATTTGCATGTAGGCCATTTGGACGATATTGTATATGATACTGGTAGGTGCACAGAGTCAAGGCATATCTCTAAAGCCTTGCTGCTGTAGTGGTTGAGATACATTTATGTGGGTTAAAAATTGTCAAAAAGGGTTTATGATCCATAAGCAACGTGAAAGGGACATGAAACCCAAACATTTTCTTTCACGATTCAGATAGAGAATACAATTTTAAACAACTTTCCAATTTACTTCTATTATTTAATTTGCTTCTTTCTCTTGTTATCCTTTGCTGAAATGTTTATCTAGGAAAGTTCATGTGCAGCAGAGAGCCTAGGTTCTAGCTGTTGATTAGTGGCTGCATATATAAACTGATTGTCATTGGCTCACCCATGTGTTCAGTTAGAAACCAGTAGTGCACGGCTGCTCCTTCAACAAATGATACCAAGAGAATAAAACAGATTAGATAATAGAAGTAAATTAGAAACTTGTTTAAAATTGTATTCTCTATCTGAATCATAAAATAAATTTTTTGGGTTTCATGTCCCTTGAAGGATCGAATATATATATATATATATATATATATATATATATAGATTATTTTTTTTTCTACTGCCCATATGATTGACAGAGCCTCTTCATCTATCTGAGAGCAGTTTTTATCTGCAGCTGTGAGTGATCTGGAGGCAAAAGCCACTGGCCTGTCTGTTCCATCAGCCATGGAATGAGACAGAACAGCCCCCAGTGGTGAAGCGTCACAAGCAATGGAAAGTGTTTTTTTTTCAAGTAGTAATGTACTAGAAGACGTGAACTACAGACTAGTTCTTTTGAATACTGAAAGCTGCCCCACATTCTTCTGTCCAGTGCCATGGACGTTTGCTCTCCAGAAGACGATGTAAAGGGTAAAGCACATGAGCTAAATTGGGCAAAAAATGATTCTAGTAATTTAAAAGACAAAGATAGGATCTCAGTGGTGTCACATTTTGTGGAGTTGGAGCATCCTGCAAGGCCTTGACCTTCTCATCTGTAGTATGAAGTCCACGTTTGTCAGTTACATGAGCACAAAATTCAAGGTGATCCTGCATGAATTGGCATTTATCCACATTCACCTTCAATCCATGTTCCATAAGTCTTTGCAAGACTGCCTCTACATTTTGCTTGTGTTCTTCCTCTGATCTGCCTGTCACCAGCATGTCATCTAACAGGCACTGTGTCCCAGGAATTCCAGCCAAGAGCTCATCCATTGTGCGTTGCCAGACAGTTGGTGCAGGTGCAATGCCAAAAACCATACGATTATACCTGAATAGCCCCGGGTGAGTATTAATGGTAAATAGTGGTTGAGAATCCAGGTGTATAGGTAGCTGCAGTTATGCATTTTTCAAATCTATTTTGGTGAATTGCTTGCCACTGCCAGCTGCCAGTGATGCAAAAAGATCATCTATCCTGGGCAGCGGATACTTATCTATTGCAAGCTTTGTGTTAAGAGCCATGTGGAAGTCCCCACAAATCCGTATCTCACCATTTCTTTTCCTGACAGGAACAATGGGTGAAGCCCACTCAATTCTGTGAACTCTTGAGATTATGTTCTGCTCCTTAAGTCACTTAAATTCTGTATCTACTCCTGCTCTTAGAGCAAACGGCACACTTCTTGCTTTAAAAAATGTTGGTGTTGCTCCTGCTTTTAATTTTACCCTTTACAGTGGTAACTTCACAAAGGTTTTGGAAAACAGCACACCTGTCTCTTAGTTGAGGGGTATGGAATGTAGGACTTGCCACATTCAATAGTAAAGGCAAGGAAGTGGTGTTTCAAAAACTTTTCTGCGCTGCCTAGTTTTGGTAAACCTTAACTCCTATGATATTATCCCCAAGTAATATCTGGTATGGGCGTGTAGAAAGAAGAGGTTAGGAGTATGAGGCGCAAATTAATGCTAAAACCTATAAAAAATGATTGAATGTATATATATGTAGTGTTGGTTTTATATTTGTTTAGAGATATACCCCTTGGGCAGAAAAACTTTTGGTTACAAATTTTACTAGGACTCAGAAGTTTCTAGAACAAATATTTTATTTAATATAAATAAATAAATTATTGCAAATTAATAAAATATATATAAAAAGATCATATATCTGTGTGACTCTAGGGGATGTTTTTTTTTTTTTTTTTTTTTGGAACACATTGGCCTAGATTTGGAGTTTTGTCGGTAACGACCCGAAAAACTAACGCCGGCTTTTTTCTGGCCGCACCATAAAAATAACTCTGGTATCGAGAGTCCACATAAAGGCTGCGTTAGGCTCCAAAAAAGGAGCGTAGAGCATTTTTAACGCAGCTTCAACTCTCGATACCAGAGTTGCTTACGGACGCGGCCAGCCTCAAAAACGTGCTCGTGCACGATTCTCCCATAGGAAACAATGGGGCTGTTTGAGCTGAAAAAAACCCAAACACCTTCCAAAAAGCCGCGTTCAGCTCCTAACGCAGCCCCATTGTTTGCTATGCGGTAACCCTTCCTACGTCTGCACCTAACACTCTAACATGTACCCCGAGTCTAAACATCCCTAACCTTACACTTATTAACCCCTAATCTGCCGCCCCCACTATCGCTGACCCCTGCATATTATTATTAACCCCTAATCTGCCGCTCCGTAAACCGCCGCTACTTACATTATCCCTATGTACCCCTAATCTGCTGCCCCTAACACCGCCGACCCCTATATTATATTTATTAACCCCTAATCTGCCCCCCACAACGTCGCCTCCACCTGCCTACACTTATTAACCCCTAATCTGCCGACCGGACCTGAGCGCTACTATAATAAAGTTATTAACCCCTAATCCGCCTCACTAACCCTATCATAAATAGTATTAACCCCTAATCTGCCCTCCCTAACATCGCCGACACCTAAATTCAATTATTAACCCCTAATCTGCCGACCGAATCTCGCCGCTATTCTAATAAATGTATTAACCCCTAAAGCTAAGTCTAACCCTAATACTAACACCCCCTAAGTTAAATATAATTTAAATCTAACGAAATTAATTATCTCTTATTAAATAAATTATTCCTATTTAAAGCTAAATACTTACCTGTAAAATAAATCCTAATATAGCTACAATATAAATTATAATTATATTATAGCTATTTTAGGATTTATATTTATTTTACAGGTAACTTTGTATTTATTTTAACCAGGTACAATAGCTATTAAATAGTTAAGAACTATTTAATAGCTAAAATAGTTAAAATAATTACAAATTTACCTGTAAAATAAATCCTAACCTAAATTACAAATAAACCTAACACTACACTATCAATAAATTAATTAAATAAACTACCTACAATTACCTACAATTAACCTAACACTACACTATCAATAAATTAATTAAATACAATTGCTACAAAGAAATACAATTAAATAAACTAGCTAAAGTACAAAAAATAAAAAAGAACTAAGTTACAAAAAATAAAAAAATATTTACAAACATAAGAAAAATATTACAACAATTTTAAACTAATTACACCTACTCTAAGCCCCCTAATAAAATAACAAAGCCCCCCAAAATAAAAAAAATGCCCTACCCTATTCTAAATTACTAAAGTTCAAAGCTCTTTTACCTTACCAGCCCTGAACAGGGCCCTTTGCGGGGCATGCCCCAAGAAGTTCAGCTCTTTTGCCTGTAAAAAAAAACATACAATACCCCCCCCCACATTACAACCCACCACCCACATACCCCTAATCTAACCCAAACCCCCCTTAAATAAACCTAACACTAAGCCCCTGAAGATCATCCTACCTTGTCTTCACCATACCAGGTTCACCGATCGGTCCAGAAGAGCTCCTCCGATGTCCTGATCCAAGCCCAAGCGGGGGGCTGAAGAGGTCCATGATCCAGCTGAAGTCTTCATCCAAGCGGGCCAGAAGAGGTCTTCCATCCGATTGAAGTCTTCATCCAAGCGGCATCCATCCGGAGCGAATCGGCAGCATCCTGAAGACCTCCACCGCGGAACATCCATCCTGGCCGACGACTGAACAACGAATGACGGTTCCTTTAAATGACGTCATCCAAGATGGCGTCCCTCAAATTCCGATTGGCTGATAGGATTCTATCAGCCAATCGGAATTAAGGTAGGAATATTCTGATTGGCTGATGGAATCAGCCAATCAGAATCAAGTTCAATCCGATTGGCTGATCCGATCAGCCAATCAGATTGAGCTCGCATTCTATTGGCTGATCGGAACAGCCAATAGAATGCGAGCTCAATCTGATTGGCTGATCGGATCAGCCAATCGGATTGAACTTGATTCTGATTGGCTGATTCCATCAGCCAATCAGAATATTCCTACCTTAATTCCGATTGGCTGATAGAATCCTATCAGCCAATCGGAATTTGAGGGACGCCATCTTGGATGACGTCATTTAAAGGAACCGTCATTCGTCGTTCAGTCGTCGGCCAGGATGGATGTTCCGCGGTGGAGGTCTTCAGGATGCTGCCGCTTCGCTCCGGATGAATGCCGCTTGGATGAAGACTTCAATCGGATGGAAGACCTCTTCTGGCCCGCTTGGATGAAGACTTCAGCCGGATCATGGACCTCTTCAGCCCCCCGCTTGGGCTTGGATCAGGACATCGGAGGAGCTCTTCTGGACCGATCGGTGAACCTGGTATGGTGAAGACAAGGTAGGATGATCTTCAGGGGCTTAGTGTTAGGTTTATTTAAGGGGGGTTTGGGTTAGATTAGGGGTATGTGGGTGGTGGGTTGTAATGTTGGGGGGGGGGGGTATTGTATTTTTTCTTTTACAGGCAAAAGAGCTGAACCTCTTGGGGCATGCCCCGCAAAGGGCCCTGTTCAGGGCTGGTAAGGTAAAAGAGCTTTGAACTTTAGTAATTTAGAATAGGGTAGGGCATTTTTTTATTTTGGGGGGCTTTGTTATTTTATTAGGGGGCTTAGAGTAGGTGTAATTAGTTTAAAATTGTTGTAATATTTTTCTTATGTTTGTAAATATTTTTTTATTTTTTGTAACTTAGTTCTTTTTTATTTTTTGTACTTTAGCTAGTTTATTTAATTGTATTTCTTTGTAGCAATTGTATTAAATTAATTTATTGATAGTGTAGTGTTAGGTTAATTGTAGGTAGTTTATTTAATTAATTTATTGATAGTGTAGTGTTAGGTTTATTTGTAACTTAGGTTAGGATTTATTTTACAGGTAAATTTGTAATTATTTTAACTATTTTAGCTATTAAATAGTTCTTAACTATTTAATAGCTATTGTACCTGGTTAAAATAAATACAAAGTTACCTGTAAAATAAATATAAATCCTAAAATAGCTATAATATAATTATAATTTATATTGTAGCTATATTAGGATTTATTTTACAGGTAAGTATTTAGCTTTAAATAGGAATAATTTATTTAATAAGAGATAATTAATTTCGTTAGATTTAAATTATATTTAACTTAGGGGGGTGTTAGTATTAGGGTTAGACTTAGCTTTAGGGGTTAATACATTTATTAGAATAGTGGCGAGATTCGGTCGGCAGATTAAAACATTACCAGTTGATTAGATGCATATGCTTATTTACAATTTATCATAATCATTTCCTTTCTCAGCTCAATGCATTATTCATGGGGTTTTGCATTTGGTTTTAATCAGAAAAAAAGAATTGACATTAGGGACTTAAAGCAAAGTAACACAGTATCACTAAGCTATATGACAGTTTAGCTATCACCAAGCATAGGCTGTGATATACAAATGTGTATTTGTAAAATAATCAAGCAATAAATTACTGTTATAATGTGACTTTAAAACCTTAAGTAATTCACAGTAATTAATGGCTTTCATGGAAGCAGTGTAAAGTAACATATTTTTAGGCTTTTCGAAGCAAAGCATAGCATTATATTGTCTTCAGAATAAGATGAGATAAATGTTTAAGCAAAAGTTAACCATGCTGCATCAGTAGAAGGATATTTTAACCTTCACCTCATCTTTGAAACAACAGAAAGTAATGGTTTGGCAATGGAATTCAACTAATATATATATATATATATATATATATATATATATATATATATATATATATATATATATATATATATATATATATCTCATCTTATTGTCCTATATTGGTTTCTTTTTCCTTTTGTTTTTCCTCTCATCTGGCCTATTTACTCTCCTCTGTTTATTTACTCTTTCTGGCTATTCTCAGCTATTTTCTCCTTCAGACACATTCTCTGCTTTTATGACCCCCCTCTCACCCCCTCCCTTCCATTTGTTGTATGTGATGTGTATCTATATCAGAATGATCAGTATTGCTTTAGACATGAGGAAGAGAGGAAAACTCTCGAAAGCTTGTCTTTTAAATATTATGTTAGTCCAATAAAAAAGGTATCACTGCATACTGCAATACTTTGTTTTTTGAGCATCTATCTACTGGACTAACACGGCTACTCCAATCTTCACTATATATATATATATATATATATATATATATATATATATATATATATATATATATATATGTACAGTATCTCACAAAAGTGAGTATACCCCTCACATTTTTGTAAATATTTTATATCTTTTCATGTGACAACATTGAAGAAATGACACTTTCCTACAATGTAAAGTAGTGAGTGTACAGTCTGTATAACAGTGCCAATTTGCTGTCCCCTCAAAATAACTAAACGCACAGCCATTAATGTCTAAACCGTTGGCAACAAAAGTGAGTACACCCCTAAGTGGAAATGTCCAAATTGGGCATGGAGATCACCAGAGCTTCACAGGTTGCCACTGGAGTCCTCTTCCACTCCTCCATGACGACATCACGGAGTTGGTGGATGTTAGAGACCTTGAGCTCCCCCACCTTTTGTTTGAGGATGCCCCACAGATGTTCAATAGGGTTTAGGTCTGGAGACATGCTTGGCGAGTCCATCAACTTTACCCTCAGTTTCTTTAGCAAGGTAGTGGTTTTCTTGGAGGTGTGTTTGGGGTCCTTATCATGTTGGAATACTGCCCTGCAGCCCAGTCTCCGAAGGGAGGGGACCATGCCCTGCTTCAGTATGTCACAGTACATGTTGGCATTCTTGGTTCCCTCAATGGACTGTAGCTTCCCAGTGCCGGCAGCACTCATGCAGGCCCAGACCATGACACTCCCACCACCATGCTTGACTGTAGGCAAGACACACTTGTCTTTGTACTCCTCACCTGGTTGCCGCCACACACGCTTGACACCATCTGAACCAAATAAGTTTATCTTAGTTTCATCGCACCACAGGACATGGTTCCAGTAATCCATGTCCTTAGTCTGCTTGTCTTCAGCAAACTGTTTGCGGGCTTTCTTGTGCATCATCTTTAGAAGAGGCTTCCTTCTGGGACGATATCCATGCAGACCAATCTGATGCAGTGTGCAGTGTATGGTCTGAGCACTGAAAGCCTGACCCCCCACCCCTTCAACCTCTACAGCAATGCTGGCAGCACTCATATGTCTATTTCGGAAAGACAACCTCTGGATATGACGCTGAGCACATGCATTCAATCTCTTTGGTTGACCATGGCGAGGCCTGTTCTGAGTGGAACCTGTCCTGTGAAACCGCTGTATGGTCTTGCCCACCATGCTGCAGCTCAATTTCAGGGTCTTAGCAACCTTCTTATAGCTTATGTAGAGCAACAATTATTTTTTTTTCAGATCCTCAAGAGTGTTCTTTGCCATGAGGTGCCATGTTGAACTTCCAATGACCAGTATGAGAGAGTGTGAGAGTGATAAACCAAATTTAACACACCTGCTTCCCATTCACACCTGAGATCTTGTGACACTAACGAGTCACGTGACACCGAGGAGGGAAAATGGCTAATTGGGCACCATTTGGACATTTCCATTTAGGGTCGTATTCACTTTTGTTGCCAACAGTTTAGACATTAATGGCTGTGTCTTGAGTTATTTTGAGGGGACAGCAAATTTACACTGTTATACAGGCTGTACACTCACTACTTTACATTGTAGCAAAGTATCATTTCTTCAGTGTTGTCACATGAAAAGCTATAATAAAATATTTACAAAAATGTGAGGGGTGTACTCACTTTTGTGAGATATTATATATGTATATATATATATATACATATACACATACAAATATATATATATATATATATATATATATATATATATATATATATATATATATATTTACAAGTCATAATTCATGGTATAAATCTTGTATCCTTAATAATAATTTTGCAGCATAAATTGTGATAATTTATGCTGCAAAATGATAAACAAATCTTGATATTGTGTGGCAGAAAACAGTATTCGGTGGCTAATTGGTTCAATTTAGAGGAAGAAATAACTGGTCGATTGGCATTAAAATCTGATACACTGTAATAGAGAAGCTCAAAGTGTCTGTTTCAGTGTATGAATGATGTATGAATGAACAAAACTGCAGATGCGTCAACTCGAATTTGGTATCTTGGGCTCAGCTGTGCCCTATTTTGTTCAGTAGTTGTTTTCTTTGATTACATACTAATTTAGATGCCTAAACAGTCTAAGCTAATGAACTCATTGGTTCATTGGAATTGATCAATTTAACTTGAAGCTTAAAGAATTCTAATTGTTGATTTATATGTTGCAATGTGGATGGAGCTTTGCAACAATCTTTGCAACAAATGAATGGCAACAGCATTAAAAATTTTATGATGGGATCATTTCTACTGACATGAACTGTGAACTAACTTTTTGGTTGGACATTTGATTTATATGGTGAAAGACTGATTTCTTATATTCTGCTTTAAAATCGTGTACAAGTTGTTTATATTCAGTAAATAATCTGATAATCTGGTGCTGGAAAAATAATTGTTTTCTTCTTTATAATATATATATATATATATATATATATATATATATATATATATATATATATATATATATATATATATATATATATATATGTGACGTGCAGTGAGGTCAGAGACTGGTGAGGCTCTGGCTATGATACACCCAAGAAATCCATACACACACATATATATATATATATGTCCATGATGTTATATTGCTAAATACACTCAGTGCTCCATATAGGGTACATGCCTATCAATAACAATATACACAACAAGCGGTGCTTACCCAAACAGTGCTCAAATGCCGGCTTCTTCTGCGTGTCTTCGGCGTTACTTCAGCGTGTGCACCAGTCCAACAACTCCCCCACGATCCTCCACAGGAGCCAGGAAGTGCGTCTCTGTATCAGACGCCACAGGAACAAACACTTGAGAAAGACAGTTCCGGCTAACTAGGAAGACGCTCCAAACAGTAGTAAGTAAATTCAAAAGATTTCTTTATTCAAAGCACTGTGCACTAAAAACAAAGAGCGGACAATAGCTAGAAGTGACCTCCACCCAAATCAAGTAGTGGTCACATAAAGGCAGTAACAGCAGACGCGTTTCATGCGGGTCCACCGCACTTGATCACTGCTTAGCATAAGAAACTGCCTATAGTCTATTTAAAGGGGCATATAATTAGGCAATTAACATCATATGTGTCCAACTTAGTAATTCATAAAGCCTTAAACAATTAATCCCTAATTCATAGACTATAATGTACAGGACACAGGAAGGTTTGCACACACAACAATACAAGTTCATACTTATATAAACAATCAAAAACAACAAAAAACAGCAAAAATAACAAAACATGAAAGGGGAGCAAAGTAGATAATCGATTCAATCTCAAGAAAAATTACAAACAATTATTATTATATATACATAGTTTCTAATTCATGATTTATAATATTTAATTTTTAATTAATAATTTTTATAATTCTTATAATTTAGTGAACAGTAACAGATGAAAGAAGGGGCAAATGAGATATCATATATTGTTGATACTATTATTTAATTATAACTCAAATTCAAATTTAATTTTAATTTCAATTCAAATATTGCTAGGCTAGAGTTTCCCAAATGTTCAAATTTAAAATGGGTGGCAACAGAGGTGAACACATCAGGGTCCTCAATGGGACATTGAGGACCCTGATGTGTTCACCTCTGTTGCCACCCATTTGAACATTTGGGAAACTCTAGCCTAGCAAATTTTCAAGCAATTGATCATGTTCCTTTCTCCAAGAGAGGTGGGGACAGAGAACATTATTTAAGCAAAAAGGAGGTTAGATGGATTTTTCATCTCAATACTAGGACCCCTCTTGGCTTGAATGTTGAAGCCGATGTCAATCTTTTTGTTTAAATAAACACAAAAAAATTTTTTTGGTTTTTGTGTACTATAGCAATTAAGCCAATATTTGAATTGAAATTAAAATTAAATTTGAATTTGAGTTATAATTAAATAATAGTATCAACAATATATGATATCTCATTTGCCCCTTCTTTCATCTGTTACTGTTCACTAAATTATAAAAATTATTAATTAAAAATTAAATATTATAAATCATGAATTAGAAACTATGTATATATAATAATAATTGTTTGTAATTTTTCTTGAGATTGAATCGATTATCTACTTTGCTCCCCTTTCATGTTTTGTTATTTTTGCTGTTTTTTGTTGGTTTTGATTGTTTATATAAGTATGAACTTGTATTGTTGTGTGTGCAAACCTTCCTGTGTCCTGTACATTATAGTCTATGAATTAGGGATTAATTGTTTAAGGCTTTATGAATTACTAAGTTGGACACATATGATGTTAATTGCCTAATTATATGCCCCTTTAAATAGACTATAGGCAGTTTCTTATGCTAAGCAGTGATCAAGTGCGGTGGACCCGCATGAAACGCGTCTGCTGTTACTGCCTTTATGTGACCACTACTTGATTTGGGTGGAGGTCACTTCTAGCTATTGTCCGCTCTTTGTTTTTAGTGCACAGTGCTTTGAATAAAGAAATCTTTTGAATTTACTTACTACTGTTTGGAGCGTCTTCCTAGTTAGCCGGAACTGTCTTTCTCAAGTACATGCCTATCAATATGTGCCCATGTATGTGCAATGAGCCAATGCTAATATTTCAATAAATTTTGCAGTGCAAAGTGCACGTCCAATCTACCTATTTATTTCCATGCCCCTTTTAATGTGTATCCTTTACTTTATTCTTTTTAGTTAGATAAAATTAATTTCATGTTTCCATATGGTCAGACATATAAGCTTGCAGAGACCAGCGTTTGCACATAAGTCAGGCCTTTTACAAGGCTCTTTGAATTGAGGTATCAGCCTTACCTATAAGTTGCAGCACTGCTGACATATATTGCAGGCTGATGACAGCTGATGACAACTGATGGCTGTATAGAGGCAATAGAGGCACCCATTCACATTCCAGTTATCTTATTGGTAAACTTTACTGGGCACCCTAGAATTTTACAGTCAGTAGCTTGTGAAGTCTGTGCTATACTACTTGATTATTGCAGCAGATGTTTAATGAGAGTATATTATTTTACATTAAAAGAAATAAACACATTACTCTCTGCCTTGAATATCTTTTGACAACTGTTTAGTTTGAAATGATTTAAATAACCTAAAGCCATATTTGTGTGCTAAAACTGCCAAACACCCCCATTGGTTGGAGGTAAATACCTGAGAGGGTTCTCCATCTCATCAATATTTAAAATGTTCCAAGCTTGATATTTCTGCATGAAAGTTGTGTTTGGATAAATCTATCCTTACTAAACTGAAACAGTCACTCCAAAAATTAACCTAAAAAAGTGCTGATATGACACATGAAAATGCGTCACTTGAAAATTATGCCAGGTGTAAATAGTCCAATTTACAAAAAAAAAACAAAAAAACCCATAAGGGATTACCTTTAATTTTAACCAAGGGAGAAACAGGAAGCATTTCAAGTCTCCAGCACCATACAAGACATATGATAAAACCCAAAACAAATAGCATGTCCACTTCCTCCCAGCCATCTAATTACTTAAAAGAGTGTGCTTGCTTTGGCAAAAGTAAGCTTTCTGCTGGTTTTGGCAAAACACAAAAAAAAAAGAAAGTTATCAAGCTCAAGCAAATTACCTATTTTGGGAAGCTGAACATTTATTCCAGCAAAAAGGAAACTTTGGTTCAGAATTATTGTATGAGGTGTTACGTCATATTTACAAAGGGGTTTTCTCTCTATGATTTTGTTATGGCTTATATCTTTGGAATGGGTGAAAATTACTTATTTGGCTGACATGTGGCAGTTTATATACACAAACACTCATACAGAATAGTTCAATTATTCAGGTATAAATATATTTATGACAGCAACACAGCAATTTGTCAGTTACTCTATAGGGCTGAGTATTTCAAAGCTTATATATGTTGCATTAAAAAATCACAGAGCTTTAAAGCTCTAGGTCTTCAAAATTAATAAAAAAAATAACAAACATATATATATATATATATATAAAATTAATATAAAATTTGCAGTTTACTTTTTATTTAATATATTGCAGAACCTGCAATATATTAAATAAAAAGCATTCCCTCACTGGTAGTCTAGTGGGGGGAGCATTTGGTCTGCACCTCTGTCTGTCTGGCTCTCAGTGATGTGAGTCAGTGCATGCTGCACTCTTTCACACTGAGAGCTGGAACAAGGAGGGGATCAATTTGTATGGTCTGCATCAGAAGAGGTGCAGACCAAATGCTCCCGTACTAGACTACCCCGGAGGGAATACTTTTTATTTAATACTGTATATTGCAGGTTCTGTAATATATTAAATAAAAAGTAAACTGCAAATTTGATAACTCTGTGATGTTTAATGCAACTTATATAAGCTTTGAAATACTCCTATTGAGTAACTGACAAATTGCTGTTTTGCTGTCATAAATATATATATATATATATATATATATATATATATATATATATATATATATATATATATATATATATATATATATATATATACACAGTATACCTGAATAATTGAATTATTCTGTGAGTGTTTGTGTATAATTATGTATAGACTGCCACATTTCAGCCAAATTAGTACATTTTTACCCATTCCACAACAAAAACATAGATAGAAAACCCCTTTGTAAATATGATTTAACACCTTATACAATAATTCTGACCCAAAGTTTTCACTTTTTTTACCTGGAATAAATGTTCAGCTTCCCAAAATAGGATTTTTTTTATTATTTTTTTTGTATTTTGCCAAAACCAGCAAATATCTTACTTTTTCCAAAGCAAGCAAACTCTTTTAAGTAGTCTGTGACTTACTGGCCAGACCAGGCTTGGTGCACTGCTAGCCCGCAGCAAGGCTAAAGGTGGGGAAAAACAGCCCATCATGCGACTCACAGTTCACACACACATCCTTACCTTAAACTTACGCAGGGAGGGCAGAGGCGGACTTATAGGTGTTGCAGGCCTGAGGCTTTATTTTTAGTAAAAATAAAGCCTCAGTCCCGCAACATCTAAGTCCGCCCCTGCCCGCCCTTCCTAAGTTTAAAGTTGAGATGTGTGTGTGAACTGTGAGTTGCATGATGGGCTATGTCAGTGTCACTTACCTGTACTGTAGAAGAGTCAAGTGACAGTAGTAGGCAGCAGCTGTCCTCCGCTACGAAAAAAACAGCCTCTTCTGCTCTTCTTCCCTCTCTGGTGGCGGACCATCGCGGGATCATTGGTTTGCGCATGCACACTGCGCAGGGAGTCAAAGAACGCCGGTCATGTTCTTCTGGTGCTGTCAATCACCAGGAGAACATACATGACCGGCGCTCATTGACGAAGAGGCTGAATTAGTGATGCCTCCTATATTAAGTTTTTTGCCACACTGCAGCACAAACCACCACCGGGTGGCGCAGCTGATCGGCTACAGGTAGCAAACCATGCTACAAGTCAACCCCTATGCCTCTCTATTGCACAATATAGAGGAAACAAAATAAGAAAAAAAATGGATTCTTTTTTTTTTATTATTATTTTTTTTAATTGATTTTTAAATAAAAAATGCCCCAAATTACTGCACGTCATTATATATATATATATATATATATATATATATATATATAATATATATATATATATATATATTTACACACACATACCTAATCATTTTAAATTAATTTTGAGTTCAATGTCCCTTTAATTTATTTATTTTATTTTTAATTTTCCTGGTATTTTTTTTTTTAAGTTTTTAAAGGTAAGGCTAGTCTTTTTTGGGGTAACTTAGGGGGTGTTAGGTTAGGGGGTTTATATGTTAGTGGGTTACTTTGCAGTAGGGGTGTGTGGCAGTTTAGGGATCAGTAGTGTAGAAAGTTACTTTGCGATGTTGGGGTGGCAGTTTAGGGGTTAATAGTCTAAAGTGGACTTTGCAATGGGCTATATGGCGGGTTAGGGGTTATTAGAGTAGGGGGATTATGGCGATTCAGGTTAGCGCGAGTCAAGTAAATATATACTTTCTACTTGTAATATGAGCTCTACCCGACTTGTGCAAAGAGCAGAAGTCGAGCGGTGTTAGCAGGCAAGTGGGAGCGGTAATTAGCGCTTCACTCATAATCTAGCCCTGTATTAGGTAACCAAATAGTGGCATCAAATATGCCAAAATGGGCCTAGATTAATACCTTGGGATATCTACTTTAAGAAAAATAATAATAACGAATGAATATATATATATATATATATATATATAGTTTTAAAAGTACAGGGTGCGTTAAAAAAGTTTTAGTCACAATAAAATGCTTAGGTAAAAATATTCAGGCAACATCTTGTAATACTAGATTGTGTGTTATTCTTTGTGCATGGTTGTACTTTCTCTATTGACTGTGATCCCTTTTTAAAATAGCTCACAAACTATTTTCTATAAAGTTCAGGTGTGTCCCTGTGGTGCATGTATAAAGATGGCTCAACCTGCGGATGGTTGTCATATATGCACTTTAATAATTCTACAAATATTTTAAATGGTTACGTCTATATATGTGTATATATTTGTATAAAATGTGTATTTATGTGTTTATGGTGTAAATATGTAGGTAAACACAGCTACCTACATACATATATACACATATAAACACATAAATACACATATACACACACATATATATATATATACATATATATATATATATATATATATATATATATATATATATATATATATATATATATATATATATATATATATAGATATAGATATAGATATATACACACACACATTTAAGCCCTTCCATGTAATATAATTAATATTAGTTTTTAATGTGTTTTAATGTGTTTCAAATCAAATATTTGAAATTCCTATGTTCTTCACATAGAAAAAAAAGTTTCTTTATTTGTTTATACATATATATACAGTATATATATATATATATATATATATATATATATATATATATATATATATATATATATATATATATATATATACCGGTATATATATATATATATATATATATATATATATTTCTGTATATATTCATATGGGAGTCAATCCATCTCAAGTGGTCCAATAATTGCAAAGTTGGCTGCCTGACCATTTTTATTTTACATATATTTTTTGAGTGATCACCTCCAAGTATTGGTATTGCAAAACCACTATTTTTTATTTTTATTTGACTTGGTTTAAGCATGGCAGCCAACATTTTATATTCATTTGTAATATATTGAGATCTGTTACATAGCTCTTATGGGGCCTGATGATCTAAAGCTCTCTACTCTGGTGAGACTATGCAAGAGGGCTCATAAGTAGTGTGAGCTCTCTCAAAGAATTGTATAAAGGCACATTTTAGTTTGAGAGCTGTTAATTTCACTATGCAGGTTCTGCACATATACAATATAATGCTTAGAAAAAATAAGTGAGATTTGTGCCTATGCAGTTGAGTTTTTGATCATCAGTCCATAATGGCCAACCATAAGCAGATAAATTAGCACCTTCCAATGGGTTATTCTGTGTATGTATATAGATACACGTATCATTTGCTACATCAATAAATTTTAAATATTCATTATTTCACTAGCGTCAAGAAATATAGAAATTCCACTTCAATTAAGAAACATTAGGGGCTAGATTTTATGCTTCCCACGTGCAAAACATGACACAATCACTGCAAAACTACTGCCACAATAACACTGATAAATTATAGAGGGATATATTATAGAGGGAGGAGAACCAGGGCCGCCACTAGAAATTTTGGGGCCCCTGACTTAACCATTGATCAGCCCCCCCCCCCCCCCCCCTTTGACATGTGCAATATTTTACCAAGTGACTAAAACGTATATGCACTTTATTCTTAAGTGTCTATTTAAACTTGGAAATGTTGTAAAGGTAGTAACATACACAAACACAGACACACTCATACACTGAAACACACACACACACACACACACACACACTCACACATAAGGATTTACATATAGACACTCTAGCAGACACGCAAAGAAACACACTCTGACACAGACACCCAAACAGACACTCAGCACTTGTTTACATTGACCTGACAAGTAATGAGGTAAACTACAATTTTGTAAAAAAAAAAAGGAGATTTAGAAAACAAAATATGGAGTTCTGCCAACTAAATGATGACAACAGCATGCAGTAGCTGAAAGGAAGGGCCCTGAACTGCCTAAACAATAATTTAAAGGTTAAATGGTAAATTAGTGACTTCCGGAAAGGTCTTGTTTGCTCAAAGTCAGTAGAAAGATGTGAATAATCAGTAGTAAGGTCAAAATGTCCTAAAAAGGAACAGACAATGGACACACACACACACAAACTTGCACATACACCCAAGGAAACACCAACATAGATAGCCTCAGAAAACACACAAAGACATACACACACACAGAGACACCCACAGAAAACACACAAAGACATACACACACAGAGAGACAACCACATAAAACACACAAAGACATACATACAAACACCCTCACTGAGAAATCCACAGAAAACACACAAAGACATACACACACAATCACAGAGACACCCACAGAAAACACACAACCTCACAGAGACATCCACAGAAAACACAGACATCCACACCCACCCTCAAAGAGGCATCCTGAGAAAATACACAAAGACAAACATACACACACCCTCACAGAGACACCCATAGAAAAATCTCAAAGACATATGCACACACCCTCACAGACATCCACAGAAAATGCACAAAGACATACACACCCACCCTCACAGAGAAACCCACAGAAAAAAAATACATACACACTCATAGAGACACAAACCAAAGCACAAAGACATAATCACAGACACCCACAGAAACACTCACAGGAGGAAAGATTTATGCACCTTGCATCCCCTAAATCAACAGTGTGTAACATGCATGATAAAAAAAATTGCAGCAATTAAGAGATCACTTTTTAAAGAATCATATTTGTAAATGTGCAAACAAAAATAATTCTGTGAATTCAAAATTGTACATTAATGATCTGGGTAGATTGCTAGATGAAGAAAAGTACTTTTAAAAGGTTGACATATGTTTGTTTTTCTCATTTTCCCCAACCAAGTGCACCACTTCAAATATAGTGTACAACTGTTCCCATCTGTCAGCTGTACTTATGGATTTTGAAAATGCTGGACTCTATATGGTCTTGGTGGAACTATAAGCTGTGGTGCTCATACCATTAGATCTGGCTAAATGCAGGATTTAGGCTTGTTGGTATGTATTTCAAAATTAAGTCAGCTGTAGTGTAAACTGACCAGTTTTAAGTTAACCTGTCTCATTTCAAACACTGATCAATCTTAGTCTGAGAGTATAACATTTTATGCAGATGTAAAAATATAAATGATAAAATGCCTCCTTGCATCTGGAAAGTCCTTGCATAAAGGGGCAGTAAACTGGAATGTAATATATATATATATATATATATATATATATATATATATATATATACATATCTGCCAAAAGGGCACCTACCATTTGTGTATTGAGGAGGAAACATTTCTGCATGGTTTTAAATATAGAATTTTTACAGCATTGTCAGATAATCATAAATACACTGCTGCTAAAAGAAAATGTGTTTTTATGGACCCCTGGCCCCACCATACAACTACTACCACATTGAAGTTACAATCTGAAATTTAACAAATAAATAAAAAACATTCATTAAGTAAGTCCTACCTTCTCTGCAAATGAAAGTGATCTGCCGTCTGACTCAGGCACACACTGTACAAACCAAGTGCCAAGTCTGTCTCACACTGTGCATAGTGAGTTAGTGCACACTCAGAAATCCTCTCAAATGCTAATACTTTACTCCTTGTAATAACATTTCCCATGCTCAATTAGCATTCTGCTGTAGTACTAACTGGTGGCTGCCAAAATTTAATTTTTTTTTAATTTTTTTTAATTTATTTTTTTAGTTCTTGCCTCATGGGCCCCCCCTGGCCCATTGGGCCCCTGACAGCAGTCACCCCTGTCACCCCCTGATGGCGGCCCTGGGGAGAACTGAGAAGAAAAGACCAGAGAAAAAAAAACGAAGAATAAAAAAAGCATTCCAGAGAGTTACGTTACGCATGACATTATAATTTATATATATTTATTTATTTTTGTTATGCAAACTTTTTAATTTGCCTACTTTTCAAAGTACTTGCAACCTAACTGCTATATTATTTATCTCATATTCAATATTTTGTAGGTAATTTATACTATATTTTCCATTCTCTGTTTTTATTATAGTCTCGTGTACATTGAGTTATTTTCTAAGCATACTTTGACTGAATGTGTTTTACAGAATAGATTATTTGAAGCCCTGGGGGCCGCTTTACGTTCAACAGAAATCAGTACTTTCTTTGCTAATTATTTAGTGATTTAAAGCTGTCCAGCTTGTTAGAAGATTTGCATAAAATCTCCTAATCATATCAGGTGGTTAACTGGATTGACAGATGATTTTGTATAGGAAAAATACAAACTAAAGACAGTCACTGTATCAGTTTCTACTGTCATTTTTGTTTCCCAGCAACACCTTGTACCCAGGAAAACATGCAGATTCTCTTCAGAGATTATTGTTGACTTGACATTTAGTCCTCTTTTTTTGTATCAGAACAACCCTCATTTTTATAATGTGGGCAATTATAATTATTCACAGTTTTAATGGTATTTTTAGACCATAATATTCGGTCTGCGGAGAGTTTAGACATATGAAAAAAGTAAACACTGCCTTGCAATAGAACCTTTGAAGCTTGGAGGTTGCTACAGTTATGAATAGGGTTGCAGAGCACTCACTTAGAACTGCTACCGCTGAGTTCACACCACATTATTCAATCATCTATGACTTCTGAGTATTTTATTTACACAGTGTATTATGGCTTGGTGCAAATAGGCTGTATTAACAAAATGTATTCTAAATTATCCTGGGGTTAAAACATTTAAAACATGTAGGGCTAGATTACAAGTGGCGTGCTAATTTTTTCTCACTCTCACCCTAACTTCCTTCAAAGTGATGTTTAATGTGGTCGGATTTATGCACGCATTACAAGCTGAAAGTAAACAATTAGCATGCAAGACAAACACTCAGGCACATTAACTTCAGGACTATGGATATTGTGAAAGTGTAAATGCCTTCTCCACCTACCCTTCAATGGGATGATCTAAAAACGAAACAAAAAAAAAGTTATCCCTTGCACGCTAACCCAACATCGCAAGACCAACCGTGCTAAACTCAAAATGAGTTAGGAATACTTTACATTCCTATGTTCTTCACATAGAAGCAACATTTATTTTATTTTTAAATTATTTTTTTTTTGTATATATAGCTATTTTTTGTAAACTATATATCTATGCCTATATATCTATATCTTATCTATTTATCTATCAGAGGCGTGCTAACTTTAGTACTTTGGATATCGCAAACCACATTAACATCTTAGGCTTTTATGGGGCACGCTGAAAAAAAAAAAAGAACAGTTATTGCTTTTGCGCTAACCCATGCTCTAAGGGGGTGTTAGGTTAAGGGGATTAACTGGTTAGGGGGTTTAGATGTTAGTGGGTTACTTTGTAGTGAGGGTTGTAACGTTTAGGGGTTAATATTTTAGTGGATTACTTTGCAGTGAGGGTTGTAGCGGTTTAGAGGTTAATAGTATAGTGGGGTTACTTTGTGGTGGGGGTGTTGGCAGTTTAGAGGTTAATAGAGTAGTGGTTTACTTTGCTGTGGGGGTTGTGGAGTTTTACGGTTAATAGTGTAGGGGGTTACTTTGCAGTGGGGTTGTGGAAGTTTAGGGGTTAATAATGTAGTGCAGTGTTTCCCAAAGTACAGGTGAATTAACCATCTGATGGATGAGAGGAGGTTGGTTACTGATTAGCCGATTACTTCACCTGTGCACTGGTTCAGCTATAATGAAAACCAGGCCTGTTGGGGGTACTTGAGGACCGCGGTTGGGAAACACTAATGTAGTGGGTTACTTTGCAGTGGGGGGTTATAGTGGTTTAGGGGTTAATAGCCTAGTGGGTTACATTGTGGTGGGCTTTGCGGTGTGTTAGGGGTTATTAAAGTAGGGGCTTATGGCAATGTAGTTTGTTACTTTGCAGTGGGGCTTGTGGAGGTTTAGGGGTTAATAGTGTAGTGGGTTACTTTGTGGGGAGGGTTATGGTGGTTAAGGGGTTAATAGCATAGTGGGTTGCAGTTGGTTTTGCGGCTGGTTAGGGGTTATTAGAGTAGGGGGCTTATGGCATTTCAGGCTAACGCGCAAGTATAGTGTTATTTTTTTTTTTTACTTTTCTCTCCCCATTAAAGTCTATGGTAGAGTACTTGGACGTGTTCGCAATATTGTAACTTCTGCTCTTTTCATGCATTGTGAGCAAAAAACATTTACTTTCAAATTGTAATTACCACTCCACTCACAATCTAGCCCTTAGTGAATATGTTTCTCGTGTGCGTCAATATCAAATGTCTAGATACGCTACATCTACGGTTCTCCCCAATTAAATTAGTGTGGCACGATCTTCCAGCAGTGAAACCATGCTGTCCTTTGTCTTCTTAGTTGTTTGTCTGTAGGTAGGACACAAGTCTTTCCTTTAAAAGAGTTTCCATTAATTTCCCTGCAATTGAGGTTAAACTGACCGGCCTTTATTACATTAGCAATTTTCTAGTAATACGGACCCACTCATGTCAACAGTGACCAATAAATGATGAGTGATTAAATAAATCATCTAACTGATACACTCAGTTGATATTATCAGGGTGAGCTTGAAAACAATGTTAATTTGCACACAGTTATGATTCTAAATTTAAAGATTAGTTTGTGCATATATTTGACTTTAGAAGTTATAGCATTAATTATTATTATATAAACTGCATATAACCGATATACTCAGTTGATATGGTCAGTGTGAGCATGAAGACAATGTTAATTTGCACTGTTATAATTCTAAATGTAAAGATTATTTTGTGCATGTAGCAATAATTATTATATAAACTGCATATTTAGAATTTTTGAGGCACATCGATTTTTTTTTATTACTTTTTAAATGAGAATTTTACAGGATTATGTAGAATACATAGATTTTTTAGGTCATTGGACTAGATTTATGGATGCTACTTAGACTGCCAGGGTACAGGCAAGGTTTTGTTCGAAATACATTGAGGCAAATTTTACCTATCTTTTCCACCTTATTGACAGTGGTCATTCCTTCCATGAAGTGATCTTGCCGCATAGAATTAAAGGGACAGTCAAGTCAAAATTAAACTTTAATGATTCAGATAGGGTATGCCATTTTAAACAACTTTCCAAATAACTTACCATCACATTTGTTTTGTTCTTTTGGTATTCCTTGTTTAGAGGCTAAACCTAAGAAGGCTCATATGCTAATCTTACTTTAGTGCATTTTACTAGCTTTTCACAGCTAGACAGCTCTACATCAGTTGTACCATACAGATACCATTGTGCTCAATGGAGTAATTTTTGAGTCAGCATTTTGCAAGTCTGTGAAAAGAACTGAGATGAGGGGGCAGTCTGCAGAGGCTTAAATACAAGGTTATTGCAGAGATAAAAAGTATATTAATAATCTTGTTGGTTATGCAAAATTGGGGAATTAAGGGATTATCTATCTTTTTAAACATTAAAAATCATCAAGTCAAGTAGACTGTCCCTTTAAATGTGTTTTGTAATCTCCCAGATGCCAAAGAGCATTTTTAGGTGTAATCCAGATTTGTCAATTTAGTTATAACTCAGCATGCACAATTTAATAAAACACAATTGCCTTGTGAAGTTTCTCATCTGAGAGTTGTGACACTCTATTTCAAAGCTGGCTAATTTTTTTATCCTCTTATTTTTCTTCTGCTATTTTCAAGTTTTTTTTATGTGCATATCTTAGAAGGAACTGGTTTATAGAGAGAGGGTATAGTTTTATTTTCCTTCTTTTTATTCCTTCGACATTGAAGCTTGTTCTATGATCCCATTTATCATAGTGCACGCAAACAATGTTCTCAGAAAGGGAACACGTGTACATGTTTTTCAGCTGCCAGAAAGTAACGGCTAGATTTAGAGTTCTGCGGCCAAAGTGGTGCGTTAGCTATGCGTGCTTTTTTTCCCCTGCACCTTTTAAATACCGCTGGTATTTAGAGTTCACAGAATGGCTGCGTTAGGCTCCAAAAAAGGGAGCGTAGAGCATATTTAACGCCACTGCAACTCTCGATACGAGCGGTGCTTACGGACGCGGCCAGCTTCAAAAACTTGCTTGTGCACGATTCCCCCATAGAAAACAATGGGGCTGTTTGAGCTGAAAAAAAAACCTAACACCTGCAAAAAAGCAGCGTTCAGCTCCTAACGCAGCCCCATTGTTTCCTATGCGGAAACACTTCCTAAGTCTGCACCTAACACCCTAACATGAACCCCCGAGTCTTAACACCCCTAACCTTACAATTATTAACCCCTAATCTGCTGCCCCCGTTATCGCTGACCCCTGCATTTTATTATTAACCCCTAATCTGCCGCTCCGTACACCACTGCAAGCTACATTATAGCTATGTACCCCTAATCTGCTGCCCCTAACACCGCCGACCCCTATATTATATTTATTAACCCCTAATCTGCCCCCCTCAACGTCGCCTCCACCTGCCTACACTTATTAACCCCTAATCTGCCGACCGGACCGCGCCGCTATTATAATAAAGTTATTAACCCCTAATCCGCCTCACTCCCGCCTCAATAACCCTATAATAAATAGTATTAACCCCTAATCTGCCCTCCCTAACATCGCCGACACCTAACTTCAAGCATTAACCCCTAATCTGCCGACCGGATAAAATCTAACTAAATAAATTAACTATTATTAAATAAATTATTCCTATTTAAAGCTAAATACTTACCTGTAAAATAAACCCTAATATAGCTACAATATAAATTATAATTATATTGTAGCTATTTTAGGATTTATATTTATTTTACAGGTAACTTTGTAATTATTTTAACCAGGTACAATAGCTATTAAATAGTTAATAACTATTTAATAGTTACCTAGTTAAAATAATTACAAAATTACCTGTAATATAAATCCTAACCTAAGTTACAATTAAACCTAACACTACACTATCAATAAATAAATTAAATAAAATACCTAGAATTACCTACAATTAAACCTAACACTACACTATTAATAAATTAATTAAATACAATACCTACAAATAAATACATTTAAATAAACTAACTAAAGTGCAAAAAATAAAAAAAAACTAAGATACAAAAAATAAAAAAATATTTACAAACATTAGAAAAATATTACAACAATTTTAAACTAATTACACCTACTCTAAGCCCCCTAAATAAAAAAATGCCCTACCCTATTCTAAATTAAAAAAGTTCAAAGCTCTTTTACCTTACCAGCCCTTAAAAGGACCTTTTGTGGGGCATGCCCCAAAGAATTCAGCTCTTTTGCCTGTAAAAGAAAAATACAACCCACCGCAACATTACAACCCACCACCCACATACCACTAATCTAACCCAAGGTCCTTTTAAGGGCTTAGAGTAGGTGTAATTAGTTTAAAATTGTTGTAATATTTTTCTAATGTTTGTAAATATTTTTTTATTTTTTGTACTTTAGTTAGTTTATTTAAATGTATTTATTTGTAGGTATTGTATTTAATTAATTTATTGATCGTGTAGTGTTAGGTTTAATTGTAGGTAATTGTAGGTATTTTATTTAATTTATTTATTGATAGTGTAGTGTTAGGTTTAATTGTAACTTAGGTTAGGATTTATTTTACAGGTAATTTTGTAATTATTTTAACTAGGTAACTATTAAATAGTTATTAACTATTTAATAGCTATTGTACCTGGTTAAAATAATTACAAAGTTGCCTGTAAAATAAATATTAATCCTAAAATAGATACAATATAATTTTAATTTATATTGTAGCTATATTAGGATTTATTTTATAGGTAAGTATTTAGCTTTAAATAGGAATAATTTATTTAATAAGAGTTAATTTATTTCGTTAGATAAAAATTATATTTAACTTAGGGGGGTGTTAGGGTTAGGGTTAGAATTAGCTTTAGGGGTTAAAAAATTTATTAGAGTAGCGGTGAGCTCCGATCGGCAGATTAGGGGTTAATGCTTGAAGTTAGGTGTCGGCGATGTTGAGGAGGGCAGATTAGGGGTTAATACTATTTATTATAGGGTTATTGAGGCGGGAGTGAGGCGGATTAGGGGTTAATAACTTTATTATAGTAGCGGTGCGGTCCGCTCGGCAGATTAGGGGTTAATAAGTGTAGGTAGGTGGCGGCGACATTGGGGGGGAGCAGATTAGGGGTTAATAAATATAATATTTGTGTCAGCGGTATTAGGGGCAGCAGATTAGGGGTACATAGGGATAACGTAGCTGGCGGCGGTGTACGGAGCGGCAGATTAGGGGTTAAAAAATTTAATAGAGTGGCAGCGATGTGGGGGGACCTCGGTTTAGGGGTACATAGGTAGTTTATGGGTGTTAGTGTGCTTTAGAGCACAGTAGTTAAGAGCTTTATAAACCGGCGTTAGCCCAGAAAGCTCTTAACTCCTGTTTTTTTTCTGCAGCTGGAGTTTTGTCTTTAGATTTCTAACACTCACTTCAGCCACGACTCTAAATACCGGCGTTAGAAAGATCCCATTGAAAAGATAGGATACGCAAATGGCGTAGGGGGATCTGCGGTATAGAAAAGTCGCGGCTGTAAAGTGAGCGTTAGACCCTTTCCTGACTGACTCCAAATACCAGAGGGCGGTAAAAACCAGCGTTAGGAGCCTCTAACGCTGTTTTTGACGGCTACCGCCCAATTCTAAATCTAGCCATGAGGTTGTGGACATGTTTAGAAGTAACAGTCATAATACCAGTGCTTCTTCATTTTTAACTGCAGACTCACCTGGAAACCTAAAGAGGTGATCAGTTGCAAGAAAAATGTAGCTTCAATAAATACAATGGAGCAGAACGTATGTGCTCAGGGGTGCAATATTAAGGAAGTTGCATTTTTCAGCAAGAGATTACTTTCATTAGTTTATTAAATCTAGACAAATTACGGGAGCCAAATATAAAGATGTATAGTAGTTGGTGTTTCATGTTTCTTTCTGTAATGATTTTAATACCTCAATGTTGTATAGGAGACATCCTGATGGCTTCAACATGTTGATGTTCTCTCAATAAAAACTTTTGGGCTAATAATCCCTGATAGGTTTATACCACTAGGCAGCTTTGTTTTTAGAGTTCGCTTTTTAAAAGTGACACTAGCAATTAGTTCAATGTCTTAAAAGCTAATCACATGCAGCACCAGTCACCAGAAGTGTTTTACTCTAGATGAGGGGGACAATAACAGAACGCCTATTTCCTCCACCCCTATATAACCTGGAAGTGCAAGGAATCACTCAAAACAAAAAGCAGAAGTAATGAGGTAGTGTCTGTGCTGGTGGGTACTTCCTTAAAGGGACACTGAACCCAAATTTTTTCTTTCGTGATTCAGGTAGAGAATGCAATTTTAAGCAACTTTCTGATTTACTCCTATTATCAATTTTTCTTCGTTCTCTTGCTATCTTTATTTGAAAAAGAAGGCATCTAAACTTTTTTTAATCCACCAATCAGCAAGGACAACCCAGGTTCACCAAAAATGGGCCGGCATCTAAACTTACTTTATTGCATTTCAAATAAAGATACCAAGAGAATAAAGAAAATTTGATAATAGGAGTAAATTAGAAAGTTGCTTAAAATCTCATGCTCTATCTGAATCACGAAAGAAAAAATTTGGGTTCAGTGTCCCTTTAATGCATAAGACATCATCAAGCACAACAGCTGTTAGATGTATTCTATTATGATACTAGACAAAGAATAAACATGTTTTGCACAAGAAGATGACATAGTGTACATCACACGTAGCAGGGCAACACAGTGTTATTCTCCACATGGAAGAGGTTAAAGGGCCACTAAACCCAAAATCTTTCTTTCATGATTCAGAAAGAGAATACAAATTTAAACAACATTACAATTTACTTCTATTATTTATTTTGCTTCATTTTTTAGATATCCTTAGTTGAAGAAAAAACAATGCACATGGGTGAGCCAGTCACACGAGGCTTCTATGTGCAGCAACCAATCAGCAGCTACTGAGCATATCTGGATATGCTATTCAGCAAAGAATATCAAGAGAATAAAACAAATGAGATAATAGAAGTAAATTAGAAAGATGTTTAAAATTGCATTCTCTTTCTAAATCATGAAAGAAAAAATGTGGGTTTCATGTCCCTTTAAAGCAAACATTGAAGACAACTCCAACTATTGGAAGATAAATATTTTTTTATTCTTGAAAGTTCACTTTTTATGTAGGATTTACTATGGTTTAAAGTGCAATTTTGTTTTTGTTTTTTTTTGTATATAAAAGGACAAGTGCGGATAAATTCTGAAATACCATTTTATCATACAACTGATATAACTCATGGCTGCCAGAATTACGCTATTCATATGTCAAATAGAAATATTGAAAATAATAATTTCTTCAGGCTTTGCTGTAAAGAATCTGTATTTCTATGTTTAATATCTATACATAGTGCTGAAAGTCACACACAATTGCAGGATTCGAGTAAGAATTTTAACTTTTTTTTAACCTTTCACATTAAATGAACTAGTAAAGTTTGCTTTCCTTAAAGGGATACTAAATCCATTTTTTTTCCTTAATGATTCAGATAGAGCATGCGATTTTAAGCAACTTTCTAATTTACTCCTATTATTAATTTTTCTTTGTTCTTTTGGTATCTTTATTTGAGAAAGCAGGAATGTAAACTTAAGAGTCAGCTCATTTTTGGTTCAGCACCTGAGTTGCGCTTGCTGATTGGTAGCTAAATTAAGTCACCAATCAGCAATCGTTGCCCAGGTACTGAACCAAAAATGGGCCGGCTCCTAACCTTATATTTATGCTTTTTCAAATATAAAGATAGCAAGAGAACGAAGAAAAAAATGATAATTGGTTAAAATTGCATGTTCTGTCTGAATCATAAAAGAAAAGATTTGGGTTTAGTATCCTTTTAACAATACCTTTTTTTCAGTAAATAGCAAACTATAGTGATAATTCCCCAGCTCTCTATAGATATACTAAAATAATGTTTGTTTATGGATACTTTTTTCTTAACCTTTAAATAACCATTCTGTATTTTTAGTAACAATTAATCATGTTTTCTTTACAGCTGCAAATTTGTAGTTGTAAAGAATGTATGCTCTATAATTAGTAAAACAATATACTTAAATCAATGTATAATACCTACTACATATTCATGCCTTTCATTAACATGAATACCATACAACAGCTGTAACCCCATAATGTTAATGGGTGTCAAACTTACTAGATTGCCATGCTTTTATATTCCAAATTAATTTCTTTCTTTTTTTATATCCCTGTTTTTAATAACCTTTTTATTTTTTAGTTATAACTGGCTCAGATTCAAATCTCTTGGTTTATGATAGTAAATTGAGAAATATAATTAACAATAATTTCACCTTCCTGATAAAACGGAAATCTTTCAATTGTTTGGTATCTAGTATTTATAATATAATCTTTTTCTATAACCAGTTATTTCTATTTTTTCGGTCAAGCTATTAATAGACTAGACACCATGGACCACATGTATTAAAGTGCGGGGGACAATGTTCTCAATAACCCTGTTGATCCTCTGCCCATATGTATCATTGCATGCTCAAGTGAGCATATAATGCTACCCCCTTCCCTTACATGACCAATCACACAAGAGAAGGGTCTGTCAATCACCCCAAGTGAGCAAGTTCAGGGTGATTTCTTTCCATCAACTCAGAGGTGGATGACCGCTGCTTTTTACATAGTTGGAAGGAGGTTAGCATGTGCGAGGGCTCCAAAGCACCTTATGATTCTTAGTACATGGAGCCCAATGTGAAGAATATTTTTAAAAAATTTAGAAAATAATTCAGGGCTGTGGCAATGTTTTTATTATTACAATTTTTCAACTTGGGGTTGACCACAATGCTTTAGAAACGCTTATCAAATTATTTATCTACAAAACTTCTTAATGTTGATTTTTGTAGAAAAATTATTAGATGTGAACTGTTAAACATTTTAACCAAAGAGTTTTAAATTGGCCAAAGCTTTTTTATGGCACCCTATACTTTTAAATGGTAGGGCAAAAAGCGTTATTAGTGAGCTCATTGCGCTCCTATTACAATTGAGTCAAGTATTAAGCCCCAGCACAATACAAAATAACTAAAAAAATTTACTTTTTGAAGCAAACTAGTATTATTAATAGTATAGTACAGAACTTGAAAAATAACTCCACTACTTGTGCACCATCGGCTTAGTGCACCCGTGGCTTATTGCGCCGTAGGCTTACCACTCAAATAATATCCAACATGAATTTTACTGCATGCCCCTATAGAATTCTATATTGTGAGGGATTTACTTAGAGCACTTGCACTATATGACATACACGTTTAGATTTCTAATATGAATCGCTATTGATTGCTGACAAGTGATGTATTGTTAATGCACAATAGCTGTAATATTTTTGCTCTCCACTTGTAATTTAGACTATAATGTTTTACCAACATCACATCAATAGTAATTGTATTAAATACATATTGTTTAATAAATTGTGCACCCTTGGGCAGCAATAAATATATATGTTTATGCTTATATACATATATATTTATGGTGAAAAGACCGTCCCCAATGACCTTCATGTAAAGGCACTTTAGGTGCTGTTTTTTTCTAACACCCCACATCCCATCACTTTAATCCCTTATATCTGTTTCATGCAATTTTAAAAAAAAAATAATAAAGATGCTCATATATTTCTTTTATAATAATGAACTTTATTTTGGGGGGCAATTGGGGCAACATTTTATTTTTAACCAGAGGTCGCGGTCATATTAACCAGCCACTTGTAACCACTTGCTGTTTTTTTTTTTTTTTAAATATTTTTTTTTATTGAGGTTTTGCACAACAAACAGAAAACATAGATCGCCTTTTGATTACATAAAAAATACAGATACAATTTAGAAGCGTATTTCAACAGTTATGAAATATACAGCAGGTAGGCTGATGTAACCTCAATTTTATAATAGAGTAGTATAAGCGACTAACCTGTTGGGAACTCACTGTTAGGCCAAATGGTCTATGAATATAAGAGGTGGATGTTGGTCAGATAGGTAGCTCTTTATGAGCTTCAAAAAGTAAAGGAATGGGTGTGTTATGGGGGGTGAATCTCAGCGGGTAAGCACCACTATTCAAATGGGGGAAAGGATGGAGGGGCGGAGCCAAATATACATATATAAGGACGGCATAAGGGGTGTAGCGGGACCTCTAAGATTGGTATTAGAGAGTTAGTTGGAATACACAATGTCAGTAAAGATCCTAGGACAATTGGTGGTGTAAGATAAATAGGGGCATAATAATCAAATTAAAAAAAAAGAAAAAGAAAAAAGGTGTGGGTCCTTAGAGGGTAATTATCATATGTATGGATTGGTGTCTGGTAGGGACATATAATAAAACACTAAAAGAAATCTGGAGCACGCTTAAAAATTAAACATATAGAGTAGGGCAGGTATTATGCTATGTTTTCAGTACTAGGAGGAGATTGGTAGCCATGTTTAAAATTGACGAAAGATGGCTTGGGGGGTGTGCAAAGGATAAATGTTATAATATACTTTTAAGAAAAATAAGTAGAGAAAAAGGTGCCGAAGCTTAATAAAATCTATGCTACAAAAAATGTAAGACTTGCACGATAGGGTAGCTTAAAAAAATTGTTATGTCATTAGCAGAACTAGCACTGGCAAGTGCTATAGTAAAAGTATGTAAGGGTTACTCATCCCTAGTCTATGAGGAAGTTGCTTATATTAGGAACATAGGTATTTTGATTGGTATGACTTTTATGCTAAGGTGTTAGGGTGAACTAGTTACACAAGACTAAGCACCTGTATACACATCTCACACATTAATAGTAATAGAAGCTGATGAGATTTACAATATGGCATTACAAGAAGGTTTCCTGAGAATACAAGTATGGGTAAAATATGATAGCTATATAACCGATGTTTAAGGATTTATACATATCAACAACACATTCTAAGCTCTAAAGTAGGCTAGTACAGTGCGTGGTGTCAAACTGACTAAAATATAACAACAGATAAAAAAAAAAAAAAACTGTAAAGTGTTGTCCAGCATACTTGAATAAAACATAAAAGGAGCAATGGCGTCTCAAAATGTATAAGACATATAAACAGTGTAATTATATGAGGCAAGCCCACATCACAAAACATTACACGGGAACGTTGATAGCACTAAGTTTAACTTATAGCATGAAAGGAAAATATATAGAAACTACCATACAACAAATAGTAGTACTTAACTATAAAATATTAAGTTCGACTAGGATCACATAACATAACATAGACAAATAGTGTCCTAGGGGCTTAAGAACTGGAGGGAATCAAGCTGTCCTCAATAGTATAGCGAGTGAAACTTCAGCTAACCCACGCCATGTCTGTCCAGCTTGTTCCAAGATGCGGGAGATAACATCCTGCTGAAAATATATATTACACTGTCTGCAGGGCTAAAGATGTCACCCAGTCTGGTGCAATACCTCATGACTTTCAGCGAAAAAGAAGGCACTCTTCCAAAAAGATAAGTAACTCTCCTGACAACTGGTTTGAGACGTGGAGTCGCTAGAACTGGGCAGTTATAGGAGCAATCAGGTGTCTGCCCCGCTACTACACTAACTGAGTGGAAGAACTCGGGGCATCCACAGCCAGCTCCATAAATGCGACAAAATCCAGAACAGGATCCAAATAACCTTCGAGCCAGTTGATCAGCTCTCCGCTGTCAGGGAGCAAGCGATGCATCTCAGGCGCTGTAGGGCAAGGTCCAAGCTTAGATAGCTGACGGGACTCTGTGTTTTGCGAAGTCTGTTCCGGCAAGGCTGCGATATGCAGCGTTATTGGCTCAAGATCATTAAGGAGCGGGTCAAATCAGCTTTGCGAAGGGACATCAGTGTCATGGTTATTGATGGTAGGAATTAAAGGTTGCTGTTGCTGCTGTTGCAGCATCATCGGCAGACATTCTAGGAGTGATTCTAGCTGCGTATCTCTAAGGTCATTGTTAGCGATTGCGTTGGTGGCCGCTCCACTCAGTGATAGTTGCAAGGAATCTGATAAGTCAGAAAAGCAGTTGGTCATCTGTGTATCAAGATCTTGTAGCAAGGCGAGTAGTACTTCAGGTTTCTCCTCCGATATGAGAACGGCTGTAGAATTTGTATTACAGGATTTTGAGCTAGTAGTAGTGGTGGAGGGTCTACTGATTTTATTACTCCCATTGTAACGGCTCTCTCCATGAAGGGGTATGAAACATCGTTGCCGCTGCATGATTCTTTTCAGACCAACAATCTTTTAGTTACAGGGTGGATAGTGGTAGTCCACCTATAGAGGCAGCTTGAAATTTTGCTGAAAATAGGCAGTTTGTAAGCAGCTTGTGAAGCAAGGCCTAGGAGCTCAGTAGTTATGCATCTACCTGCCTCGGCTGTTGGCTCTGCCCCCCGTAATTGATGGTTATTTAATTTACGCCGTTAATGGGCAAATTTGCCTGGGCACACATTAAGATGGCGCTTCACTCATAATCTGACCCCCAATCAGGAGACTGGCTGGACTCACTTTAGTGTAGATCCTGGGAGCCAAGCCCTCTAGCTTCCTGTTAGCACAACAGGGCTCTGGCAAGAAGAGGATTGGGTTAGTGCGCACTTCAGGTAACTATTAACCCATTAAAAAAATCAAAGGAAACAAATAAATACTGACAATTTTCATCAGTATTTTTTTATTTTAATTTTTAATTACAATGAAAATGAAAAGCCAATTTTCATCATGAATGCATATTTGTAACAAAAATCCCTACCCTGTTAACTTCTAAAGGCTAACCCTGCTACATATATTCCTCTAATTGGCTTTAATTGATAACAATAACATAACAATAGCATTATGAATGTGACTAGCCTCGTTGTCTGCAGATTCAAGCTCAGGTGGGCTGCTCCAAATAAGGCAACTGATGAGCAGAGTTTGGCTACTGACAAAAACAGCAAATAAGATGTTAATGTGTTTAAAAGTGTTTTTTTTTTTGTAAATATAAGGTGTATACTGTTCCTTTAAATAAAAAAGGCAAGAATATATCAGAATCAAATCACTTATCTTATTTACCAATAACTTATTTTCTTCTCCAAAACTTATGATAACCCTTTTCATATGCAGCAGAAACGTTCTTAGAGTTAAACACGCTGTTCTGAGTGTGTTCTTATCATTACAGGTTGGACAGGTACATATTAATGTTCAATAGCTGTGTCACCTATCATGTGTAATACAAGACTGTAGATGACAATTCAATTCAGGCAACAGCACAGAACTTGCTAGATTCTATAAGCTTTTCAGTTAATTGATTGCTGGATAGTTGTTCTTATAATTATCTGCTTAAATGAATAGAATTTTCAGATTTCAGATATGTACTGTAGAGTAGATATGTACTGTAAAGTAGATATCAGCATTAATGCCACAGTTGATTGGAGACACACAATTGGCACATTATTTAAATTGATGGTGCTCTAAGGTTAACTTTATCTATTTGTACTTAATTCCATGTACATTTCACTTTAGTGGCAACAATTATTTGTACATCTGACATTAGTAAATACTACAAAATGCAGAACATCTTAAAATATATTAGCAATAGTTTCTAAAATAACATGTATAACTGTTAAGACTCCTGTAAAATCCAACAGTGAGTTAGAGGGTAAAACTTTACAAGTTCATCTTCTGTTCTTGATGTTTAGGTTCCCTAACATTGTGATAATAGGTATAAATTATTTTATGGTTGGAAACTGTAATGCAGTGTATTGTTTTTCCTTTTAGAATTTGTATGAAAAAGAACATACACATTTTTTTTTATTTTGTCTTTTGACAGCCATTGTATAAATAAAGTTGCAAAAATTCAAAAGTAAAAATATAATATAACAGAATATTAGCATGCTAGTAGTGTGGCAGACGTGTAATAAATTATCATATCTTACTGTACACATCAGTAATGAGTATAACACAGTGAACATATTTGATATTATTACTTTCCCTTAAAAGTAGTAAATGATGCCTCATTTCACTAAAACATAGGTTCTGTTCAGATAAAAAAATAGCTTAAAATAAATCTCCTAGTTATGAATTCCATAAATATATTATGTGTTTGTAAAGCATATAGCCAAATTTTCTAAAATCATGTTTTAAATTTCAAGTGCGTATGGTCAATCATATTTCTCATGTTCACAGAATCAATGCAGATATAGTATGTACAGGTTTGGCCCATATTGATTTATAAATTTTCAAGGACAGCATTAACTCAGAAAATATGTTTTGTGACCTTCCAATTTTCTGATCACATTTGTCAACACTGTTCACTTCTCAGTGTCTTTGAATATTGCATTCTTTAATCACATCTGCCTGTTGCTTAAAAATGAAACTGTGACCTTGGGCAATATGTAGTCTATTTCTTGTAGCTTAAGCTCATAAATATTAGGTGCTACATGAGACCCAGATTTATTTAGTTGCTTTACTCTAATGTATGAAAACACCAAAACATATTAGGATTGAAATCAGAATGTTACTGTAGTTTAACTTGTAAGCTGTTGTTCAGTTCAGGACTCACAGATGCTCATCCTGAGTGCACTAATAAATGCTATGATGTAATACAAACAACTTCTATAACAATAAAATAATAATATTTTCTTTACGGTTTTGAAGAACTTATAATGTAAACTTACCTTTAAAAGTAGTTCACCTATTATCCCATTCCAAGAGCCATTCTCCTGAAGGCTTCCATATTTATGATCTGGTGCAATGTATATTTCATATTTAAAGCCCAAATAAGTCGATAAGGCCTCAAGGATGTCAATAGAGAAGCCTTGGTATTTCTTTGGTTTCCCCAACACATTTTCTGAGACCATCACAAAAGGGTCTTCCTACAAAAAACAGAACAGAGAAAATTGTATTACTAATGTTAGACAAGTATGTGCGTATGAATCCAGGTTTATTTGTATGATTCTCTTCATGTATTTAGCATTTTACAATACTGACCAGTACAAATAAGAAAGTAAACAAATATCAACTTTGAGAAAACAAAAAGAAAATAATAGATGTTGAGTTGCTGCCCCAAAGTGCCTACAATCTAATTAATAGACGTGCACGGCGGAAACATTTGTTTCGGTTAATTTCGGACCAATTCAGATTTTTTCCAACTTCGTTTTTGGATCGATTAGAATTTGGATACATTAGATTGTATTAATTTCGGATTCATTCGGATTTAAATAAATTCGGATGTATTCGGTTCGGATTCGATTCATAAATTCAGAAGTTCGGTACGTGTTAGTTGGGATGTGCTGTGTATTAGACTAGTATTATGTACTGTATATTAGGTGTAACCCATCTGAATCAACAGAAGTACCAACTTCACAGGTACCAGCTACACAATATGCACAGAGCTAGCAGAGGTATATAATCTAAAATACAGTACATAATACTAGTGTAAAACACAGCACATCCCACCTAAGTACCAACCTCACAGGTACCAGCTAGATAATGTGGCCTGCACAGAGCTAGCAGAGTGATATAACCTACTATACTGTACAATACTAGTGTAATTGTGATTAGTCCATGGCCATTCGAATGTAACGAATAAATCCGAACTAATTCAGATTTATTCGTTACAAATGCATTTGGATTAGTTTAGTTTCGTTGCTAGGGTAATTCATAAATTCGAATCGATCCGAAGTTCCGAATTTGACAAATTTGTCTGAATTTTGATTCGGAACGAAACAAAACGAAACCCACATCTACTAATTAACAATGTGGAAGGCATATAGATATGAGTGGGATGGGTATGTGCATTTGCAAAGGCATTGATTGTGCTAAATGTCAGAGTTACAGAAGTACTTTAAATTACAATATATAAATATTTTATTTCAAGCAATTTTGCACTGGAATAATTTGACTCATACTGTATACCATAAAAAGATTTTTTTTCAAACTAAATAAAATGATTCACAAAAAACCCTTGAAAACCTATTGTGACTATGGGGCTGATTTATCAAAGCCTGGCAGGCATGATACGCTGTAGCGTAACATGTCCGCCAGACATCACTGAATGGGGTCAGCATAAGCTGTCGGCATTTAACATTGGACAAGCAGTTCTAGTGAACTGCTTGTGCAATTCCGCCCTCTGCAGATTTGTGACCAATCGGCCGCTAGCAGGGGGTGTCAATCAACCCGATCGTATAGGATCGGGCGGATTGATGTCCGCAGAATCAGAAGCAGCAGACCAGTTAAAGTGATGGTAAACTCTCTCCCTTATAAAATCAGATCTGGAATGTAAGCGCTATTTTAGATGGGGTTTTATTCATCATGTGCAATGATGATGCGCTATAACTTAGTTATTAATATAGATATGAAATTCAAATACCCCACGTTACACCACCCACTTCAAAAGTCAATTTTCCTGTCAGCTAAATGATTGAATTAAACTTCATCTAAAATAGTGCTTACATTCCAGATCTGATTTTATAAAGGGGAGAGTTTACCATCACTTTAAGGAGCAGCGGTCTCGCCATTCGGCCCTTGATAAATCGGCCCCTATGTTTGGACACATTTGACTTTTTTTCAACTTTTTTTATGTTGGCCTCTCAGTCTCAGACATGCTTAGTTCTCATGTAAAAAAATTACACCATTTCAAGGTTCATTAAAGGGACACTGAAACCAATTTTTTTCTTTCGTAATATAGAGAATGCAATTTTAAGCAACTTTCTAATTTACTTCTATTATCAAATTTTATTCATTCTCTTGCTATCTTTTTTTGAAAAATAAGGCATCTAAGCTAAGGAGCCAGACAATTTTTTTGGTTTAGATCACCGGACAGCACTTGTTTATTGGTGGGTGAATTTAACCACCAATCAGCAAGAACAACCCAGGTTGTTCTCCAAGAATGGGCCGGCATCTAAACGTACATTCTTGCTTTTCAAATAAAGATACCAAGAGAATGAAGAAAATGTGATAATAGGAGTAAATTAGAAAGTTGCTTAAAATTGCATGATCTATCTGAATCACAAAAGAGAAAATTTGGGTTCAGTGTCCTTTTAAGGCAGTGTTTCTAAAGTCTCACATTTATGTTTTTTCCTTGCGTTATGATATCGCTTTCTTCATGAATGCAGCATACAGGCTACATAACAATTTAGAAAATGATAAAATGTTTTCTATATTAACAAACCTTACACTCTCCTGTGCATGTTAGTATTATGTGGGAAATCTATCTATCTATCTATCTATCTATCTATCTATCTATCTATCTATCTATCTATCTATCATCATCAGCACATGCTAATGTTAATAATGTCAATAGAATGATTATATCTAGTTTAGTAAAACTATAAAAATAAAGTTGTTATATGATTTATCTTTTTAATCATTGTCAATCTATCTATGTATCTATCTATCTGTATATCATCGGCACATGCTAATGTTAATGTCAATAGAATGATTAGTAAAACTATAAATGTTATGTTGTCATATCTTTTATATCATTGTCAACCAGTCTATCTATCTATCTATCTATCTATCTATCTATCTATCTATCTATCTATCTGTTAATAATGATCTGTTTCTACAATAACATTTCTATTATCATAAAAAGCTTCCATAGAATAGTCAACTTTAGTTCTTACTTGTTTGTTACTGATCTCTGAATCAATACAAGCTGCTGTTTGCCAACATTGTTATAGACCAGCTGAGTTAATAATTTACCACAGAAATATTAAGAGCACATAATATATGCCAGAACATCTACAGTATACACATAAAACTGGAAATGTTAAAAATAAATTCACTTTATTAACTTTAAAAAAATATTTATGCTGAATATATACAAATATTTCTTTACATATTAAAACAACAAAGCATGCTTGAAATTAAATCTAAAGTAATAACAATTCAGTCTATGAAAGAGTTTCGTTACGTTCATGCCCAGGATTGAGCCTGGGTCTCCTGGTTTGCAGTCTTGTTTCCTCTAAACCACTGGAGAGCTCTGGCTCAGGCAGCTTCAGCTGGTTTTGTAATCAAGCACAGACTATGTAAGCTGGCGTCCTTAACCACTCCCTGCCCAGACATTAAGGGGTAGATTTACCAAGCAGCGGGTGTTGCAATCTACCTTCGAGGTTTCAGGTGCGCCTGAAACTTAAGTTTAGAAGCAGCTTTCGTAAGACTGCTGCTCCTTTACTCATCCGCTACCTCTGAGGTGGCAGACTGCAATACCAAATACGATCTGGATGATTGACACCCCCTGCTAGTGGACGATTGGCCGCGAATGTGCAGGGGGCGGCATTGCACAAGTATTTCACCAGAAATGCTTGTGCAATGTTAAATGCCGACAGCGTATGCCGTCAGCATTTAGCGATGTCGGGCAGACATGATCCGCTACAGCATATGATAAATCTGACATATGATCTGACATATGATAAATCTACCCCCAAGACTCTCCTTATTTCTGCCTCTGCTAGTTTTTCCTCTGCCTGCTTGTTGCTTCTTTTGTTTTTGAGCCAGCCTGTTCTCTTCTGTGTGCCTTTGGATTGCACAATTTTTGAGAAGCCAGGAAGGACTGGTTTTTGTTATCCTGACTCATTTGCTTGGACCTGGATTCTGCATCCCCTACAGAATTTGTACTGTTTCTGGCCAATTGGTTTTGACCCTGGATTTCCCTGACCATTCTTTAATTGCTTGTTTGGATTTATATATCCTGCACGATTTACCTGTGCCTAATCAGTACCTAATCTTGGGTCCCTATAGTACCAGTATCCATTCTTGCTTTCCAGGGTTACCTGTATTCAGCACTCTTGCCTATAAACATAAAGTAGGAAGCCAAATGTAATTCAGAGACAACACATTGACAATAAATCACCAATTTCACAGAGTATGCAAAAAGGTATCACAAATGTATTAATAATATCTACTCAAAAATAAATAGTTGAAAAAGTTTAAAAGGATAACATCAGTAAAAAATATATAATAGCCCTGACGAAGCCCGTAGGTGAAACTGTCATTGGCATTTTGCCTCTGTTATCCGGCTGATCAAGTTTGCATTTGTTTCCATAGACTTACAATTTGTTTTTTCTTTGGCTGCAATATTGCACACATGACCGCTATTCGTAACAACCTATGATAAATAGTGCCCTATCTGGTCATGTAATCTGTTTTTGCCCTGTGAGATCTGCTAAGACTATTTCTGCTGACCAGAACCAGGTTTCACAAGTTTAAGGGATATCTTATAATTCTGCACTGTGTATATATGTATTTATATACTTACATACATAAACACATAAATACACATGTATGTACATAAATATAAACCCATACACATATTTATACATACAGTATATATATTCCTTACAGCCCTTTCCAGTTAAACACCTTGTCATATATCATATACCATATATCATATACCTTTTAACCCTTATATATATATTTTTATTAATATTAACATGAATAATTTATATCAGAAACTATATATACAGGTATATGAGTGTAACACTTTATTTTAATTTACTTATGTTGTGTTTGGTGCACATTTTTTACCTTTTACACTTTACCCTAGGTTTTCAGTCGTGCTAACCAGATGGGCGCAAATTATGTTTGAGCTTGAGTGCACCCGTTTACTTTCAAATTGTAATACATGTGCAAGTTCTAATCTAGTCCATTATATATACATTTTACTGTATAACACACTTATATACATGTGTACAATATAGCCATAATACCCCAGATCTTGTAGGTTTTGTTCCAATAGTTATTTTTAAGAATAGTGATCCCATACATAGAGAATATATATGTATTTCATAGCAGATTGATGGCGTTCCTTGGGACTCACCTATATTATAGTGGGGGAATTTTGCTGGGAATTTCTAATGTTCTAAACAATATCCACCAGCTTAGGTGAACCTTTTTATGCATATTTGTCTTGCGACCCTTTCAGTACTGAGATTAGCAGTTGTTAGAAATCTTCTGCATGTGCTGTGAAACTTAGTTTACATATAGATTATTTGAACTATTAGAAACCAGAAACCAGTTTTATATTTACCATGCACACATTAGGGGCTAGATTACAAGTGGAGCACTAATGTTAGCACGATTGTGCTAACTAGTACGTATATTACAACTTAAAAGTAAAAGGTTGCACTCAAAATTTGCACTCAACAGATTAGTGCACCTGAGGACCTAGCGTAAATTTTAAGGGTTTAAAAATAATGTTCCACAAAACATCACAAAAAGATTAAAATAAACTATTACACACATATATACACCTTCTGATAGAAAAAAATCATATAACAATTAATAAATAAAAAAAGTGTTAAAAGGGATATGGTATATGACAAGGTATTTGACTGGGGAGGGCTATTTTGTGTATATATAATAATCAATGGTGGTGCAGCACTCTCAGAGGTATAAAGCAAGTATATTTCTGCACGGGGTGCACTTTAGAGTACAATACAAACAGTCCAAAATGAAAGGCACTCACCGGCGGCTTTAAATGAAGAAAAATTATTTAATAAGGTGACGTTTCGGGGTTTCACCCATCCTCAAACCAACATATCAATATTAAAGAATTTAATCACCTTATTAAAGAATTTTTCTTCATTTAAAGCACCGGTGAGTGCCTTTCATTTCAGACTGTCGGTGTTTGCGTGTGAGCAAACGTTCTCAATAGAGCGCCAAAAATACATTTTATAAGCATAGTATTGAAGTTATACCTTGTTACCCTTTAAATAGAGGTGTCACTTCTGATATCTAGCATTTAATTACTTTCGGGAGTGCAATAAATGACCAGCCAATAGACCCAAAATAAAGAAAATGAACCAAAATAACCTCCAATTGTCCCCAAAATAAAGCTTATTCTTTTTTTAATTAAAAAAATGCATTTTTTTTTAAATTAAAACAAATAAACTGCAAACAGCAGTTATTAGGGGTTAAAGTTGGTGGGCGTGGTCTATGGGGAACTATGTGTTTTCTATAAATATAAATGTATATGCTTATATACTGTACATACAGGTATGCCAGCGAGGTAGCTCAGTTGGTAAATGCCCTGACTACAAAAAAGCCTGTTTAAAAGATCCAGGTTCAAATCCCGGCAGGGCTGACTCAGCCCTTCATCCTTCCGAGGTAGATTAAACGAGTACCATTAAATTGGGTAATAATAACAACTATTACTATTCAGCTGCTGATTTGGTTAATTCCGAGAGCGAGCGCTGAAAAAGCGCTTTGAGTCCCACTGGGATAAAGGCGCTATATAAATACTAGTTATTATTATATACATACAGTTATATATTTATCTGTTAATACATATTAACACATAAATATATATGTTTACATTCTCTATCTAATATGCTAGAATGCTAGTAATCAAATTCTAATATATCTTTATTTACAGGGATATGTACTTTGCCCCCAGGTTTTAATATTATCCTGGTAACGGTTATATTTAGTGATCAAGTTATTTAAGATATATTAGACCATACAGGTTATAAATTGTCAATTGGTCATTGCTTAAAGTTGCTTTTTAAAGATCCTTTTTATGCTATACTCATCTCCATGACAGTACTAGGTTAGCGGTAGACCTCTAGGTGTTTAGAGGTTAATGCGTATTATAACATAGCCTTTATGATACTAAGTATACTTATTAACAAGAGTAGGCTAGTATTCTTCTATGATTGGTATTCAAATTGTATCAGTGATTGCGTGCATGAACACCCAGCTGTTTCTATACCGGTTTACTGATTTGTAACAGTGTTCCACCTTTGCTTTTTAGAATTGTCCTCTGCGGGATGCCGTGGTATGCCATTGGCGCATGCGCAGTTGCGCCACCGGAATGCCGTTGGCATTCACGCTCTGGACTAAGATGCACGGTGATGAGGGTATATATTGGGGTTAAGTCTGTGTTTATATACTATGTTTTTTATGGTCTAAGGAAGGGGCACAAGCCCGAAATGTCCCATTAAAGAAATCTGATGCATATTAAAATCGGAGAGTGCCTTGCTGATTTTGGAATGTATATATTCATATATATATTTACAATTTGCTGCCCATCAATGCACGACTTACCCCCTTCACTGTGCCAGTTCTCATGCCGTGTCTCACAGCGTGTGAACAAAGCTCCCATTGAAGCCTATAGAAGCACCCTCTTCTGAGCTGCCGTGCTATGCGAACGCGAGGTTCACATTGCACCTAAGTTGTAATAGCAGCGCACATTTGCGTGCACTGGTATTACTGAGTGGAGCACAAATATTGCGCTCGCGTAAGCAATATTTTGCACTCCACACTTAATTTAGCCCTTAGTGTTTCATGTCCTTTTAAAGGAACAGGACTTTAAATTGTTTATTGATCTGTTATAAGTCATAAAACGACTTTACAGCGTAATTGATTATTCATTTAGCTCTGATAGTTGTGCATTTTATAATTCTCAGACATTGAAATGCAACTTGCTAACCACTGAAAGCTAACCCTGCTACATATATTTATTTAACTGGCTTTAGCTCACAACAATTGAAAAGCAATGCATTTTTATACTAACAGTATGACCATAGCTTGCCTAGTTGTCTGCAGGCTCATTCAAATAAGTCAAATGGTTGATGCAATTTGGTAACTAAAAAACAATTGCAGTAAACAAGATGTTGATTTGTTTTAAAATAAATTAGACTTAGGTGTTATATTCTATAGTAACAAAATGTCATTAAATTACAAGGTGTTTATTGTCCCTTTAACATTGCAAGCTGCTAAAGGAAGAGTATAGTCCTGCTTCTAAGAACAATCCTTTTGAATGTGGAGAATACAATCTTCTTTCCTCTGAATCCTAATAGTATTAAATATTTCAAGGCAAACACATTTCTAAGAAACAGAGCTTTCTTTCAGGGTTCTAAATATATCCCAACATTTCAAGTGAGCAAAAAAGTAAAATTATATACACTTCAAATTGCTCACATTACTTAGTGCTATTCCCAGGGTACCAAGATAGCATTCCCTGCAGAACATGACTCTTCATTTGAATCATATATCAACACTTAACATGCTCAGTTCTTCATAAACACAACTGCAGATCAAACACACTCCTAGTCACTGGCTTTCTAAGTGGTTTAGAAAAAAACAAAAAACATACAAATTATGGAAAACTACCATGGGTCAGGATATGGTTTGAGTGCAGCATTAGCCAATACAATTTGGTTGACCTTTCTAAGTGGGCCATTTATGAGGCTGGGAAAGGATGAAGAGTATTCCACTAAAAGGACAGTAAAGCTTTTACAACATTATGGTATTGCATTACCCTAAAACAACATCTTACTTTCTGAAATATTGTAGAAGTATATATTTTACCCTTCTGGTCCTTGTTTATAGAACACAACACCAAAGCTTTTTTTTTTTTAATACAGACTGGAGGTTTTATGGGCAATATGAACTTGCAATTGGAAAAAATTCAGTTTAGCCAAATCTTTCGGATTGAATACTTAGAATTAGTTTTCAGAATATTTGGCTGCTGTGCTATTCAGTATTCATTTTGTTTTATATTAAATGAATACTGAATATTCGTGGAACGTTTACATTGGTTTTCGCTGAACTAATGTAAATGTTCCTTGGTGAAACTGTTCACTGGTAGCGTTATATACTTACTTCTAACAAGCTGGAGAGCTGCGCTAATCCCGACCCTTCTTCTTAGAGCCCCCCCTCCCCTGCTAACAGAAGGCATAAAGGACCTTCTCCTTTAACACAGGTGCTGGGATCTACTGCCACCTGGGGATCTAAAAAGAAGGGTTGGGATTGGGGCAGCTCTCCAGCTAGAGGTAAGTATTTTAACCCCTATAGGTAACTCAAAAACAAAACACAAAATGCTGATAAATTTCGTCAGTATTTTTTTTGTTTTCTTTAAACTTAGTAGGTGCATTCATTCGGGTATTTGTTTTGTGAAAAGGTAATGGATATCTATTTTTCATTACAAATTTGCAGTCGTATCTAAAGGAATCCACGTCTGCTTGCAAAGCTATAAATTGTAGGAAATAATAATAATAATTATTATTAATGTCGCTAAATAGATACTCCAAAAGATCCAAAAGGTAGGAGTGTTGTTCCTAATGAGGAATATCTGGCCAAGAACATATTAAATAAAAAGAAAAAAAAATGGATTTCAACGGTTTTGCATTGTTATATAATAATTTATATTTATAAACGTTTCATCCAGTAATACATGGGTGAATAATATCAGATTAATAGAAGGCACATTTGAAGACAAATCCTTTTAAAATTGTAATTATTTGAAATTAACCTAAAAACAAAAAATGATATAATATAAATAAAGTTGTTTTTCAATATTTTTTTACACTACTAATGTATTACATTGTTCAGAAAATCTTGTAATTTTGTATAATGTACACATTGCCAGAAGAGACAGCATATTTTTCTTTTATAAATCTATTCGAATATTAGTATATTATAAGTAATTTTGCCTGTGGCTATTTTCGAATTCCCTGATTATTAACATAGCATTGTTCATGGCAGATAAAATTATCATTGTATATTATGATGAACAGCAGCTGTATTCATTATTTTACCAGTGAAATATATGCACCATTATCTCTTTTTTGGCAGACCACATTACCATGTACTATTAGCTAAAAAATCTAATCTAGTGTGCTCCTAAAGAGAAATGGGACTTCACTAAATTAGCAATGCAATTGACATGGGTGCATGTGTGTATGAACAAAACTTATTTTTATATATCGTGTTTTTGTTGTTCAGTAATTTGCATTAGTGGTTAAAGAAATTAATTACCTAATTATAGTTATTCAACTCAAGGCAAACAATAATGAGTTTATAATTAAGAAAAAAGTAACAAATTAAACTACTAGAAACAATGATATATTCTGTATTATGGGCCAGATTACAATTGGAGCGCTATTTAATGCTCCCGCTCGAGCGTTAACTCTGTTAGAAGTAAGCTTTTTGTGCACATCGGGTTGCGCTCGTATTATGAGTTGAAAGTAAACTCTCTTTGCTCGCGCACTAACCCAGCATGCCTAAAAAGCTGATCTTAGAATGCCACGCACGCGATAACCTATTCCCCCTATAAGTCAAAGGAGCAAAAAAGTGTAAAACACCCTACTCGCACACAAACCTGATTGCGTATGCGCTAACCCGACACGAAAATATGAATATTTTACATTCCAATATTCTTCACATAGATATATATATAGTCTATTCCAATCATGGACTGCACTCACTGGATTTGGATCAAAACTTAATTTATTAATACATTACGGTAACGTTTCGAGGTACACAAACCCCTTCCTCAGATCAGACAATAGTGCAAGTGAACATAGTGAAATATAAAGGAGCTAAACCCCACCCATCTACCAATTACAGAAAATTGCGCCAAAACTACAGAAAATTGCGCCAAAATTGTAGCCATGGCAACATCATAGTTGCCAAGTAACAAATACATTTTCTGTAATTGGTAGATGGGTGGGGCGTAGCTCATTTATATTTCCCTATGTTCACTTGCACTATTGTCTAGTCTGAGGAAGGGGTCTGTGTACCTCAAAACATTACCGTAATGTATTAATAAATTAAGTTTTGATCCAAATCCAGTGAGTGCAGTCCATGATTGGAATAGACTGTGAATATAACTGGACTTTGCACCCTGGTTGATGAGCCTACTTTGCATTGTGAGTGCAGATACACATGGAGGATATATATATATATATATATATATATATATATATATATATATATATATATATATATATATATATATATTGAATTGATTCAAAGAGAGCACTCTCACTTTTTAAAATTTGAAATGCCAGGGTGCAAGCAGATGCGTATATAAATGAAAAAAAGCACTCTCTGGTCTTTTTGGTGAATATTTAATAAATCAAGCGTGACGTTTCGGGGAAACACTCCCCTTCCTCAGACACACAAAAACTGCATTCAACTGAAAATTTAAACAAAATAAGCCCCTCCCCCAGTGAAAAAAATTGCGCCAAAAACAGTTGTCATGGTGATCCTCAATAAACAAGTACTCATTAACTAGAGTCTAGTGCACAGTGCATCATACTCAATAACAAAAGAGCTCTATATAAGCATAAAAATACCCAACATATTACAGAGAGCATTTCATGTGAGAAATTACATGTGACAGATACATTCATTCTCATAATGTGCTGTGTTATAATGGCATCACACAATAATATCATCTCAAAAAAATAATACATATACATCCCCATATATATATCCCACACGTGTCCCCTAGCACCCTGGTTGAGGTGAACTGTTTACATAATGTAATTAGTGCAGATAAATATTTATCACTAGACACTGCACTAATTACATTATGTACACAGTTCACCTCAACCATGCTTATGCTTATATAGAGCTCTTTTGTTATTGAGTATGATGCACTGTGCACTAGGCTCTAGTTAATGAGTACTTGTTTATTGAGGATCACCATGACAACTGTTTTTGGCGCAATTGTTTCACTGGGGGAGGGGCTTATTTTGTTTAAATTTTCAGTTGAATGCAGTTTTTGTGTGTCTGAGGAAGGGGAGTGTGTCCCCGAAACGTCACGCTTGATTAATTAAATATTCACCAAATAGACCAGAGAGTGCTTTCTTTCATTTATATATATATATATATATATATATATATATATATATATATATATATATATATATATATATATATATATATATATATATATATATATATATATTTAAAAATACATAGAACTTATTCTGCTTTGTGCCGAACATTGGAATGTCAAATATTTAAAGTAAATACACACTATAAATATGAATATTGCATAAATGTGCTTTTACATGTTTTCCTCTACTAAACTGGGCTAGATTACATGGGGAGAGCTAAATATCGATTTTGTGAAACAAATATTTGTGCTCCACTGAGTAATACCAGTGCAGGCTAACGTTGGTATTACAAGTTGACAGCAATGCAAATGCAAGCTTGCATTCACATAGATAGGAATCATTGTGCTCATGAAAGTGCGCTTCCATAGGCTCTAATGGGAGCATCTTTCTAATGCCGTCATACACCACACAGAACCAAAGTGCAGCAAAGAAGGTATATACACATATTAACACATACATATGTATGTATATAAGCATAAACATATATAGTTACTGGGAACACACAGTTCCCATAGATCGCAATGTAAAGGCACTTTTTAGTGCCGTTTTTTTTCTAACACCCCACACCAACAGCAACTTTAGCCCCCAAAAACTGCCTGATGCAAAAAATAAAAATGGTACACACCACTGTATTTTAGGGGCATTTGGGGCACATTTATAAAATTAACCAGAGATCTGATATCTGGTTAATTTTATTAGTGCTAATTGATACCGCGATTGTACACATATTACTTTTTTTTCTAACACCTTAGACCTCATATCATTGAGCCCTTAATATTTTTGTGCAATATTTTATTAGATGGTGTTGTTATATGGGTATCTGCACTTTGTAATGTATTTTTAATGTGTTTTGTGAGACTGTTTTGTTTCGCAAAACAGTTAACCAGAGTTCAGAGATCGCACTAACTCAACGTACGTTAACTTCTATTGCGCTCTAGTGATCGTGTTTACTTTTAACTAGTAATACAAGCGGGAACCCCTACACGCACAAACAGCCACGATAAATCCCTTATTGCTTGCACTTAACTGTTAATGCCCCACTCGTAATCTGGCCCAGGAACAACTAACAAATAACCACTGCTAAGAATTTTCCAGAATTGCTAATTATTTCATAAGAATGATGTTTCCATATTGCCTGTTTCATCAGCCATATCAAATTGTGTCCTTAGAACAGAAAGGTTAGGGGCAGATTCTTACATGCTGGGCTAGGATTTTGAGTGTTGTTGAGTTGTCTGTGTAAAATGGGAGGGGGGGGTAAGTTTTGAAGATCTCATAAATCACATCATTAAAAATATCACATATTAATAATTTACTAATATTATTCATGACATCACTGATCACATGTCTAGACCCAGCCCAGCAGTACACAGTTCCGGAGCTCACAATCTACACATTAGCTTGATTTTAGGGATATCCCTGTCAGGAAAAAAAAATCAATACAAGTGTAACAGCTTCCTTTCTGGCAGGCATAAGTCTAAATTCGAGACCATCATTACTTCACAATGCTCAAAATCACCAAAACTGATGATTGATGTTTCACTAAAAGCACTCAATTGTATATGTTTATTTTTGATTTATATTACAATAACTAAAGTACTTAGCTTATGAAAATACACCTTGTCAGTTGTCACCATTTCCCAATATTTGAATAAAACAATGTACTGCTGACTATGCATTAAATAAGTATTCTACATACATTGTATTTTCAACACACTCCAACATGACATTTCACTTATAACTATAGTGACGTTGCACTCCATATAGAGTAGCAGTAACAGAATGTAACCAATCAGGGCTACCCCTCCTTGTCCAGCACATTTGTATCTAAGAAAAAATTTTCAACTTCAATTATAAAATTAAATTATTTCTCTTGGTATACTTGTTGAAAGGCGTAACTAGGTAGGCTCATGAACAGCAATAAATTACTGGAAGCTAGCTAGTGAGTGATGGATACACATATTCCTCTTGTCATTTGCTCACCAGATGTATTTAGCTAGGTCTTTGTCGCTGTCCATGCATCCGTATGGGCGACTTTTATCTGATATCTGATCCAATATTTTTCCAATACAAGAATGGTGTTAATGTTTATAGTGTGATTGTTCAGATGTCTGTATCAGAAGTAACAAAACATGATCAACTAGATTGGAATTAACCAATATATTGTTAATTAATATTGAAAAAATTAAATTGCTCTCATGCGGATACGTTTACTTTCAACCTGTAATAAGTCTATTATCGCTCGCGCGCAACAACACGCCACTCAGAATCAAAATGATTAAAGGGACACTGAACCCACATTTTTTCTTTCATGATTCAGATAGAGCATGCAATTTTAAGCAACTTTCTAATTTACTCCTAATATCAAATTTTCTTCATTCTCTTGGTATCTTTATTTGAAAAGCAAGAATGTAAGTTGGGATGCCGGCCCATTTTTGGTGAACAACTTGGGTTGTTCTTGCTAATTGGTGGATAAATTCACCCACCAATAAACAAGTGCTTTCCAGGGTACTGAACCAAAAATTGCCTTGCTCCTTATCTTAGATGCCTTCTTTTTCAAATAAAGATAGCAAGAGAATGAAGAAAAATTGATAATAGGAGTAAATTAGAAAGTTGCTCAAAATTGCATGTTCTATCTGAATCATGAAAGAAAGAATTTGGGTTCAGTGTCCCTTTAACCCCTTAACGACTGAGGACGTGCAGGGTACGTCCTCAGAAAAAAGGCAGTTAATGCCTGAGAACGTACCCTGCACGTCCTCAGTGTGGAAAGCAGCTGGAAGCGATCCTGCTCGCTTCCAGCTGCTTTCCGGTTATTGCAGTGATGCCTCGATATCGAGGCATCCTGCAATAACATTTTTAAGCCATCCGGTGCAGAGAGAGCCACTCTGTGGCCCTCTCTGCACCGGAGATCGGTTGCTCCCTGTGTTGGTGGGTGGGAGCCGGACCGGGAGGCGGGTGGCGGCCATCGATGGCCCTGTGGAAGTGAAGGGGGGCGGGATCGTGGGCGGGGGTGGCTGGGGGTGCGCACGGGCGCGCGCGCGTGCACGGGAGGGTGGGGGCGGGCGCGTGCACGGGGAGGGAGCGGGTGGGAACCGCTACACTGCCCAAAATTATGTCAATAAAAAGATAAAAAAATCGAAAATGAAAATAATCAGCAAGGTGGTGGGGGTTTGTCTGTGGGGGTGGGGGGGGGAAGCTACACTACAGAAAAAAAAAAACAAAGAAAAAAAAAACATTTTTTATTGTAAACTGGGTACTGGCAGACAGCTGCCAGTACCCAAGATGGCCCCCAATAAGGCAGAGGGGAGGGTTAGAGAGCGGTTTTGGGGGGGATCAGGGAGGTTGGGGGCTAAGGGGGGGATCCTACACAGTAGCATATGTAAATATGCTAAAAAAAAATTCATTTTTTTTTTAAAACCCTTTTATTTTAGTACTGGCAGACTTTCTGCCAGTACTTAAGATGGCGGGGACAATTGTGGGGTGGGGGAGGGAAGGGAGCTGTTTGGGAGGGATCAGGGGGTGGGATGTGTCAGATGGGAGGCTGATCTCTACACTAAAGCTAAAATTAACCCTGCAAGCTCACTACAAACTCCCTAATTAACCCTTTCACTGCTAGCCATAATACACGTGTGAGGCGCAACAGGATTTAGTGGCCTTCTAATTACCAGAAAGCAACGCCAAAGTCATATATGTCTGCTATTTCTGAACAAAGGGGATCCCAGACAAGCATTTACAACCATTTGTGCCATAATTGCACAAGCTGTTTGTAAATGATTTCAGTGAGAAACCTAAAATTGTGAAAAATGTTACGTTTTTTTTAATTTGATCGCATTTGGCGGTGAAATGGTGGCATGAAATATACCAAAATGTGCCTAGATCAATACTTGGGGTTGTCTACTACACTACACTAAAGCTAAAATTAACCCTACAAGCTCCCTAAAAGCTCCCTAATTAACCCCTTAACTGCTGGGCATGATACACTTGTGGTGCGCAGTGGCATTTAGCGGCCTTCTAATTACCAAAAAGCAACGCCAAAGCCATATATGTGTGCTATTTCTGAACAAAGGGGATCCCAGAGAAGAATTTACAACCATTTATGCCATAATTGCACAAGTTGTTTGTAAATAATTTCAGTGAGAAACCTAAAGTTTGTGAAAAAATTTGTGAAAAAGTGAACAATTTTTTGTATTTGATCGCATTTGGCGGTGAAATGGTGGCATGAAATATACCAAAATTGGCCTAGATCAATACTTTGGGATGTCTACTAAAAAAAAATATATAAATGTCAAGGGATATTCAGGTATTCCTGAAAGATATCAGTGTTCTAATGTAACTAGCGCTAATTTTGGAAAAAAATGGTTTGGAAATAGCAAAGTGCTACTTGTATTTATGGCCCTATAACTTGCAAAAAAAGCAAAGAACATGTAAACATTGGGTATTTCTAAACTCAGGACAAAATTTAGAAACTATTTAGCATGGGTGTTTTTTGGTGGTTTTAGATATTTAACAGATTTTGGGGGTCAAAGTTAGAAAAAGTGTGTTTTTTTCCATTTTTCCTCATATTTTATCATTTTTTTTATAGTAAATTATAAGATATGATGAAAATAATGGTATCTTTAGAAAGTCCATTTAATGGCGAGAAAAACGGTATATAATATGTGTGGGTACAGTAAATGAGTAAGAAGAAAATTACAGCTAAACACAAACACCGCAAAAATGTAAAAATAGCCTTGGTCCCAAACGGACAGAAAATGGAAAAGTGCTCTGGTCACTAAGGGGTTAATTTCCCTTTACATAACTCCCTTAGCAAGAAGAGACCAAAACAAACTGCCATTTTGTACAAATTACACTGGTAACTGGTCAGACATGTTTATAGTGATGTTATATGTTACATGATCAGTGGTATAACTAAGGATATATTTTTTGTGCATGTGATGTTTATGTAATAGATCATCAGAAAATCTTGGGGGATTTTGTAATCCGATGATGTCTTTATATTTGAGAAGGGAACTTAGAGTGCTATTGAATTTTCTTACATTTTATTCCGTTTTAAAAAAAGGAAAGAATTCAGCCATACCCTAATGCTCACAACTATAAATGTAGTATTAAAGGGATACGTTACTCAAATGTTAAACCACCTGAAAGTAAGGAAGCATGTCTGTAAAAAGTTGATTGTAAATATGACATGAACATATTTATGTAAAAAATGAAGATACCTCAACATCCTCTTTTAAAGTGACTTTAAGCATCCAATCAGGATACTTGTCCAATAACTCATATGCACAGACATAGTCACTATTCCCATGCTAAATTTAAGGAAGTTTACAGTGAAATATTGCAAAATTAAGGCACGATCTTACAAGATCACAATACAGCAAAGTGTGAACTCAGAACTGATGATGCAGATTTGCTGCTACATCACTTTCAAGTAAATAAGCATATGGAAACATGTCCCTTTAATGGAGCTAACAGTTCACAGCTGGGTGGCTTGTACAATACTTTGCACATTAAAATACTGATCTTAAAGGGACATTCCAGCCAAAATTGGAATACACATGGATGCATTTTAGCTTTGAATAGAATCATTTTTGTAATATACATGAGTTAGCAAAAATGCTTCTAATAAAAGCTATAGTGGTATAAAATGTGTATTTAAGTATGCACCGTGCGTCAGCATTTTTAACAAAGCACTTGCTAAGAGAGTCTAATGTGCTTGTACCATCTGGTAATGCCTCAATTTGTTCATTGCTGACATGATACAAGCACCACTGGTTCTCTGAGCAGCTACAGTATTTAAATGCTGGTGCACTGAGAATATCTAGCTATGAATCACATGCACGTGCAGAGAAAAATCACTAAAACAGTGATAACTTTTACGAGAAGCATTTTTGCCAATACATGTATATTGTAAATATGTTACTATTCAAATATGTAATTCATCTATGTGCATTTAAATTTTGACTGGAATGTCCCTTTAACACCAAAAAGAGAAAAACTCAAGCTCAAATAGCTCAACCTGTTTTTTTCTATGTAAAATCTTTAGCGTCATCCGACTCTCCCAATTGCCTTAAAGGGCCACTAAACCCAAAATCTTTCTTTCATGATCCAGATAGAGAATATAAATTTAAACAACATTACAATTTACATCCATTATTTATTTTGCTTCATTTTTAAAATATCCTTAGTTGAAGAAAAAGCAATGCACATGGTGAGCCAATCACACGAGGCTTCTATGTGCAGCAACCAATCAGCAGCTAGTGAGCATATCTAGATATTCTTTTCATCAAAGAATATCAAGAGAATAAAACAAATTAGATAATATAAGTCAATTAGAAAGATGTTTAAAATTGCATTCTCTTTCTAAATCATAAAAGAAAAAATGTGGGTGGCATGTCCCTTTAAGTATTGTTCAGTTTCCGGTCTGTATTTGTCCCCACTGATTCCGTTGAAAAGTTATTTGTTATTAATTCTGCAAAATATTACAGCAAGACATAACATGTTACCATAACATATTGTTAAATATAATTATATTTTGTATATTTAATAGAATTTTGGAAATTCATTCACAAATGTTTTATGTATATTGCATGGGTTTACTGCTACATGATAAATTATTGGAATCTAAAATATTTTGGGTATCACAACATAGATTCATAAAGACATCTGCAAATTAATTTCACAGTATTGATAATGTGAATAAACTGCTAGGGAAGGTGTAATGAACAATAATGTATCCATCTGGCATGCTTTAAATAGTAACATTCATATGTCTATTTTACATCATTATTTTAACTCATACATATTCATTTATTAAAGGGACAGTCTAGTCAAAAATAAACTTTCATGATTCAAAAAAGGCATGTAATTTTAAACAACTTTCCAATTTACTTTTATCATCAATTTTGCTTTGTTTTTCTTTGTATTCTTAGTTGAAAGCTAAATCTAGGAGGTTCATATGCTAATTTCTGAACCCTTAAAGGCAGCCTCTTATCTGAATGCATTTTGACATTTTTCACAACTAGAGGGCGTTAGTTCATGTGTGCTATATAGATAACATTGTGCTCACAGTCATGGAGTTACCTAGGACTCAGCACTGATTGGCTAAAAATGGAAGTCTGTCAAAAGAAATGAAATAAGGAGACAGTCTGCACAGAGGTAATCACAGAGGTAAAAAGTATATTAAAATAACTGTCTTGGTTATCTATCTTTTCAAACAAGAAACGTTCTGGTGAAGACTGTCCCTTTAAATCATTAAATAGCAGAACGCGTAGTATAATAGGCAAATACAAAGTGTAGAGTTATGTTCATGGCATCCACAGAATATTTCCCATTGTGAGAAATGGGACAAAAAATAATGTGCTTAAAACATAATATTAATATAGACCAATACAAGATATACTTATACTTTTATTAACACTCAGACCATTCTTTTTTAACTTTAAAGCAAGTACCTCGTGACATAAGTCATTGTTATATAACATCAACTACATAAGTGACTAAACTGAATAAAGCTTTACAACAGGAGCTCTCAACTGTGTGTTATTTTTGGTAGATTACATTTGTTTCCATCAGTGTGCATGATCATGTTAGCACACACACACCCCCCCCTACAAATATATGGATTTCATTTTTGCCAGCAAAAAAAACCTCCATTATAGTGCCCCTGTCATATTACTATATATTAAATCTAGTGCATAATTACAATTTTTTCCCTATCAACCAAGTTACATAGCAGGTCAAGTGATACTACATGTGAAAGAAGAGATTCTCATCTGTTAAGTAGGGGTCTAATGGATACTCTAAAAGAGATATTGATTATTGAAACTACCTTTTTTACACTGACCATGTGACACCAAGAGATTCTCTTTTATCCAGTGTAGGGTCACCCACCCCTCTAAGCTGCATGATTGATTAGATAATGGCTATTTTACTGCATCCAAAAGTTCAGACTTTAAAAGGACATGAAAGACAATTTTTTACTTTTGTGATTTAGAAAGATCATGTCATTTTAAACAACTTTCTAATTTACTTCTATTATCTAATTTGCTTCATTCTCTTGATAACACTTGCTGAAAAGCATATCTAGATATGCTCAGTAGCTGCTGATTGGTTGCTGCACCTAGAGGCCTTGTGTGATTGGCTCACACATGTGCATTGCTATTTCTTCAACAAAGGATATCTAAAGAATTGAACAAATTAGATAATAGAAGTAAATTGGAAAGTTGTTTAAAATTGCATGCCCTATCTGAATCATGAAAGTTTTATTTTGACTAGACTGTCCCTTTAATAATGAGCCCAAGCTGATACCATTTGTTCTGTCTTGTCCCCTCCACCACACCCCAGAAACCCATAATTGTGTTGTTTTTCTCCCACTGTAATGAGCTTCATATTACAGCTACTGCAATCCCCACTGTATCTATAAAGGCAAAACAAGATGGTCTCATATTAATAATGAAAATCTATAGAAACATAATAGCTAAGAGCATTTCTGGAAATCTAGTTCTTTATAATGAATCTCATTTTTACAGTTGTTACCATATTATTTATTTAAACACATGCAAAACAAACCTTTTATAAAAGCTTCTATAAGACAACGTTTTTATTATTACTGTTGTTTATAATATTTGGAACCTTTATTCAGGGTGGTGAAACATTATGTAGGGACCTTGTGCCATCTCAGTCCCCTGAATTGCTTAAAGCTCTCTTTTATAGGGATTCATTACCACCCCTTCCCTGAAAGTTCATCTTGAATCTCACTTATAAAACAAATGTTTATCTGATTTGTTTCACTACTTCTACTTTAAACCACATGACAAGTTACATCATACATTTCTTTACCCTTCAACCTATACATTATACACTCTTTTGGAGCAGGGTTCATTCTCCTCCTTTATTCATTTTTCTGTTTTATGCATTTCTTTCAATCTTAAAGGGATATTAAACAGTGCTCTTGTCTTAAAAACAAATATGTTAAATCAAATTAAACATAAAAAGAAAGTGTGCAAAAAACATAAAAAAACTTGTTTTCTTGCAAAATTAGCAATTATAATTTCTCAGTATAGAAGCGACCCTCATGGTGATAAGAGATCATGCATCTGACTCCCTGTTCATCTAGTCTAACCACTTAATAGTAAACCAGCTCATATTACTCTAGAAGATTTATGACATCAAACTAAATAAACCTTCCTGTAAAAAACATAGCAGGATTGTGACATGAAGTAATGGACACTGCAAAAATAAAGTTTAGAAAAAAAAGGTAAAATCCATTTAAAAGGATGGATATTATGCATATATTATTTATATTAAGTATAACTTACTGCTTAGTGCTTTTGTTATAAAAACAATAAAACAGACTATTTCATATCTCTTTACACCTGTGTCACTGTATAACCCTACATATGCACCCAGCTCTAAAGAGTTTGACATCTCTTAAATGATAATAATGTTAAGTAAAACTAAATTTTTAACATTGAAACTGACAAAGACGGATTGTGAATTATCACAGTTAATAAAACATGATAAAAAAAGATCTGCATTCTACATAGCTTTCAGGTACATATATGCATAGTTGCCAACATTTAAAAAAAAATTCCAGGGACACTGCAGCAGAGTAAGCAAGCGGGTTACTGGAGTATTGACGACCTAATGTTCAATTGCTCTGTCCACTCAGTTCTGCAATCAAAACACACCCAGTAATAGTATAATTTATACTTATCCATTGTTTATTATACAGATTACAGCACCAAGCTCTTACACCTACCCAGTCTCTGGAACACATTCTGGGCATATGGTTATTTCTACAACACAGCATCAAAATTAGAAAGACAAATAATATGTGAACCCATTTAATAATAATAACAATATTCCATTAGGAATAAATTATATTTAAATAATACACTATATCTATTTATCATCTATCTATCTGTATATATGTATGTGTGTGTATATATATATATATATATATATATATATATATATATATATATATATATATATATATATATGTATATATATATGTTGTGCAAAAGAGATTTCCAGGGACAAAAAAAATCCAGGGACATACAACAAAATCCAGGGACTGTCCCTAGAAATCAGGGACTGTTGGCAACTATGATAATGCTGTATGCTTAAATTAATCACTACTGTAAAATATAGGTACAAACTTATCAGTAAGTTGCTTAATATTACGATTAAGGATTATTTAAATTAGTGTATTAGAAGGGATTTTCTTGCTTTTCAAAGAAATCCAATGTAAAGAAGATCCATACACATATACACATGTATGGTTCTTGGGTATCTCTGCTGACACGTAAAAAGTGCTGGAAGCTATACACATTATTTATGGATGCTAAATATGCCATTGAAAAATTATGCTTAAAGTAGCATTGGGTATAAGTCATAAATCGAAGTAGAATTTTTTAGCATCATGAAATTAATGTCGCTTTTTTTCCCTCTGGTCTTACTCCAAAAACAGACCCATCTCTTCCTAAATTAAGTGGCTTGTTGTCTATGAAAAACTTAAATTCCTACAAAAATGAAAATAATATTTTACAAAGATGGGAAAGAAATATACGTTGACATTATTAGTGATTCTTGACAATACATTTATCACTGTATCATGAATATACTGAATATATTTTATGCAGATGACACAGATTGAACATAGTTAATAATTACTATCACATTATACATTTTATAAGCAGCTTATTATATAAATAATATATATATATATATATATATATATATATATATATATATATATATATATATATATATATATATATATATATATATATATATAGGTATCAGTACTATATTTTTTAGATTATATGTGAAAGAAAATACTTATCTGAATCAATTTTAGCCATATTTAATAGTTAAAAAATTATCTAACCTATTATAACACAGGAAAGTTAGAACCTTTAAAGCACCCCCCCCACAACCCCCCCCCCCCCCCATCTTCTACATATTTTTTTTTTTAATTTAGGGCACTTGATATTAAAACATATTAATCACTATAATAATGTATTATGTAGCCTCATCTTTTTTGTCAACAAGCAAGCGAGCTTTTAAAATAAAAAGACCTCACCATAATGAGGCGCCACAATATAGTAAATGTCACACTACATTACTATACAGATGGAGTAATGTATTTTTTTAAAGCTCTCACAAATCAGGTAATTGGTCCTGTGGGGTATTTTGGTAGCTGTATTTTAGTGGTGCAGGTGACTTACTAAGAGTGGTATGGTGGTGCAAATATTCTGTCCTATAAGATTCCAATTGGTTACTGGTTGGGATATTTTGGTGGGTTAACCAGTAATCAAGTCTTACTGTGGGGATTTTTGGTTAGGCAGTTTCTATGGTAAAAAAGGCTTTTACCAGTATCATATGTAGAAAATACAGATTTACTGGCCTCTATTATAATCAGTCACATTAATGTATGTAGTGGATGTATTTGGTTACTGTTTGTTTTGTTTTTTTTATAGGAAAATGACTAACAGATGGACTTATTTGCACATCTATCTTAAAGTTTTCTAATAGTCTGCACTGGCATCCCTCATGTTTAGCCAAATAAGGTACTATTTTATATATATTTTTTTTTCTTTTAAATGTATATGTTCTTTTTCACTTCAGGCAATAAAAAAATAAAAGGTATTACTGCATTTTTTATTTTATTTGTACAATTTATTTTACATAATATGTCTTACATGTGTGTGTGTGCATATATGTATATATAAAATATGTGTGTTTTGTTATACTTTTATTCTAGACTTAACACCTCAGGTCTCTCCAAGCACTACATTTTTAACACTATGATGTGTTGTGCTCACTTGCAACACATAACTAACCACTTGTAATATGAGTGACGTAGAGCACCTGCACTATACATGGATAGTACAGGGCTTGCTAAAATGTGTCAGTGATGCTGACATTCTCTGGTAAAACTTTCCATTCACTTGTAATACCAGATCTTGTGCGTGTCTTAATGCAGGGTGGGATATGGATAGCGCACATTGCACTTTCATTTGTACTCTACATGTATATAGACCTATATCTTTCTCATATTCACTTCTGTCAGTTTAAAACCACTTACCATTCTTAAACTGTCCTACATAGAATGGCTTTTAAAGGGACACTGAACCCACATTTTTTCTTTTGTGATTCAAATAGAGCATGCAATTTTAAGCAACTTTCTAATTTACTCCTATTAGCAAATGTTCTTCCTTCTCTTGGTATCTTTATTTGAAAAGCAAGAATGTAAGTTTAGATGCCGGCCCATTTTTGGTGAACAACCTGGGTTGTTCTTGTTGATTGGTGGATACATTCATACACCAGTAAATAAGTGCTGTACAGGGTTCTGGACTTTCTTTTTCAAATAAAGATAACAAGAGAACAAAGAAAAATTGATAATAGGTGTAAATCAGAACGTTGCCTAAAATTGCATGCGCTATCTGAATCGCAAAAGAAAACATTTGGGTTCAGTATCCCTTTAAGAAGTACTTTTTTGGTTTAATGATTCTATAATGTATTTAATTAATCAAAGTATTCAACCATGAGATAAGTTTGCAAATATATTATTCACACAGTTCTTGGCTACATTACAGTACCTTGCATTTTTTTATTTATATCAAGCTAAATGGTGCAAAGATAAAACATGTAATATTTTCAATTTAAATGAATTACAAGAATTTATGAAATTACCAGAAATATGGATTCTAATTTCTACAAAAGGGACGTTAAATAAAATATGTTACTTCTATCTTGCTATCATTTAACCTTGCAGCAATTTGTCTATGCTGTAACTCATATGAAATACAATAAAAATGTGAATTCAGTCAATCATTACATTCGACCTTGATCGTTCCAACATTATCTGAATTAAAATTTCCTTCAACCTATCGTTCATCACTGAAAGAAGTCTCTGCCAGACTCATCAATTTAATCAATGGTTCCACATTTTGGTTCCACTAAGTTCCTACCTTGACTTCCTGTACTCATAGAATACATTTCCAAATTCATATGACTTTCATGATAATTTGATCAGAGTTTTTAACTCACCTGAATAACACTTCTTTTCTGTGAAGATTCTGCAAAAATCTTTATCACTAATTCCTCTTACTGTAGTTGTTGGACCACACAATATATATACAAAATACCATAAAATACCATAAATTAGCCTCCTCCTAGGTTCAGAAAAAAATACTTCTGGTCATCATCTATAAAAGTTAAAAAAAAACACCTTTACTATTCTTCATCTACTAATCCAACCACAGAAATGTCTTTTAGAAATACAACAGAACTAGAGCTGGATTTTTTTTTAGAAACTACCTATTAATGCCTCTAACATAAATGAAAACTGACCCTTTATTACATAATCCAGAATTCCCTATATGACAAAGGCATTACATATTAGTATTTGTTATCATTGCTAACTTGCTCCTTTGAAAGTTAAACAAAATCCAAAAGGAACAAAATCCCTAACTATTTATTTCCTTCTTAATGCAAATAAAAAATGCAACAATGTAATGGTGCAAAACTCCCTAAGATTTTCTCTCCATCATATTGGGCTAGAGTCATAAACACTTTTTCTTTCAGACAATATCATGTTCTAAATATTTCGCCTGTGGGTGTTCCTAGGATTAACATATATAGTTGTGTTCAAATTACAAAATACATTAATCTCGCACATCAAGTGTGAACCACTAGAAATACAGAAAAACAATAAATACAATTGCAAGATATGGAAAAACTTTTGCAAAACTGAACCTGTAAATGTCTGAAATTGTTCAAATATTCACTTCTGTTTTGTTATGTTAAAGTAGTTTTGCTAAATAATTAGCAGTCTCAGAGATGTGAAAAAGAGATTGACTGTGGGCATTGCATTGTTTTCCGGGGCATTGCCCAGGGTATGGTTAAGAGTTTTTCTCCTAAACTGCAACTCAGCATGCAGAATTTAAAAAGGACCTGTGTAAAGTAACTCATCTCACAGTCGTGTCTCACTATGTCAAAGATAAAGGGGCTATCTCTTTATTTTTTTTTTCAATTTTCTTTTCTGCACATTAGTGTGGACTGTTCTATAGAGATAATTTGTTTTGTGATGCCGGTGTTCTATCATTTTTTGCTACCTTGTAAGATTTTGCTACGGGGATACAGCGCATGTGCAAAATATGTCAGCACCTTCCACAGATGATCCAAAAACATCTGTGGAATGTGCTGACTTAGGTACTCATGTGCATTATCATTGGTAGCAAAATCTAACCGAGAGGATGTTTACTCCCCACATTCCTCACTTACTTTGTCCTATACTCCAGTCCCTTTTCTCATGCCATCAACTGTGTAGCCAATATTGCTGCATCCTCTCCAGCCACTCTAAAGTCAGGGTTCCATGTTCCCCTCCCCTCTTTTCTCCGGTAGCAAAATCTAATTGGGTAGCAAAAAATGATAGAACAGTTGACTGAAGAGGATGTTACAATAATGGCTACAAAGTTTTGATAACATGACAAAAAAGGACTGGAGTATATGACAAAGTCAGTAAGTGACCTGAGTGGAGCAGGCGATGTGACATTCTGCAGGTATAAAAGCCCCACCTCCACCCTGAGGGCAACCTAAGTCTATTGAGTTGAGTTGAGCTGAGCGCACGCAGGTGCAGTTAGCCTGTATCAAGAAAAAAAAGAGGAATGCAGAGAGATAACATCCTATCTGTTAGATTTTGCTACTGATGATAATGTTTTAGGATCATCTGTGGAATGTGCTGATGTAGTTTGTGCATGCACAGTATCCCCAGTAGCCAAATCTAATGGGGTAGCAAAAAATTATAAAACACCAGCATCCTTTACAGTGGAAGTGGCTCTATGCTCTAGAAGTAAAGACTTTCGATGCTAAGCCTTTTTACACCCAAGTGCTGAGCCAATTTTTAGCCTTTTTGGCTAACTACATTTAAATCCTATTTGTGAGCTTTCTGGTTCAGCCTCTTTGTGATGTCACCGGCACTCCCATGTAGCATGGGAGTGCCGCCCACTAGGCAACCAATGGATCTCCAGCCTGTAGTGCGGGGAATCACCATAAATAGGGTTTTAATGGTAATCCCCTGCATGATGAAAAGGGCTTATCATGCGCCTGCAGGCTGCAATGTGCATGGCAAGCTATAGCTACATGATTCAACTGGAGATGCCACTCTCTGTTCATAGGAGGGTCAGGCACTTTGAATATTGCCATATTTCAATGGTGATGTTGCAGAGAGAGAATTTCATCTTGCCCTACTCATGAACATAATTTTTTTCCAACACCCATCATTTAGCACTCTAGCATGAAATAACTCTAATGGAAAATATAAAAAAAATCATAAAAAGCAGTAATATTTTTAATATAGGGTAAGAGGACATGTTTTATTTCTGCTAGTGACAGAGTAATTACTAGTAAAAAGATAAGAGAATTACAGTCATTCAATACTTTTTTTCCTCTTTCAAATACTTGTCAAGAAAGGTAACTTTGGAAGCATGAAAGCTAACACATTCCTATCTTCTCATAACCATATTTTTAGCCATTAAAAATGCTGTTACTTTTTCTCATAAGAAATTATTATTGCACTGTGTGATAGCAGAAATATGATTAATCTTCAATAAATATGTGTGGGCTTTTCTTATATTACGAATGCTAAGTGATATTTCTCCTAAAGGCAAAGATATATTTTTATTAATTAAAAGATAGGGAAGGATGGAACAGCGGAATAATAAACATATCTGCACATGGCCGCTAGAGAGAAAAAAGCATTGTGTGTAAATGCATTGCTACCCTTGTTGGAAGCCAAGGAGTTAAAACAAAATTATTCTTTTACTGTTCATCACCAAAGATATTTTAAATGTGCATTGTCGCTTTGTGATTTGTATGTTCTGTTCAGATGTTTTAATGCATTCATTTCTCTGTATGCATTTTACAGATGACAGATTCCGTTTCAAGGACGGCACGAAAAGACAGCAATCTGTAACCCCTAGTATCCTGTCACACATGACGCCTCTCGTTGATTCCAATTCATCTAGCAATAAAATGCATTCACACATGAATTTATAAATTATAAATATTTCTAGACGCACAGTTTTTTTGCAAAGAGACATTGAACTTTTATGACAGTAACATGCCATTTAAAAGGTACTGAGAAAATAATTTTTAACAAAAAGGTACAGTAAACCAGATACAAAAATAAAGTCAATATGAAAACATTGTACATTTTTTTTTAAACTTAAAAAGGTGTTTATCATATTGTCCTTTTTATTTTAAGTTGTGGCCTTGTACCACCCAGTTTTTTTATATATATATTCCTTTGTGCAGTTTCCTGTTTTAAATACTTTTTTTTATAAGCAAATAAACAGAAAGGGCTCCATTTCTCAACCAGTGTTTGCTGGTTCAGTGGCCCATTGTTTCATCCTTGTTTCATCAGAATGATTGAAAGCCCCTGCTAACGACCAATTGGCCGTCAGCGAGAAGGTAGCGTCTTTGCACAAGCATTACAAGCGATGGTCAGAAGACATGATTCCCAGTAGCAAATCATGTCTGCTCGACCCCTAATAAATGGATCCCCATGTATGAATGTAGTCTGGTATTCACATAATACAAAACAAAACTATAGATTGAAAATGACTTAAAAGTTGGATTTTACATTACTTAAAATTCTGTTTTTAGTAGACTTTTTTTTTACACAAAGGCCAATTTTTCAGTGCTTTTGTAAACTTGTGGTAACAGAAAACATATCCATAGACTTTAATGGAGATAATTATTGTTACCACCACAGTTTACAACAGCAATGGAAACTAGGCCAAAATCTATTCTCTTTCTATTATATACTTTTATGGTAGTATATTGAAAAACTCTCTTTCATTGTATGAGTTAAAAAACATAAGGGGGCCGATTTATCATCGGTCTGTCCGACATGATCCGCATACGCTGTCTGCATTTATCATTGCATAAGCAGTTCTGATGAACTGCTTGTGCAATGCCGCCCCCTGCAGATTTGCGGCCAATCGGTCGCTAGCAGGGGGTGGTAATCAGCCTGATCATATAGGATCATGCGGATTGATGTCTGCAGCCTCAGAGCAGGTGGACCAGTTAAGAGACCGCTGCTTCATAACTGCTGTTTCTGTCGAGCCTGAAGGCTCGCACGGAAACAGATGCATCAAGCTTTATTCAGAGCTTGATAATTTGGCCCAACGACCTAAGACAGTTTTTAAATTAAACATTTTACACCGGCTTAAAAGTTAGAAAATATATCTAAAGTCTGTAAATACATTTGTAATGAGTTTCAGAAATTATCAAAAATTCATGTAGACAATATGTATGAAAATCTTTGCGCTAATAAAATTTTGTGATTGATGACTAACAATAATTACATACATTATAATATTTAATACTCATTAGTATTTTCTGGTTAATACCTTTAATTTATATGAAAATGTAACTTTAAAGACAAATCATATATCTGGGATTCATTCTTACATTTTATATTAGGGTCTAAATATGTTAAATAGCTTCAAATTAAATATTGCTAGCTATTAATACCTCTAATGTCTAATAACACCAATTAAAACTGTCTGGCTTGACTGCTCTTTATTGATTAGTTCAGAGTTCCCTTTACAAAAAAAAATAGTTGTCTGCTTCATCCTACTGTATTAATTAGAACCACCAATACAATTAGAAAGCCTAAGTTTAAGTCATCCTGGCATTATGACCCCTGTTTATGAATTACTTTTGTTTGTCATATATGGAGAGTCCGCTTAGTTGCTTTACATATTAATAAATATATAATTATGGCACATAAAGTTCCAAAGCATAGCTAAAATGGAATGGGGAGGTTACATTGAAAGGGGAAAAATCTTAAAACATCATATACTGCAATGTTTATTTTAGTTAGCTTAATCTGATGTAAATGCATTGAGATATCTTATAGTGAAGGTAAACTTTGGTGAATGAAAGCCCGTTTTTAAAAAATACTATTAAAAACAGGGGCACTTTCATTCATCAAAGTTTACAAATCAGCCGTTTTTATTAAAAATGTACCTTTTTTCTTTTCACAGCCAGAGCAGCTTCCCCCTCCTTTAAATCCTCTCTTCACACGTCAGCAATGACCAATCTGGCTTCCTCCAATCACGGATTTCCCCCCAGGGTGGTAATTGCCTGGAGCCATGCTGTGATTGGAGGAAGCCAGATTAGTCATTGCTGAGGTGTGAAGAGAGGATTTCCAGGAGGGGGAAGCTGCTCTGGCTGCGAAAAGAAAAAAAGGTTAGTTGTTAATCAAAACGGCTGATTTGTAAACTTTGATGAATGAAAGTGCTCCTGTTTTTTAATAGTATTTTTAAAAAACGGGCTTTCATTCACCAAAGTTTACCTTCACTTTAAAGGGCAGTCTAGTCAAAATTAAACTTTCGTGGTTCAGATAGGGCATGCAAATTTAAACATCTATCCATTTCATTTTTATCATCACATTTGTTTTGTTCTCTTCTAATTCATTGTAGAAAGCTAAACCTAGGTAGGCTCATATGCTATTTTCTAAGCCCTTGAAGACCACCTCTTATCTCAGTTCATTTTGACACTCTTTCACAGCTAGACAGCGCTATTTCAATAATTTTGGAGTAGACGTCCCTCTATTATGTATGGACTACTGGTGTAGTGTTTTTTTACTACTTTGTGTAGTGTTACCGTACATATGGTCAGATTAAAAATGAAGTGGTGTTTAGCTCTGACACTTGAGTACTAATACCACTGAAACTAAACTTGTAACACACGCGGGATAACATGTGTATTACAAGTTGAAAGTAAAAAGTTATCACTGGAAAGAAACCCAGCATGCACTAGCTGTAGGACTTCAGATATCGCGAAAGGTGCTAACTTTTCACCAAAGACTTCAATGGAGAACGCAACTTAAAATAAATCTATCTTTGCACACTAACCAGACACCACATTAGACCTACAGTGCTAACCCAAAGGGAGTAATAAATATTTTATATACAAGTAATACAGAAATTTCAAAAAAATAAATTCCCCTGTGTGAAGAACATTGGAATTTAAAAAACACTAATTTATTCTTATTTTCAGGTATTTGAGTGGAAAGGGCTCAAAAGTACATACTGTATATATATATATGTAAAATATATATAAAATATATATAATGTATATACTGGTAAAAGAACGTGTGTGTATATATATATATATATATATATATATATGTGAGCCAGTTAAAAAAGAAAGAAACCCCAAAAGCCTGTGCTCAAATAATCAAGTGTTCCTGAAAAGCGTCTCATGCGGCCAATGATATCCTGCACTTGGCCTCTATTGCCGCTGTGTGTGAGGAGAGGAAATCATCTGCAAATGGGTATGCAGCTGTCAGGGTGTTTGCCCCAAGTGAAGGGTAAGAACTTACTTGCTCAGCGTCCTAGCGTGAAGAGAAACCCTCCGAAGAGCCGTGGTCCACAGCACCTCACAGGGCCAAACACGCTCAGCGACCCAGACGTTCACATCCTTGACTTCTAGCGGATAAATCCGCCGTCACTGTACAACAGCTTGTTCCTCTGCAGCTCGCTCCGTCCTGTCTTGATAACGCCAAAGAGAGCCCAGCCCTCACTCGTTCAGGTATCCTCAATCCACCAATCAAGAGAGTTCCCTCAAGGAAAAAATCTTTTAGTGCTGTCTGACTCCCGGACTTGAAGGTGCACGGCGGTATAGGGAAAATCTTAATGCAACAGTTCATGAATTCAGCCAGCACAATACTTCTTTAAAAAGTCCAAGTTTATTTAACAAATTAAAAGATATGGCTGCTAAAAATGCAGCTCACAAAAATAGCACACAGTATTTTTGTGAGCTGCATTTCTAGCAGCCATATCATTTTAATTTGTTAAATAAACTTGGACTTTTTAAAGAAGTATTGTGCTGGCTGAATTTATGAACTGTTGTATATATATATATATATATATATATATATATATATATATATATATATATATATATATATATATATATGAAAAATGTTGAAGGCACACTAAGAGAACAATGGTAGCTCCAGCCAGCTTTAAGTACATATGTAAATGAGAGGGTAAGGGCCTTCATCAAAAGCAAGAGCAAAGGCAGCAACAGTCATTTGAAAAAGCAGCAGATGTACAGAATGGCAGCCTGTGAGAAGTTAAAGCACACAGAGGGACAACTATTTCTTCCAGCCCAGAACTACTGAAGTTCAACTATGGATCTGATCGTGCCCACAAAATGGATATATCTGAGAACTACTGGTCCATAGCGAAGTCTGATATGGGGCTTTCAGCACAGGTTTTTAGCCGCATCTATTCGCAATTACGATTATCCTAACTTTAGTGTAGATATATCTAGTTAAAACATTATATATCATTTAAAAATAAAACAAAGAACAAACTGCCAGAAAAATGGAGACCAATGAGATAACATTTTGAGTGGACAGTGACAAAAAAGACCAATCAGAGTCATTAACATATCCAAATAATGACCAGTAAGACCCAAACTGTCCTCTTTCTGAATTGATGCGAAAAATAAACATAAAGTTCATCAAACAAAGGAAAATGTAGATGAAACAAAGAAACCAATGTTGAATTGAAAAATTGAGGAGTCTTTGGAATTTGAAGAACGTTGAAAACTTTGAAATCCAAAATTTGAAGATTGAAACAGGAAACAAATTTTGATTGGAGTTTGAAGATTCTTGAAGATCCATTTGAAGCGCCAAATCAGATTCCTGAAGAGGAAGGGTTTGGAGCTGAAAAATAAATTAGAACATTAATATATTTTATAATAATAACATTGAATTGTTACTGAAAAAATGGGTGGGAAATAAAAGGGAGGAAAAATATTCGTCTCTGTGTCTTTAATAAAATCTAGATTATATCTACACTAAAGTTAGGATAATAATAATTTTATCACAAGACCAGAGACTCATATTTTGCTAGTTTAAAGCAAAAGAAATTAGAAAATAGAATAAATAGGTTTAAAATAAAATTGTCTGAAAGTAGAATCAGAAGACCAATCAGCTGCATTTAAAATATCTTGTAAGGAACAAGATTTAAAGAAAGATTTAGAGGCAGAAGCTCCTCTAATATAATGAGAAGAAAATCTATTATCTACGTCAGCTTCAGACATAGTAGATCAACCCATCTAGCTATAGTTATGGAAGAAACAGGTTTGTGTGGTGGAATGAAAGATAATAATAGTTGATTAGAAGAAGAAGATCTAAAATGGGAAGTTCTTAACTCGTATTCTTTGAAACAAAGAACCACACATAATTTAGGATGTTCGAAAAAGTAAGGGTAAAAAATAGTAGAAATATTAGTTTTAGTTCTGCTAATAATATTGAATACAATTCCTTGAGGAAAAAAATTTTTAGAATTGAAATCAATAGCTTTGACGTCAGATACACTTTTACAAGAGAGAAGACAGAGAAGAGTAGCGAGTTTGAAAGAAAGTTGTTTTAAAGAAAGTAAATTATTAGAAGGCCAAGAATTGAAAAGAGAAAAAATAAGATCAACGTCCCAGAATTTAAGGTGTTTAGGGATGGGAGGTCTGTTAAGACGGATAACTTTTAAAACTCTTCGTTTTTGAAAATGGCATCCAATAGGAATATCAGAAATTGGAAAGTGACCTGCAGAAATAGCTGATCTAGCAATATTGATGGAACGATAGGCTAAACCTTGATCAAAAAGAAAAGATAGATAATTTAAAATTTGAGTCAAAGGGGCTGAAAAGGGATCCAAATTCCTTTGAATGCACCAGCCATCCCATCTGGACCATGCAGAAACGTAACATTTTCTGGTACCTGGGGCCCAAGAATCTCTGAAGAGCTCTAGACGAAAGGCCTTCGCAAGACCAAGATCCCCGGAAATTGTCCATGCAACTAGTTGAAGGGAGTTCTGGTAGATTAGAGGATGAGGGTTCCCTAGATGATCTAAGAGAAGGAGAGGATGAGGAGGGAGAAGGAGGGGAGGTAAGTAAGACATCTCTAGAAGGGATGGGTACCAAGGTTGGGATGGCCAAAGAGGAGTTATTAGAAGAATAGAGTTGAGATGTTTGCGGATGTAAGTTATAGTTCTGGAAATCATGGAAAAGGGAGGAAATGCGTAAGCTCCTTGAGGAGGCCACAATTGAAGAAAAGCGTCTATAGCTAAAGCATCTGGATCCGGACGCCAACTGAAGAAAGGTTTTATCTGGAAATTCAAGCGAGAGGTGAACAGGTCCAGAAGAAAATGTTTTTGAGGAGTTTTCAATTGCTTGAATCTCTGAGATAACGAGAACCCCAATCTGTCGTGGTATTTGATAAACCCGAAATGTATTCTGCAAGGATAGAAATATTGGAATTGAGATATTAATGAATAATTGAAGAAGTTAAATCTGAAAGTTGTTTTGATTTGGTACCTCCTAAACAATTGATGTAACGGACTGCAGAGATATTGTCCTTTTTCAGAAGAATGGTGATAGGAGAAGAATATTTTATAAAGCTTTTTATAGCAAAGGATCCTGCTATGAGTTCTAGACAATTGATGTGAAACTTTTGTTCTGAAGGGGACCATTTCCCTCCAGTTATGGAATTTCCACAGCGGGCTCCCCAACCAGTCTTGCTGGCATCTGATTCTATAATCAGATCTGGTGAATTTCCAAAAATCGCTTTGCCATTCCAGGCATCTATGTTGGAAAACCACCAGAGGAGTTCCTCCTTCGCTTCTGAAGATAAGGATATTTTGTGAGAATAACAGACCTTTGTTTAAACTGGAAATTTTTAGACATTGAAGAGCCCGATAATGAAGGGGGGCAGGAAAAATGGCTTGAATTGAGGACGATAGTAGCCCAACAATCCGAGCCAAATTCCTGATAGGAAAATAATTTAATTTCAGGAGATAAGAAATTTCTTTTTTGATATTCTTCAATTTGTCTTTGGGAAGACTGAGAGAAGAAGAAATTATGTCTATGGAGAAACCTAGAAAAATTAGATTTTGAGTAGGAGATAGGATAGATTTCTCTTTGTTTATAATAAAGCCAAGGTTCTCTAGGAGAAGAATAGATAAGGAGAGATGATCGGTTAAAACCTGAGGGTTTTGGTGCATAATTAAAATATTGTCTAGAGAGATAATTAGGCGAATCCCTCTTAATCTTAACCATGTAACTACTGGTTTTAAAACTTTTGTAAATACCCAGGGAGCAGATGATAAGCCAAAGGTTAAACAAGCAAATTGCCATAAAGAGTTTTGCCAAAAGAAACATAGGAATTTCCTGAAAGTTTGATGAATGGGAATGGTGAGGTAAGCATCTGTAAGATCCAGTCGAACCAGCCAATCTGTGTCTCTTAAACAGTCTCTTAGAAGATGAATGCCTTCTAGTTTGAAATGATTGTAGGAAACGAAAACATTTCGATTTCTTACATTTATAACAGGACGGAAAAGACCGTTCTTCTTTTTTACTAGAAACATATTGCTGATAAAAATTTTGAGAGAGGATTGGCCGGTTCTATGGCAGATTTGTTTAAGAGATTTTGGAGTTCCGTGTTTAAAAGAAGAAGGTCTGATTTTGAAAAATGGATAGGAGTAGGAATTTGAGATTGAAAAGGGGTGTTTGTGAATGAGATTTGAAAACCTGAAATGGTTTGAAGAACCCAAGGGTCCTTTGTAATAAGGTTCCATTTTTCTGAGAAAGTGAAAGTCTGCAACCTATGTTTTGTGAGAAAAAAGGAGTGAAATGTGGATAGAGAATAAGTACCTGAGAAGGGTCTTGAGCGAGGTCTTGATCTGAAGGGTCTGTATTGCCATTGTCTTGTCCTTGTTGGGTAGAAGGCAGTGAGTGCAGGGTTTGTGAACTGAGGTCTGTTCTGAAAGTGAGACCTGTTGATGGATGGCATTCGGCCGGGAAAACGGCTTCTACCTTTCCCGGCCGTGTCAAAAACCCGGTTTTGAGGGTAAAAAATGTTCTTAGTTGAAGTTTTAATTTTATTGAGGCTATTAAAGGTGTTTACATACGCCTAGATTTAGAGTTTTGTGTTAGAAGGGGTGCGTTAGCTACACATGGTTTTTTTCCCCCGCACCTTTTAAACAACGCTGGTATTTAGAGTTCTCAGAAGGGCTGCGTTAGGCTCCAAAAAAGGGAGCATACAGGCATATTTACCGCCACTGCAACTCTCAATACCAGCGGTGCTTATGGACGCGGCCAGCTTAAAAAACGTGCTCATGCACGATTCCCCCATAGGAAACAATGGGGAAATTTGAGCTGGAAAAAAAAGTTATTTTGTCATATGATACATCCATTTTTTTTTATACAACACATCTATATATCTATCAATCCATCTATCTTTATATTAATATATACATACATATTATAACTTTCAAATGTTTATTGAATACATCATTTCATAATTACTTACGGCTAGATTTAGAGTTTTGTCGGTAACGACCCGCGTAGCTAACGCTGGCTTCCCCCCCCCCCCCCCACACCTTTTAAATACCGCTGGTATTGAGAGTTCACAGAATGGCTGCGTTAGGCTCCAAAAAAGGAGCGTAGAGCATAATTTACCGCCACTGCTACTCTCAATACCAGCGGTGCTTACGGACGCGGCCAGCTTCAAAAACGTGCTCGTGCACGATTTCCCCATAGGAAACAATGGGGCCGTTTGAGCTGAAAAAAAACCTAACACCTGCAAAAAAGCAGCGTTCAGCTCCTAACGCAGCCCCATTGTTTCCCATGGGGAAACACTTCCTAAATCTGCACCTAAAACCCTAACATGTACCCCGAGTCTAAACACCCCTAACCTTACACTTATTAACCCCTAATCTGCCGCCCCCGCTATTGCTGACCCCTGGATATTATTTTTAACCCCTAATCTGCTGCCCCTAACACCGCTGAGCCCTATATTATATTTATTAACCCCCAATTTGCCGCCCCCAACGTCGCCGCCACCTACCTACAATTATTAACCCCTAATCTGCCGACCGGACCTCACCACTACTATAATAAATGTATTAACCCCTAATCCGCCTCACTCCCGACTCAAAAACCCTATAATAAATAGTATTAACCCCTAATCTGCTGCCCCTAACACCGCCGACGCCTATATTATATTTATTAACCCCTAATCTCCCGCCCCCAACGTCGCCGCCACCTACCTACAATTATTAACCCCTAATCTGCTGACCGGACCTCACCGCTACTCTAATAAATGTATTAACCCCTAAAGCTAAGTCTAACCCTAACCCTAATCTAACAAAATTAAATAAATCTTATTAAATAAATGAATCCTATTTAAAGCTAAATACTTACCTGTAAAATAAACACTAATATAGCTACAATATAAATAATAATTATATTGTAGCTATTTTAGGATTAATATTTATTTTACAGGCAACTTTGTATTTATTTTAACCAGGTACAATAGCTATTAAATAGTTAATAACTATTTAATAGTTACCTAGTTAAAATAATTACAAAATTACCTGTAAAATAAATCCTAACCTAAGTTACAATTAAACCTAACACTACACTATCAATAAATTAATTAAATAAACTATCTACAATTATCTACAATTAAATCAACTAAACTAAATTACAAAAAAAACAAACACTAAATTACAAAAAAAAACCCCAATAAATTACAAAAAATAAAAAAAGATTACAAGAATTTTAAACTAATTACACCTACTCTAAGCCCCCTAAAAAAATAACAAAGCCCCCCAAAATAAAAAAATGCCCTATCCTATTCTAAAATAAAAATTTTACAGCTCTTTTACCTTACCAGCCCTTAAAAGGGCCTTTTGCGGGGCATGCCCCAAAGAAAACAGCTCTTTGCCTGTAAAAAAACATACAATACCCCCCCACCCAACATTACAACCCACCACCCACATACACCTAATCTAACCCAAACCCCCCTTAAAAAACCTAACACTCAGCCTGTGAAGATCTTCCTACCTTATCTTCACCATGCCGGGTATAACCGATCCGTCCAGACGAGGGTCCGAAGTCTTCATCCTATCCGGCAAGAAGAGGTCCAGAAGAGGGTCCGAAGTCTTCATCCTATCCGGCAAGAAGAGGTCCAGAAGAGGGTCCGAAGTCTTCATCCTATCCGGCAAGAAGAGGGCATCCGGAGCGGTAGACATCTTCATCCAGGCGGCATCTTCTATCTTCTTCCATCTTGAAGCAGCCGACGTGGATCCATCCTCTTCTTCCGGCGACTCCCCATGAATGAAGGTTCCTTTAAGTGACGTCATCCAAGATGGCGTCCCTCGAATTCCAATCGGAATTAAGGTAGGAAAAATCTGATTGGCTGATTGAATCAGCCAATCAGATTCAAGTTCAATCGGATTGGCTGATCCAATCAGCCAATCAGATTGAGCTCACATTCTATTGGCTGATCGGAACAGCCAATAGAATGCAAGCTCAATCGCCGGAAGAAGAAGATGGATCCGCATTGGCTGCTTCAAGATGGTCCCGCTCCGCGCCGGATGGAAGAAGATAGAAGATGCCGCCTGGCTGAAGATATCTACTTGTCCGGATGCCCTCTTCTTGCCGGATAGGATGAAGACTTCGGACCCTCTTCTGGACCTCTTCTTGCCGGATAGGATGAAGACTTCGGACCCTCTTCTGGACCTCTTCTTGCCGGATAGGATGAAGACTTCGGACCCTCTTCTGGACGGATCAGTGATACCCGGCGTGGTGAAGATAAGGTAGGAAGATCTTCATGAGCTTAGTGTTAGGTTTTTTAAGGGGGGTTTGGGTTAGATTAGGGGTATGTGGGTGGTGGGATGTAATGTGTGGGGGGGAGTATTGTATGATTTTTTACAGGCAAAAGAGCTGTTTTCTTTGGGGCATGCCCCGCAAAAGGCCCTTTTAAGGGCTGGTAAGGTAAAAGAGCTGTAAAAATTTTATTTTAGAATAGGGTAGGACATTTTTTTTATTTTGGGGGGCTTTGTTATTTTTTTAGGGGGCTTAGAGTAGGTGTAATTAGTTTAAAATTCTTGTAATCTTTTTTTATTTTTTGTAATTTAGTGTTTGTTTTTTTTGTAATTTAGTGTTTGTTTTTTTTGTAATTTAGTTTAGTTGATTTAATTGTAGATAATTGTAGGTAGTTTATTTAATTAATTTATTGATAGTGTAGTGTTAGGTTTATTTGTAACTTAGGTTAGTATTTATTTTACAGGTAATTTTGTAATTATTTTAACTAGGTAGCTATTAAATAGTAAATAACTATTTAATAGCTATTGTACCTGGTTAAAATAAATATTAATCCTAAAATAGCTACAATATAATTATTGTTTATATTGTAGCTATATTAAGGTTTATTTTACAGGTAAGTATTTAGCTTTAAATAAGATTAATTTATTTAATAAGATTTATTTTATTTCGTTAGATTTAAATTATATTATATACTTAGGGGGGTGTTAGTGTTAGGGTTAGACTTAGCTTTAGGGGTTAATACATTTATTAGAGTAGCAGCGAGGTCCGGTCAGCAGATTAGGGGTTAATACTTGAAGTTAGGTGTCAGCGATGTTAGGGAGGGCAGATTAGTGGTTAATACTATTTATTATAGGGTTTTTGAGTTGGGAGTGAGGCGGATTAGGGGTTAATACATTTATTATAGTAGCGGTGAGGTCCGGTCGGCAGATTAGGGGTTAATAAGTGTAGGTAAGGTAGCAGCAACGTTGGGGGGGCAGATTACGGGGTAATAAATATAATATAGGGGTCGGCGATGTTAGGGGCAGCAGATTAGGGGTACATAGGGATAATGTAGGTTGCGGCGCTGTGCGGTCGGCAGATTAGGGGTTAAAAAATTTTAATAGATTGGCGGCGATGTGGGGGGCCCTCGGTTTAGGGGTGCATAGGTAGTTTATGGGTGTTAGTGTACTTTAGAGCACAGTAGTTAAGAGCTTTATGAACCGGCGTTAGCCCATATAGCTCTTAACTCCTGACTTTTTCTGCGGCTCGAGTTTTGTCGTTAGAGTTCTAACGCTCACTTCAGCCAAGACTCTAAATACCGGCATTAGAAAGTGAGCATTAGACCCTTACCTACAAGACTCTAAATACCAGCGGCCGGCCAAAACCAGCGTTAGGACCCCCTAACGCTGGTTTTGACGGCTAACGCAGAACTCTAAATCTAGGCGATAGTTTCCTAACTCTTTAAGACCCAATTCTCCAAATAATAGGCCTTCAGCCTTAGGTCCCATTTCAGTGGGGGCAAAATCCGCTAGTTTAGGATCTACAGGGAGTGCAGAATTATTAGGCAAGTTGTATTTTTGAGGATTAATTTTATTATTGAACAACAACCATGTTCTCAATGAACCCAAAAAACTCATTAATATCAAAGCTGAATATTTTTGGAAGTAGTTTTTAGTTTGTTTTTAGTTTTAGCTATTTTAGGGGGATATCTGTGTGTGCAGGTGACTATTACTGTGCATAATTATTAGGCAACTTAACAAAAAACAAATATATACCCATTTCAATTATTTATTTTTACCAGTGAAACCAATCTAACATCTCAACATTCACAAATATACATTTCTGACATTCAAAAACAAATCAGTGACCAATATAGCCACCTTTCTTTGCAAGGACACTCAAAAGCCTGCCATCCATGGATTCTGTCAGTGTTTTGATCTGTTCACCATCAACATTGCGTGCAGCAGCAACCACAGCCTCACAGACACTGTTCAGAGAGGTGTACTGTTTTCCCTCCTTGTAAATCTGACATTTGATGATGGACCACAGGTTCTCAATGGGGTTCAGATCAGGTGAACAAAGAGGCCATGTCATTAGATTTTCTTCTTATATACCCTTTCTTGCCAGCCACGCTGTGGAGTACTTGGACGCGTGTGATGGAGCATTGTCCTGCATGAAAATCATGTTTTTCTTGAAGGATGCAGACTTCTTCCTGTACCACTGCTTGAAGAAGGTGTCTTCCAGAAACTGGCAGTAGGACTGGGAGTTGAGCTTGACTCCATCCTCTACCCGAAAAGGCCCCACAAGCTCATCTTTGATGATACCAGCCCAAACCAGTACTCCACCTCCACCTTGCTGGCGTCTGAGTCGGACTGGAGCTCTCTGCCCTTTAACAATCCAGCCACGGGCCCATCCATCTGGCCCATCAAGACTCACTCTCATTTCATCAGTCCATAAAACCTTAGAAAAATCAGTCTTGAGATATTTCTTGGCCCAGTCTTGACGTTTCAGCTTGTGTGTCTTGTTCAGTGGTGGTCGTCTTTCAGCCTTTCTTACCTTGGCCATGTCTCTGAGTATTGCACACCTTGTGCTTTTGGGCACTCCAGTGATGTTGCAGCTCTGAAATATGGCCAAACTGGTGGCAAGTGGCATCTTGGCAGCTGCACGCTTGACTTTTCTCAGTTCATGGGCAGTTATTTTGCACCTTGGTTTTTCCACACACTTCTTGCGACCCTGTTGACTATTTTGAATGAAACGCTTGATTGTTCGATGATCACGCTTCAGAAGCTTTGCAATTTTAAGAGTGCTGCATCCCTCTGCAAGATATCTCACTATTTTTTACTTTTCTGAGCCTGTCAAGTCCTTCTTTTGACCCATTTTGCCAAAGTAAAGGAAGTTGCCTAATAATTATGCACACCTGATATAGGGTGTTGATGTCATTAGACCACACCCCTTCTCATTACAGAGATGCACATCACCTAATATGCTTAATTGGTAGTAGGCTTTCGAGCCTATACAGCTTGGAGTAAGACAACATGCATAAAGAGGATGATGTGGTCAAAATACTCATTTGCCTAATAATTCTGCACTCCCTGTAGTTTCCTTAAAATAATTCTGCGTCTCTGAGTAGCCAAAGCTGAGTTGGCATTACCTATTAAATAAATGGTTCTCTGGATCCATTCTCTCAGGATCCGAGGGTCAACAAAAGAATCAATAGTAATAGATTCTTCGGCTAATTCAAAAAATTTTGCTATAGGGCCAAGGGAATCTATGAGTTTGTCTTGACATGATTTAAGGAATCTGTCGGGACCATGGGGTAAGTTAAATTTTGGAGAGGAAATACATTTTAGTAAGTTAGCGTCAATATCAGGGGTGATTGAAGATTTGTGAGGGAGTTCAGGACGAGGACATTCTGAACGTAAATTATTTCTAGATTCTTTATCTAAAGGTTTTCTAATATAAAAATCTAGAAATTTTGCGACCCTTTTAGAAGGACACCATTGTGTAGAATGAGGATGTTGTAAATCCTCAGGTTTTAAATAAGGGTTACCTAAATTGTCAATTAAAACATGTTTTTGTTTCTTAGAAAAAAATTTGGATTTTTTATTTCTGGGAGAGGAGTCAGAGTCTGAATTCTGTGAAAGTTCAGGACTAAAAATAGATTGCCAAGAATTAGAGTCATTATCATTGTTTAAAAAGGAGTCGGAAGACTCAGTTGTAGAATCAAAGTCTACGTGGGGCTTAGATGTTTTTGATTTAAAAATAAAATTATCCTCTGAATCAGAAGAGGAAATAGGAGTATTTTTTGAAGTATTTAGGATTAACTTTCTTTTTATTGTTTGAACTCTGCAAACATAATGCCCCTTTAACAACATTTTTGGCAGAAATTTCATGCGCCAATTTATGAGAAATATGTTTTCTTTTTTGAGTAGCCTTTTTTGGCGAAGTCTGTTTTTTATTAAAAGATTGAATATCAGCAGATATTTGTTTTCTATAGGAGTTAATCATCTGTTGTACAGAATTCTCAGACATAGTATTGTGTTCTTGAGACACATTAAAGTTAATAAATAATTAATAAAATAATGAATAAGTGAATATTTAAAATTAATTATTTAATTTTTTTTTATTTTAAATAAATAAATACTTCTGAGGAATAGAACCACTGACCTTGTGACTCCCAGTCTAACGTTTATCCCCTAAGCTAAATTTGCCTGTGAGTATAATGTAATGTAAAAGTATAATATATAAGAGACAATAAAAGAAAAAAAAATTCAAAAAGTAATACAAAGTTACTATTTTAGCAACAATGTATTGTAGGAGGTCCGTGACGTCTATGTGAGGGAGGAGACAGTGTGAACACGTCCGGTCTGAAGATAAGACAGCAGGAGACGGAGCTGAAAAGCGCAGTGCGTCAGTAGAGGGGAAAAAACACACCACAGAGCGAGACAGAGGTCTCAAGCTTGGGTAAGGCGGGAAAATAGGGAAGGGAGAGAGAAGAAGGAGCGCAAGCACTCAAAATGGATGAAAAACAGGCAGTAAACAAAATCGGTCATAAGATAAGAAAAAACTTAGTAAGTGAAAAATGAAAAAACGAGTGAATAGAAAAAGCAATTTCTTGCTTTGATCTACACATTGTATGCCTGCTAATTGTTTGTTCTGTGATCGTACTATTTATCATATATATGGTATATTACACATCACCTAAGTGTCGCACTAAGCTAAATACTATCTTTTTTCCTCGTCATTGCTCTGTAAAACTACCTTGCTGATCACAGGTTGTACTGTATCCCTGTACTCATTAGTTTGAGACTATAATATTTACATATAAGAACTTGCCATTTGTGTTTCTATAATAATGTCTGTTATAACCTGTTTGGGAGTTAAAACTTGTTTAGGTACCATGCTGGTTCATGTACTTTAAAGAAACACCCCTACCATACATAATATGACAATCTGTAGGGGATTCAAGAAATCACATGATCATATGCCCCGATGGTAGATATTTGAGAAATAGACATGTCATAGCTTACTCACTCATAGCTCCTATACTTAGATAATCTGACCATGATGATGGCATATAGGCTTGAAAATTGGGGATTTTGTATATGAAAACATGATATACACTGGAATACCCGCTACCAAAGTTCCAACTTTGAATGTGTCTGCTATAGACCTATTAAATGGTTGGAACTCTTTATATATTAAAAAAAAGCTAAGGAATATAATACTGTTGTAGACTATATGATGTAAGATGGGGATTATTGTATATTACCTGTAGCATGTTTACCAAATAATGCATTTTTCCTCACCATGGGGTATAGGGCCCATACCCATACGTTAAGGCTGTCTGATATAAGACTCAAAAGACAGTGCTAGCTGACGCTGATATTTCAAATTCTGGGACTGCAGGTATAAGGAGGGTATGCATATCTCTCACCCCAGATTCATGCTTTCCCCTTAACATAACTTCACCATATAAGTTTTACCTATGGTGCAGTATATATGCCCTACCAAGCTTTTCCCCCTTAACATTTTGAAGATTTGGAGACTGCCCACCATATGTTAGTGACTTTCTAGTGTTTTTGTAATATTGTTAATTGCTAGGATACTACTGATCTCTTTGACTTATACAAGCCATATTTAATGTCCGGTTGACCCCTATGAGTTTCTCCCAATTATTGCAGCTTGTAGATATGTTGTATTGTAATGTTGAAGCCTGTTTGATCCAAGCTATGATACAACAATGGATTTTGCTTTTAATGTCTAATTGTTATACAGAATATATTCACCTGTAAAATGGGTGTGTCCTAATATTTCATTTAATATATTCAGCTAGAGCATGGTTTAATCCCCTATGTGAGACACAATAATGATTTCAGCCTTTTTAATCCAGTTAGTGCATGCATATGTTAAATTACATACTTGGCTCTGCTTAAGGCTCTAGTGCCTAGGTTTCGGATTTAGGCAGTACCTGCAATCGATCACACTTAAACCACCACCTCCCCCCATGTAATGAGCCTCCTAATTTAGGAGGACTGTATGTGCGGTTTCTCTTGTCTATACCGCAACCTCAACTACTCCCTTAGAATTAACTCTTACATAATATCATAGTGTTGACTCTACCTAACTTACTTAAATCAGCAGGACTGATAAGCATTACTTGCCAGCTGAGTCTATAATCTTAAAACATTTCTCAGTTGCCTTCTTTGAAGCTACTAGGATCAAGATAGGGCCCATAAGTGTCCCAATGTGCCAGTTTGAAGGCTTCGCTACAGATTCTATATTAGAAATAAAACCTGAGGTCTAGTTAATGAGACCAATAAGCGGTCTCCTATAATTGATGCAACCTTCAGTTATTGTTATGTATTTTAGTTGATTTGCGGTCCAAGTGTAGCCTCTTTGAAAGATATGAAGGTTTAAAATTTCTCATTGGCAGGTTGCTGAACTGTTTCTTTCTTTCTTCTCTTCTTGCAGCAATTTTATGTACTATTTGTCTCATGCCACATAGATTGCAATCAGTGTTTATTACATCTTCATCTCTAATATGTAACCTATACGATATAACTTGTTATAAGCAATTTCAAAATTCTGCAAATTCCTGCAATCCCTTGTCTGTTTGCCTTGTCATTACCTCAAAAAAAAAAAAAAAAAAAAAAGCACACAGAGGGATCCGTACAGCCAATGATCTCCCCACCGGCCAGCAAACAAGGGACACACTGGAAAGGACTACATGAGGCTTACCAACCTGTTAAACAGCTCCTCACCCCTCACTCGAGTGTAGGCCAATCTGAACTCCTGGTCCTCACGACCTCCTCTTGGGATCCTGTTATGGCATACACCGGAAAACCCTCCTTTCGTGACTGCTAATGTGGCTCTTCTCATACTGCATAGAAATTTGTAGTAGACATGAGTTCTTAGTACTTCCTGCTTTCTGCCATTAATGCTTGGCTCCTATAGGTTGAAACCCTCACGTGACCTCTGTGCTCCAATCGGAGTGAGTGAAAAGCGATCCAGTGCAAGATGTAGATTCGAGGTGCCAGGCTCAGGGAGAAAAGTTAATAATGCTAAAAAGTAGACAGCCGGCACCCTCTATCAATAAATAAAAATGATCTTTAATGGTCACATATTAAAAATAGAACAAACAGACAGATAATGTCTGACATGTTTTGTCTTGGTAGCCTTAATCATAGACGTAACTGATTAAAACCCACATCTGATATTTAAAATAAATGCTGTAAGCCCATTGGGCCATTAGATTAAACACATGACTGGAATAAGAATGTCAATAATTAAAGCCACTCCCATTTAACCCATGTGTACACATTTAAAGTGGAGCCATATTAACATATGTAGAGGATTAATTTTTTTATTCATTAACCCACTGCGGCTCACAGTTAGTGTAAAATACAAAAACACTGCTGAATAATTATTTAAATAACTTAACAATAATTTCAATATAATAATACATACATTTCATTACTTCATTTCATCAGTGTTCTCGTTTGGGACATTTTGTCATAGAAAAATTAGGTTTTGAGACAATTAGGTAATGTAGAAGACTATAGAGTGCTACCAAATAATCCCACCCGTAAGTTCCAGTCAGAGTTGGCTTCACTCCTTCATGATTGATTGCCCCGTGGACTTTTGGATCGTGACACATTTTACTTTTTAATGGTCACGTATCCTGTAACTAGGGTTACCACTTCGGCCATGTTTTCCTGGACACTTATGAGTTATACATGCTGCAAACATTGTGCTGTTCAGTGTCACTATTTGTGTGCTTTCCAGGGTTGAAATTCATGTTCTTACCTGCACACCCTGCAGCATGTATAACTCATAAGTGTCCAGGAAAACATGGCTGAGGTGGCAACCCTACCTTTAACACCTATATTTCCAGTGTTACCCAAGGTGCACAAATCCCTGGAGGCCATAAATGGGAGGCCAATCGTCTCTGGAATATGTTCACTTTGTGAACCATTGTCTGAATGGATTGATAGCATTCTCCAGCCTGTGTTAAGACTACATAGTTACTTATGTGACACCAAACACTTACTCCAGAAAATTGACAATGTGACTTGGGAGACCAATTACAGCTGGCTTACCATTAATGTGGTATCCATCTATTCATCCATACCACATGATATGGGTATAGAGGCGATCAAATATTTTCTTAACACAATGACCAATTATTTAACATAATTCATGGATTACCTACTGTTATACGTTTCCTGTTGACACACAACTACTTTTCTTTTGACGGTACTTGTTATTTACAGACCTGTGGCAAATCATGCAATGGGTTGGTGGGAGGCAGCATATATTTACAAGGATACCAATTACAGTAATAAGAACATATTATCGATTTATAAATGATCTGATCTTTGTGTGGTCAAGTTGTGAAAAGGATGCCATGGACTTCGCTGAATTTTTGAACACGAATTCTTGGGGTTTAAAATTTACTTTTGAATTTCATAGAGTACAAATCAATTACTTGGATGTCACCTTGGTGGCTAATACTAACAAACAACAAGAAGAAACCACAATTTACAGGAAACCCATAACCGGCAACACTTTGCTTCACGGCAAAAGTTGTCATTCAAGAAGGGTACCCTTTGAAATTGTGAAGGGTCAGTTTATGCGTACTACACTAAACTGTTCTAACCAAACAGATTTTGAAAAGCAGAGTCAGGATTTGGTTAATAGACTTCTAACAAGGGATTACCAAAAAACAAGTCATTATGAGAGCAAAAAGGGAGGTTGATGGTTTGGACAGAACTAACCTTTTGAAGTATGCAGAACATAAGAATACTCAATTATCAGGGAGATACACAGGTAGACAACCTGTCACCTTCATAACTCAGTATTCTACCAATTATGAAAATGTTTGCAAAATTACACATAAGCACTTGCCAATGCTCAAAGCTGATAATCAGTTGTGTTAAGTGGTTGAACAGGGATGTCGCTTCTGATACAGGAGAGGGGCAACCATTGGAAACATTTTGTCACCTAGCAAGATATGGTCAAAACACACAGGTAGCGCCTGGTTAGAAAACAGAGACATGTTTAAATGTGGATATGGTCCTTGCATACCCTGTAGCCACATTGAAAAAAAGGCTAGTTTTACAAGTATGATTACTGGCAGGGAATTTTCTATTACATCTTGTGTAAATTGTAGGAGTAAAAATGTTGTCTACTTAATCTGGTGTTGCTGCAATAACAAGCAATATATGGGTTGTACCACCCATGAGGTAAGAGAGAGGATTAGGCAACATCTTTCCGACATAAAAAAATCCAAACACAGTTCTGATTTGGCTAAACATTTTGACATGGTACATCAAAATGATAATGCTACCTTCAAAAGGATGGTTATTGAAAGTATCAAGACCCCTAAACGGGGGGGGGGGGGGGATACTCTGAAACTGTTACATAAGCGAGAAGCATTTTGGATTTTTACCTTGGGAACAAGGGTTCCCAAAGGTTTTATTAGTGCATATGATGTAATCAATTACTGGGAATAAAAGCCAGTTAGAGCCAAGAGCTTCCTTTAAGTTTAGCAGCACCTACTATTTGGGAATGAGAATTACCCCTACCTTTTGGGGAAAGACTAGCTTTATTACTCTGAGCATTATTATCCTTAATCTATATTCTGAACCCTCATACATGACTAAGGACTCCTGTCCGAAACGTTGTTGATATGTACAGTCTGGCTCAATAAATTCCGGATACTTCTGAAAATTGGTGGTGCAGCTATTTCTCGAGTTGCTATATTCTGAACCCTGTTAGAGGATGAAAAATGAGATGCACAATGAGATTGTTTGTCTGTTTATTTACCCCCTGACAGCCACCTTCTCCATAGTATATGTTGCCAACTATCTTTTGGCTTAGTATTAGATACATCAGAGAAAAAATGGCTGAATGTTTTGATGAACGAAAAAATAAACTAACATCCCTATTGTCCCTATTATTCATTCTGTTTATGACTTGGTGGTAAGATCTAGCTAACAAATGTTCGGATATTTCTTATTTTGTTTATGTTTTGTTTCATTTAATTGATTTGATGTGGTATATTTTGACTGATAGTGAGATTGTTTTTTTATCTGTTTGATTACATTTATAATATGAAGAAATGATGACATTTATGTATTATTATATTGAAAGTATTGTTAAGTTATTTAATTAAGTATTCAGCAATGTTTTTGTATTTTACGCTATCTGTGAGCCTCAGTGGGTTAATGAATATAAGTTAATCCTCTACATATGTATATACCTGTATGGCTCCACTTTGAATATGTACACAGGGGTTAAACGGGAGTGGCTTTAATTATTGGACATGCTTATTCTAGTCACGTGTTTAAACTAATGTCCCAATGGGTTTAAAGCATTTATTTTAAATATCAGATGTGGGTTTTAATCAGATACGTCTATGATTAAGGCTACCAGGCCGAAACATGTCAGACGTTATCTGGCTGTTTGTTCTATTTTTAATATGTTACCATTAAAGATCATTATTTATTGAAGAGGGTGCCAGCTGTCTACTTTTTATATATACACATACATACACATGTGTATATATGTATGTATATACAAACATACACATATAAACACATAAATACACATGTATACACACACACATATATATATTTATATATATATATATATATATATATATATATATATATATATATATATATATATAAGTATGTATACACATTATTGCACTTTCTATTAAAAAAACTTGTCATATACTGTATACTTTTAACCCTTATAACTTTTTTATTAATATTTTTATGAATATTTTTTATTAGATTTTGTATATATGAGTATAATACTTTATTTTAATGTTTTTATGCTGTGTTCGGTGCAAACTTTTATTTAGCCATATACCTTTGCGCAAGGTCTTCAGTCACACTAACCTGACAAGCAAAGCTTTAGTTTATCTTCAACTTGTAATATGAGCTTAAGTTAGCTCTGGCTCGATATTGGAATATACCTCATGCTAACAATATAGCCCATAGTTTGTGTTTCTTATGTTCATTGTTCAAGCATTTATTTCATTTTTTATACTAGGTTGCTTGGCAGGTTTGCATAATAATGTAATGATATTGTTTTGCTGCATTGTTACCATGGGAACACGAAATAGAATTTTACTGAAAATAAGCTTTAAATATGAAGAGTATTGCTAATCTAACTTGTTTTAATGAAGATGTATTTATTATATTTAGACACCACTACTATAAGTTAAATTACTGCTTGTGTGTTCGGTTGATTAGGGATACTTTTTAAGTGTTACATACAAAATGTTGAAGAAATTGTGGCTAAATCTTAAAGGACTAGTAATTACAATAGATTTGCATAATCAACAAATGTGGGATAAAAAGACAATGCAATAGCACTTGGGGGCTGATTTATCATGTGTCTGGCGGACATGATCCGCTGTAGCGATCATGTCCACCAAACATCGATAAATGCTGACAGCATACACTGTCAGCATTTATCATTGCACAAGAAGTTCTGGTGAACTGCTTGTGCAATGCCGTCCCTTGCAGATTCGCATCCAATCGGCCGCTAGCGGGGGTGTCAATCAACACTATCATATGAGATCGGACGGATTGATGTCTGACAACTCAGAGGAGGCGTACGAGTTAAGGAGCAGTGGTCTTAAAACCGCTGCTTCTTAACTCCTGTTCCAGACGAGCCTGAAGGCTCGTGCGGAAACAGGGGTATACCGCCTCATTCGGGCCATGATAAATCGACCCCTTAGTCTGAACTTCAAATTTATTTTTTTTCTGACAAATTTAAAAGTTATGTCGATTTACATTCCTCCTGTATCATGTGACAGCCATCAGCCAATCACAAATGTATATATGTATATTCTGTAAACTTGGGCACATGCTCAGTAGGAGCTGGAAACTGAAAAATTGTAAATATAAAAAGACTATAAACAAAAAGGATAAATTCCTTACTGTCAATACGGGGCGCTAACAGTCTAATATAATATACTATACAAGGTGCTAGATAGTAATCCACAAATCTATATACCCATAAGTTTTCAACATAAAATACAATGTGCCTTTCATACCCTACAGTGAATATTGTAAGGTTATTATTTTAAATATAAAAAAAATGTGCACATGTTGTTAAAGGGAGTAAATTGGAAAGTTGTTTAAAATTGCATGCTCTATCTGAATCATTAAAGTTTAATTTTGATTTGAGTGTCCTTAAACAACTTTTTTAAACAACTTTGCAATTTACTTTTATCACCAATTTGCTTTGTTCTCTTGATATTCTCAGTTGAAAGCTAAACCTAGGAGGTTCAGATGCTAATTTCTTAGACCTTGAACGCCGCCTCTAATCTAAATGCATTTTGATAGTTTTTCACTACTAGAGGGCATTAGTTCATGTGTTTCATATAGATAACATTGAGCTCATGCATGTGAATTGGTAATTAAGGGATTATCTATCTTTTAAAACAACAACAATTCTGGTGTTGACTGTCCCTTTAAGCAAAAAACTATTAATAGTGACACACCTGAAGCAACAGCCCCATCAATATCAGTAGCAGTGGGTCATCCAAGCACTACAATGGGGGGGGGGGGGGTAAGTTTTATGAGGGGATAAAAATGTGAACATTTTGTGGGTTTAGATTTAGAGTTTTTATGAGGGAAAATGTTGAGAAAAGTATTGATATTGGATAGAAGCATTTAGGGGATGTCTGCAGTAGGAAGGTTGTTTTTGTTGGTTGGGGAAAACAGGCCAAGTGAGAGTGTTTATATGTGAAAGTGTGGATGGGTCAACTACAGCTGGAGGGGGGTGAGGTTGGACTTCATGTGCTATAACACAGTAACCAGAGGTCATGTCATACAAAAAAAAAAGTGTGGGGACTCACCAAGACCCCCTTCACAATTAATATATAAATGCTGTATGTGTGTACACACACTTACATACATGCACACACTGTATTTATATGTATATAATCTATGCACTCTGGTTAATAAAAGCAAAATAAAACCAATGAAGGGCTGAAAGGTTGCGTTTGGACCTGATATATAAGGATCTGTAATGTAAACATCTGATATCATGATCTTGATAAGGTTTCTTTGTGCACTCACTCTGCAGTAAGAAACAATGATAATGTGATTTAAAGTAAAATTATGGTCACAAGACATCATTTTATTTTACCATTAACATGTATTCCAAGTAAATGTGAAGCAAGTAACAATGGCATGAGGGTACAGTAACATTGAAAGCAAAACGGGTCACCTTGCACAGTGGGATGAAACTGGTACAGTTGAATCTGCAGCAAATACATTATATTGCACAGGTCAGCATTCTGCAGAGAATCTGGCCTGCTGACCATAAAATTGATAAACATACAGACACCAACATAGATAAACAGACTGCACATACTTATCCTACTATAAAATGTTTCACAAACAACTTTATTTGCAAGGACTGTTTTTCTTTGTATGTACACTTGTATTTCCCTTGCAACCTTATCCCATCCATCAATAAAAAGAAAGCAGGAAGCTGGAAAGACATGACTCTTCCCTGCTTGATGAGCAAATTTTTTACATGGTGAAACACTGAACTATTTTTAAACAACTTTAAAATAACTAATCTAGACACATATGAATGCCTATTGTTTAATATCAAGATCCAGGGTGTCCATACTTTGTTCTAAACTCACATGGTGCATAGCCAGCTTAGCTTCAGTTCCTCACACCCTCATTCCTCCCCTCTACTTCCTTACCAGGGCAGGTTGAGACCTCCGTGTTTGACAACAACTCCAGACTCCTCCTCTGTCACAGAGTCTCACTCACTTAAGGTGCAATAATCCTATTTCTGCTGAGGGGAGCTAAATAACCCCAGAGCAAGCCACACAGAAATGAAAGCACTATGTGTTCCACACAGTGTGTGGTGATGATCACATAGCAGGCCCACTGACAGGCTTGCATTTAGTGCATTGTAGGAAGTGTTACTGCCCATTGCTAAAGGATCTCACTATCCCTCTAACCAGATTGTGCTCCAGATTCTCCCACCAGCAGCAGCAGCAGTGTTTACTGAAGCATTTCTGTTCTCTGTCCAGCTGTAACCTTCAAAAATAGTGCAGGAACTCCTTTCCCATGCATTCCTGCTTAACTTGACCCCCGACAGTAACCTCTAAAAAACAGTTATAGTAGTTATAGCAACTTAGGTCAGAAACTCCTTGGGGCTTTGGCTAATGACTAAACATATCTAGCCTCTATAATTTAGTGAGCTGCATATAGTGAGGTGTCACTAAACAGTAATATTGTAAACAAGCCAATTTGCTTGTGCAAATATCTTGGCATTACAAGTAGTTGGTTATTGCTTCTGCAAGCTCGCAGTAGCAATTAGCGCTCAGAAAATGAACCATAAGTCAGACCTTTAGTTAATTTTCAAAATAACCCCCAATTATGCCCAACATAAAGCATTTTCTTTTCTTTTTTTTATTAAACAAGGTGTAGTTTAATATGAGGGGTTAAAATTGGCATTTGCAGGGTCTTAGAGAAAAAAAAACTGCACTGAAAAGTGCCTTTACATAGCGGTCTATAGAAATTGAGTGTTCCCTGTAAATATAAATGTTTATGCTTATATACACTATATGTATGTGTTAATATGTATATAAACAACTATTAACAAAAAAACGTAAAAAGTGTTTCTTTTAAGTGGGAGATTTATCAAGGCTATCCGCTCTCGGGATTAAGTGTCGACATTGTATTCACTGACTGGTTAGTCACATTATCTGCAGGAGTGTAATTAACAGGCAGACTTGTAGCTGTACAGAGCGGCTAGGTGTTAATAGCCACTCTGTAACCTGTTAATTACACTCCTGCAGAAAATGTGACTAACCAATCAGTGAATACAATGTCGATATTTAATCCCGAGAGCAGATAGCCTTGATAAATCTCCCACTTAAAAGGAAGGTTTTTTACTGCCCAATATCCAATGATATCCGATTGTCAGAGACTACTACTAATACTTTGGAAACATATCCTCTTATCTTGGGACTATTGACACTAGTGTCTTAGTATTTGATGAATTTAAAATGATATCAATTCATACAAGTGGGCCCACGTTCGCATATTTATGATGGTAATATAGTATCATTTAGTGCATAACAAATACCTATTGCAGTTTTGGATACAATATTGGCTGTGTCTGTGCTACATGTTTGGATGCTTCATCTGTAGTCTTGTCTCTGCTGATTTAAAGTGAATGTAAATTTTGATGCAAAAGTGCCCGGTTTTTAAAAATTTGATTAAAAACAGGGGCACTTTAATTCATAAAAATTTACATTTCATTCATGTTGTGAAAAAAAACTTACCTTTTAATCTTGACAGCCGATCCAGCTTCCTCCACCCGTCGCAAAGCCTCTTCCTGTGTCTAAAATGAGGGATCCGGCTTCCTCCAATCACGACGTTGAATCAGACACTGATTCCCCCGGGGGGGGGGAAGCCGTGATTGGAGGATGACCTATCCATCATTTCTGACTTCAGAAATGGCTTGCAACGACCGGAGGAAGCTGGAGCTGCTGTCAAGATTAAAAGGTAAGGATTTTTTCACAACACGAGTTAAATGTACATTTTGATGAATTAAGGTGTCCCTGTTTTTTTAAAACCGGGCACTTTAGCATCAAAATTTAAATTCACTTTAACTTTATATTTAGAGGGTTTACCCTACATATTCTGGTGCTGGACAAAGGGAACTGTGTGGGTTTTAGGCCCACATTTTTTCTTCTGTTGTTTTATATAATAGTTATATCCCCCAGAGTACAGTGTGTCCTGATATGTATTTTAATAAACAAATAAGTGTGTTAATTTGATGAATAGAGTAGTGCTAACTGTTTTATGTAATTTATATATATGTATATATATTCATATATATTTAGAATCTGCTGCCCATCACTACGCAACTTACCCCTTTTACTGCCGTATGTCTATGGAAGCACGCTCTTGTGAGCGCAAAGCTTCCGTGCAATGCAAACACGAGGTTGCATTCGCATTGCACTAGACTTGTAATACCATGCACTAGTATTACTAAGTTCAATGCAAATATCGCTTTCTCTGAAGCAATTTTGCGTTCAACTTCTTTACCAGCCCATTGGGTTTAAACCATTTTAGTGTGGCAGTTTACTTTTTATAAATTTTGGTTTACTGGTCTTGAATGTGCAACAAAACAAAATGTGTCCAAATGGAAAAAAATGACAACAATCATTAAGATTCCAATAAATTGACTGTCTACATATGGTGTAATAGAATTATTGCTGTAATTTTATAATAGACCATTCAAATATGAGAGTTATATAGATTTCATCTTGTGATTTGCATGTTACTAGATTTCTGAGAAACATTTTATAAGTTAACTCGACCGTTTGGTCTATTATGTTCATGGATCCTCCGCTCATCCTTTGATGAGCTTGATGTGTCTCCTTTAATATATAACGTTCTGTAGCATGAACACTCCTTTAGTACAAGTGGCAGCTCATTTGCAGATCTTGGTGAACTGCCATTTTGAATTACATCATCCATACAGCCTAATTAGGGAACATAAAACTATTAAAGCCCAGGGAATGTCAGATTTGACACCAATAATGATAACTGAAGTAGACCTGAAATTTTAGACTATTCACTAGAGCATTTTTTTTTTTATTATTTTTTTTTTTTTACTTGTCTCTCCCAGGTGTTGAAAATAAAGAGAGTTATAATAATTGGATCATACACATAAAGCAAATAAGATAGTTTAATTTTTTTAGCATGTTTGCAAAATAAAATAATATTACATTGTATAAAGCAGTCTAAGCAGTGGTTGAATATTTTCCCAGTTAAAGGGACAGTAAACACCTTGGAATTTGTATATAAACTATTTAACTATATGCAATGAAACAACTTTGCATTATATTTTCATTATTTATTTTGCCCCTTTTTTGTGTAATTTAGATATGAAAAATTAGTCATTTCTAATTCTCAGAACTTAAAATACAACCTATCTAGGCTGGCCCTGCTACATATATGTCCCTTACTGGCTTTAACTGATAACAACTGCAAAACAATGTACTGTATACTAACTTTATCAACATGGCTAGCTAGTCTGTGGAGTAAAGCCCAGATTATATATATATATATGATGACAAATTGTGGGTACAGTTTGGCTATTGAAAAATAATTGCAGTAAAAAAGATGTTAATTAATTTTAAAAATGTCAGTATTTGGATCATATGTTAGTTTATAGCAATACAACATAAATGCCTTTTTAATTATAAGGAATTTACTGCCCCTTTAAACAATATAACTGCACCCGTCCAATAGTCGCTGGTGTAAAGTAGTATACAAAGGTATATAAGAGGAGGAGCTGGAGAGCCATAGAGATATTGACAAATGTTAGTTTTATAATCTAAAGCCTAGTGATCTGCAAAGCACATGTTTATGTCTATAGGATTATATATAAATTCAGTAAAACTATAAGACTATAAATGTTATTTTGTCATATGATACATCCATTTTTTTTATATACAACACATCTATATATCTATCAATCCATCTATCTTTATATTAATATATATATATACATATTATAACTTTCAAATGTTTATTGAATACATCATTTTATAATTACATACTTTGTACAATAAACTTTATTTATGTCACATTCTGATTAAAAAAACAACAAAACAAACAAAAAAACATATTCATGGGTTTCCTGATTTTAGGGAACTTCAAAATTGTTTACTGTTAGCCTAGCAAATGCAAATGGCTACTGGTAAAACTGATGTCCTACCTACCATTAGTTTAATCTATTAGTATACCTGAGCCACACTGAATTAGCTAGATTCCAGATTGTGCAAATGTACTGCTGTTTCACTAATTGACAGGTATCTATAATATACCATTATACTATTAGCATTCCATTATGGTTAACATTATACTCTGTTGGTTTAATATAATCCAGCAGGTTTATATAGTCTTGTTTATTTAAGTTTATCCCACTAATATTTGTTATATCATGTATCTTTTATTTCTGCTAAAATCTAATAATCTTATATATTATATTTTTTTTTTTTCATTTTGAGAAATTCTAACATATATACATCTGCTGCATTTGTCCTATGGAAATTATACATTTATATTGCAAGACATAACAGAGTAAAGAGACATGATACCCAAATGAAGTTGAAAGTGATGCATCATATCTGTAAAAAGATGACTGCAAAATATTACATGAACACCTCTGTAATTAAGTAACATATTGTGGGCCCTATGTAGTAAAGGTGAAGTGGACAAGCTTAGAAAATACAGGTAAGGGGAGCTAAGATAGACCTTGGTTGTGTGCACTATGCAATAATAAAATGATAGAGAATTCAATCCTAAGGTTTAAATTATATTAGTGTTGTATCGTAAAATATTATGTGAAATGTGATGACAAAAGTGATACCGTGTTGGTTAATAGTAGTACAAATAATATATATATAACCTAATGTGCTATTTTCTGATGTGGCTTTGCACTGATAGTACTATATAAGTAATATGTATTAGAGGTGATATAATGTGTATATATAAAAAAGGACATATAGTAAATTATATAAAAGATGTTGTGTTTATTGATAGGAACAAAAATTAATAAACAGTGAAAAAATGATTAAAATTGGTATAGAGCTCTTATACCTTCTAAACAATCAATGACAGAATATAAAGATTGACAGAATAAAAAATATATAAACAGGTATTTTTCTTTTTGTGTACCAATCTAATATATAGCAATATAAAATCAAATGACAGGATAAAGTGCTATTTAATTGGTATCTCCGTGGTAAAAATGAGGAGATTGGAGCTAAAATCAGTCCAAAGATATATGCAAACAATGTTTAAAAAGTCTCGTAACAATACTTTGAAACCAGTTAAACTCTTGTATTTCAAAAGATAAGGAGCGTAAAATGGCGAGTCTGCCGTTGTTCAGATCTGAATATTAATACCATACGTATGGGAGATACCTTTTTTACTTACAGTCACACATTGGTATAGCGTAATTATTAAAAGCTCAGCTGTATGCTGGTTTGTACTCACATTTGAGAAAAAGGGTTTTTTTTTTAATTGTTAGTTTTTTTCTTCTACTCTCTCCATTGAAGTCTATGGGGCAAATGTGTTAGCGCGGATGCGATAGCTAAAGTCCTCAAGCTAGCACGCATCCTGTTTCGCTCACGCGCAAACTTTTTACTTACTACGTGTGCTACCTGATACAGGGAAAAAAGATTTCTTCTAGCGACGTTTACGCTTGAGCAGGAGTGCTAATTACTGCTCCACTTGTAATCTAGCCCAAAGTGAGAGGCTTTTAGCATAGTCTTTAATAAGATTTGCCTCAAATTTAATGGGGAATGATTGCTGTGCTCATTTTATTCTAGTATATATTAATATGCATAATAACATAATGCAACATGTTTTGCTCATAATCTTTGCTCCATTAGTATTAATGGAGTTTGCCACTTGAAATGGAAAACTGATCAGTTCTTTATTCCCTAGGTACTGTATTGAGCTTTAAACACTTTAGTAACAGTAAAATATACATAACAAATTGGAAAAATACATCAATGCATGCTGCAGTAAATAAGAATAATTAAATTAAGTTAATGTATGAATATGAAATCCCCTCAGACTGATCGAGTCACTGCATCAAACACATATACGATGCACTCTAATTCCCCATCTTTACTTTCTTTTTTGCCTCCACCTGGGGGGTTTAAGGGTGGCAAAGCCCCCCTTGCAAACCTCATTAACGGGTGGATGCCGAGGATCGGAAGGGTGCCCCCCTTCAACCCCCCAGGCAGAGGCAAAAAAATAGTGTAGATGGGGGAATTACAGTACATCGGGTTTTACCAACAGCTGCTTGGGTAATGTCCATTTTACCCAGGAAATGCTAGGATTACCCAGATTTCTTACTTTACCCATAACATACTGTATATATACAAACGCTGATGCTATCAAGACTTCCAAACAATATTTATTAAGCCATCAACAAATTTTAAAGGGACATTAAACACTTTGAGATGGTAATAGAAAATGATAAATTGTATATATAAAACAACTCTGCAATATACTTTCATTATTTATTTTGTCCTCTTTGCCTGTAATTCCATTCTGAAATTGCGAGCGTTTCAGTTCCTGTTGAAATGGAAGTGCAGAACACTGTTAAATCCAGCACAACCATTGGCTGCACAGTCTAGTGACTGATTTATAACTGTCCCTAATTGGCCACAGCAGAGAAGGTAACACAAGTTACAACATGGCAGCTCCCAGTGTTTTATAGACACTAAAACTTTACACTTATTTTGTCACTTTTTAAACAACTAATGAAACTTTAAAAAATACATCTATATGTTAGTCATGGACTAATCTTTTCTTTGAATGCATAATTCTATCTAGCGTGTATTTAGTGTTTAATGTCCCTTTAAGGTTTCTGAAAATGATGCAATGAGACATTGTTAAAGCATTTTGACAACACCATTAAAAAATGATCACAATCTACAGAGCAGCATCAGTAAACAGTATTCCAGACTGAGCTTATAAATGTGCAGAAAATATCACACTGCTGCATGATAATTTATTAATTGCTTTTGAAAATAATGCATTACTGATGTCGCCTAGATCTGAGTAATCTTTCTGTTTATGTCTGATCCCATATTTTTTAAATTCATCACTGAATTCATAAATATTTGTTTCCCATTAATCAAATCTGGTTAATTTAAATCCATAAATCCATTTGGATTTTGGTTTGAGCAGGCATTTTATTTGACCTGTTTCATTTTTAATTTATATTACATTTTCTCTTTGAATCGATCAAAGCTATTTATCTGTGTTTACTGCTTTGCTCTGAATTCTTACAGATGACCTCATGAGATTTTCTCACTAATGCTATATTATTTTAAGAAAAAATGATTTGAAAATGAAAGATCTCTGATCTTACATTACTAATGCAAGGAATTTTCTATCAACATATGGCAACTTGTGGAATGAGATTTGGTAACTCTACAGGGACAAGCCCTCAAAAAATTCAATGGAAATCTCATAATGCATTATGAAGTTTAAGTAGGAAAGGCTGTATCTACATCTGTAAACAATATTGCTGTCTACAAATAGAATTTATGAGTCTTAAATCCTATTAAACACTTTAAAATTCAATAGAAATAAGAATAAAGTTCAGCTTGCAAGTAAAAATGTTGATTCACATGCCCATTGTCATATCCCTTAATTGTTTATAAGTAAATATTAGTTTATTATATCTGGATAAAAATAAGCAACCTTTGTAGGGAATGCTCTTCTAAGTAGATATCAAATCTAAAATTCAAGAATATTTTTTTCTTGAAGAATCCTGAAGCCATATTGTAAATTCAATATAATAAGGGGGGTTCTCTTATTTAAGTGAATGTATTTTAAAGCCAGGCTTTTTGCACCATTTTACATAGTAGTAGACAAAGAACACAGTTCATGGTTGCTTTTTATGTTGCTCAAACATGTTAGACAATTATTTGACCGCTGTAACTTTTATATCTAATCATCAGTGGGGTTTTCTCTAATTAACACATGTAGCTGTATTAAATGGCCCAATTCATTATATCTCACACAGAAAATGAAGACCCCCTAATAATGCTGAAAAATAAAAATTTCAACCATAACAAGTTTGCAAAGCAAGTCCACCATTGTCTCCCTGTTTAAAACCATATTTGTCTCATAAATCTCAGAGAAGCAAACATGCAGCCAGATTACAAGTTTTGCGTTATAAGCGGCTCGCTACTAACTTGCAAGTTATTTCCACCGCTCACCTTTAATAGCGGTGGTATTACAGGTTTTTCAAAAACCTGCGTTTGCGGGCAATATGGCAGCATTGAGCTCCATACCGCACACAAATACCAGCGCTGCTTTGAGCTGGTTTTACGTGCTTGTGCACAATTTCCCCATAGACATCAATGGGGAGAGCTGGCTAAAAAAAAAACTAACACCTGCAAAAAAAAAGCGTAAAGCTCCGTAACGCAGCCCCATTGATTCCTATGGGGAAAGAAAATTTATGTTTAAACCTAACACCCTAACATAAACCCTGAGTCTAAACAACCCTAATCTGCTGCCCCTGACATCACCGACACCTACATTACACTTAACCCCTAATCTGCTGCCCCCAATGTCGCCGCCACCTATCTACACTTATTAACCCCTAATCTGCCGCCCCCAACGTCGCCGCCGCCACTATACTAAAGTTATTAACCCTTAAACCTCTGGCCTCCCACATCACTAACACAAAATAAATATATTAAACCCTAAACATAACCCTAAGTCTAACCCTAACACCCCTAACTTTAATATAATTAAAATAAATCTAAATACAAATTTCTATCATTAGCTAAATAATTCCTATTTAAAACTAAATACTTACCTGTAAAATAAACCCTAAGCTAGCTACAATATAACTACAGTCCTCAGGATGGATGTCCGGTCTTCAAAAACTGTAAGTGGATCTTCGGGGGTTAGTGTTAGGTTTTTTAAGGGTTTATTGGGTGGGTTTTATTTTTAGATTAGGGACTTTGGGCAATGTAAAAGAGCTAAATGCCCTTTTAAGGGCAATGCCCATCCAAATGCCCTTTTCAGGGCAATGGAGAGCTTAGGTTTTTTAGGTAGGTTTTTATTTGGGGGGGTTGGTTGTGTGGTTGGTGGGTTTAACTGTTGGGGGTTATTTGTATTTATTTTTTTTACAGGTAAAAGAGCTGATTTCTTTGGGGCAATGCCGCCGCAAAAGGCCCTTTTAAGGGCCATTGGCAGTTTAGTGTAGGCTAGGGTTTTTTGTTTTATTTTGGGGGGCTTTTTTATTTTGATAGGGGTATTACATTAGGTATAATTAGTTTAAATATTTGATCATTTCTTTTTTTATTTTGTGTAATTTAGTGTTTATTATTTTTTGTAATTTAGATAAATGTTTTTTTTGTAATTTAATTTATTTAATTTTAGTGTAATGCTTAGTTTTAGTGTAAGGCTATTAGTTATATTGTAGCTAGCTTAGGTTTTATTTTACAGGTAAGTATGTATTTAGTTTTAAATAGGAATTATTTAGGTATTAATTGTAATTTTTATTTGGAATTATTTTAATTATGTTAAAGTTAGTGGGTGTTAGGGTTAGGTTTACGTTAGGGTTAGACTTATGATTAGGTTTAGGGGTTAATACCATTAGTATAGTGGCGGCGACATTGGGGGCAGAAGATTAGGGGTTAATAAGTGTAGTTAGGTTGCAACGATTTTGGGGGTAGCAGATTAGGGGTTAATAACAGTAATGTAGGTTGCGGCGATGTTAGGGACAGCAGATTAGGGGTTAATAAGTGTATGTTGGTGGCGATGACGACATTGGAGGCCGCAGATTAGGGGTAAATAATATTTAACTAGTGTTTGCGATGCGGGAGTATGGCGGTTTAGGGGTTAATATGTTTATTATAGTGGCGGCGATGTCTGGAGCGGCAGATTAGGGGCAAATAATTTTATTTTAGTGTTTGCGATGCGGGAGGGCCTCGGTTTAGGGGTTAATAGGTAGTTTATGGGTGTTAGTATACTTTGTAACACTTTAGTTATGAGTTTTATGGTACAGTTCTGTAACGTAAAACCCATAACCACTGACTTTCAGATGACGGTACGGATCTTGTAGTTATGGGCTGTACTGCTCACTTTTTGGCTGGACAGGCAAACACGTACTACCGGCACTTTGGAAGTCCCATTGAAAAAGGACTTTTTAAAAGGTGCGTTAGTTACGTTGCGTGACGGCCAAAAAAGTGTGCGGTACAGCTATACCTACAAGACTCGTAATACCAGCGGTAGTGAAAAAGCAGCGGTATGAAGCTTTTTCACTCATAACACAAAACTTGTAATCTAGCTGATGGTGTTACCTGTGGGTGTTTTAGGTGTTCTGGAGATGTGGTTAGGATTTATTTTTATCAAAAATACGACTCAACAAATTGGCTCTAGAAATACACAATTGTTTGTATTTCTTGTGAGGTCCTGTCATCTACTTTTTTATTGTATCAAACATTTTCTATTTTTTTTAGTCACAATTAAACATTCATCATTCAAATAAAGCATGAGATTTTAAACAACTTTCCAATTCCCTTCCATAACCTAAATGTGCACAATATTTTAATATAAACACTTTCTGATGCACCAGCTACTAATGAGCATGTGCAAGAATTTACAGAAAATACATATATTTATTTGTAATTGGCTGATGGCTGTCACATGATGCATGGGAAAGGAAAATTTAACTAACTTTGAAATGTGTCAAAAATTCAAACTAAGTGCTTTTGTGCTGTCTTTTTATCAAACATTTATTGATTATGCAATTCTACCGTGTTTAGTGATCTATTAAAGTGGACTGTTTTAAAGAGGATGTCATTTTTAATCTTTTGTAATGTTGTTTTTTTTTTTTTTTACTTTTTGTGATGCCAGTAACCTTGACAGTGGAAGCAAAGTGAAGTGAACGGTTGCAAGATAAAGTGCCTTCATTGATTTTGATGGAGCTGATTTGTCACTTGCTGTTTTGATGAGGGGCAAACACAAATCTCTATGAAGCTCACCATTAGTTTTACTAATGATTTTTATGAATCTAGGCCAATAACTTCTTAAAAATTATAATCTTGAATTATAAATTTTTTTTTTTTTTAAAATAAGTTTTTTATTGGGTGACAATTCCAACAGCATTCACAAACTTTAGTCATATGATAACAATAAAATCGAAAAACCTGTTATACTTTCAAAAACAGAACTTATGATTAATTTTTGCCGCTGAATTGTCCTCCCCACTTTTCATTATATCTCGCCCCCTCCCCTATTTAACATCAACCATCTCCCCTGTTCAATTATCCTCTCTATCTCTGCCCCTCCTTTTCTGGGGCTCCATATACTCCTCTCCCCTTCTTCTTCTATCATTTCTGCATGTACAACGTTTAGTGTCTTTCAGATTGGTAAAAGTTCTTACCCGCTATCATTCTTTTTCTGGTAGTATTCTGCAGTTTAATGCCTCCGCATCTTAATGTTTAGCAGTGGACTCCTTCCCCCCCTGGGACTCTCTTTTCCAATTTGTAGTGTTTACAGTATGTTCCATTCCCCTCTCAGTTGTGCAGTTAATATGTATTCTGAGTTACGGAATGGGTGTAATATCTGTTTTTGTATCTCTGTTGACTGTTGTAGGATCAACCTCTCCCATTTCCTCATGAAAACCTTTACCCTATCTTTTACATCTCTCATGGTATCAAATTGTTCTATTATCATCTGTTGCCGCAGCGCACTTTTGAGCTGTCTTAGTGTTGGCGGTTCCCTCTTCCTCCATTCCCTGAGAATTAATTTCCTTGCTGTGAGGATTATGTTATATATAAGTCGTTTCTGTGTGCCTAGTTTAGCTGTAATGTCTAGAAGTACTATAGCTTTCCCATCTAGTTTAATCTGGGTAGAGCACATCTTGTTTATCCATCTTTCCGTCATGGCCCAAAATTTTGTCAGTCTTGGGCAAGACTCAAGTAAGTGTATATATTCAGGGTCTGGCTGCCTACATTTGACACAGACATTTTCTGCGTCCTTCACCCATTTACTGTATAACCTGGGGGTGATATGTGCCCTATGAATCGTTTTAATGTGCATCTCCCTTATGTCTGCTCCTATGGTGGCTCTCCTGACTTTTTCTATACTCTCTGTGATTTGTTCCTCCGAAATTGGTGTCTGCAGTATGTCTGACCATTTGTCTCCCAGGCTTGCCCTGTGCTTTTGGTTTGGCCTGTCTATCAGCATTTTGTATATTGGGGAAACAGAGTGACCCCCTTGGGATGTTCGAGCAACCAGTTTTGATATCGGGTCAGTATGATCTGTGAAATCTATGTGTTTCTGCAACTGTGTAACGTAGTGTTTGACTTGCAAGTATGCAAAATGGTGTTGTCTAGGTAATGTGTATTCTTTTTGTAGGTCTTGGAATGTATGGATCAGCCCTGTAGACTCCGACACCAACTGTTTAACAGTGTGTAAGCCTTTGTCTTTCCATTGTTGAAATGGTTTTGTCGTCAGTCCTGCCGGGAAGTCAGGATTCCCCCCCATGGGTATAAATTTCGTGTGTGTATGTGATACCCCCATCCACTTACACATCTTTGTCCAGGCCCTTACTGATTCCCCAAAGATTGGAAAGTCCTTGGACCATATGCGTAATTTGTGATTTTCCATGTGTAGTAACATAGCTAATGCCCATGGCTGAACCATACTGCTTTCTATTTCCTTATGTGTGAAGTGGTTTGTGTTACTTAGCCAGTCCAAGACGTATTTGCTAGTTGTGGCCCAGTTGTATAGTTCCAAGTTCGGTAGACCAAAGCCTCCTGCATGAACCGAACACATGATCTTCTCCAGGCTAAGCCTGTGTTTTTTCCCTGACCATATAAACTTCGCCAATTGTGTGTTTAAATGTTTCAAGTCTTTCTTATGCAATAGCATGGGGAGCATTTGGAAGGGGTACATAAGTCTAGGAAACAGGATCATTTTTATCAGGCAAATTCTACCTGACGTTGACACCGGTAATGCCTTCCAATTTCCGAGATCCTCTATGATTTTGCTAATTATCGGTTTATAGTTAAGTGCATACCATCTGGCTGGGTCCTTTGATAAACTTATCCCCAGGTATTTAATAGTGTCCTCTAGTATTTTAAATTTAAATCCTAGGTCTTCTTTGTAGCCAGATGGAGATAGCCACAAGATCTCACTCTTATCTTTGTTAATTTGGTACCCCGAGATTTTGCTAAAGTCCTCAATAATAGACATTAGTCGTGGTGTGTCCCTTTCTGGATCCGATATGAATAATATCATATCGTCTGCGTACAGGGATAGGTGCAATGTCGCCTTTCCCACCCTTATTCCTTGTGTGTCAGTCCTAATTCTGAATGCTAGCGGCTCCATGGCCAAGTCAAAAAGGAGGGGGGACAGAGGGCAGCCTTGCCTCGTTCCCCTCCCCAGTCGGAATCTTGGAGAGAGTGTGCCATTTATGATTACTGCCGCCTGAGCTGATCTATAAATGCTGGCGACCGACCCGAAGAAGGAGCCCCTAATTCCGTATCTAGTCAACGTGTGGAATAAATGTTCCCACAGCACCTTGTCAAAAGCCTTCTCCGCGTCGATCGCAAGCATGCATGCTTTTTGTGATGGAATGTCTGTTTTTCCTCCCTTCCTAGTATTCCAGTAATGTTGTAAAACTAATTGTACTTTCCTGATGTTGAGGACTGATGATCTACCCTTAATGAACCCTGTTTGGTCGCTGTGGATCAAGGATGGTAGTATGATAGCTAACCTGTTGGCCAGAATTTTAGTGAAGATTTTATAGTCACTATTTAATAGTGATATGGGTCTATATGATTCCCTGACTGTGGGGTCCCTACCTGGTTTTGGAAGGACACAGATATGTGCCTCTGTGAATCTGTCACTCAGCTCCTCCCCTCCTGTTATCTTATCAAATAGCGTGACTAGCGGTGTCGATATTTCTTCTTTCATCAGTTTGTAGAATTCATTGGGTAAGCCGTCAGGTCCTGCTGTCTTATTTAGAGGTAGGTGTCCTATTGTCTTATGTATTTCCTGTATTGTGATTGGTGCGTTTAATAGTTGGAGGTTCTCCTCTGTGATTTGGGGTAATTTAATGTTTTCCCAAAACTGATCCCTGTGTCTTCTGTCTACTGAATGTGGTGTATATAGTTCTGAGTAGTAGTCGCTGAATGCCTGCTGTTTTTCAGCTTCCGTGATTAAAGCTTTGCCCTGGACCTTCAGTGTCTGTATTACGTTGGGTTTTCTCACTAACCTTGTGATGTTGGCTAGGGTACTGCTTATCTTATTGCCATATCTGTAAAAACGTGCCCTGGTTCTGGTTATGGTTCCTTTAGCGTTTTGCAGCAAAAATGTATCCCTCTGTAATTTAACTCCAGTATACTTTTGCCTGTTCTCTGCGTTCGGGGCTCTAAGATATTTATTGTATGCGTTCGTGACTTGTCTTAGTAGTATTTCCTCTCTTTGTTTGTATTTCTTGTTAACCCCTGATGCGTATGACATTATGACTCCTCTTAAAACCGCCTAAGCTGTGTCCCAGAATAGGGCCGGTGTTGTCATATGTGCTTTGTTAGCTTCTGCATAATGCAGCCACTCCCCTTTGAGATGATTTAGCAGATTAGCGTCCCTGTACAAGTAGTATGGGAATTTCCAACCCTCCCTTTTGGGTCGCCTGGGCCCTACCGTCATGGTCATGGAAATTGGTGCGTGATCTGAGAGTGTGACTGTATCAATTTTAGTGTCCATAATCTGTGTGCTCAAAGTGGATGATGTGAGAAAGAAGTCTATCCTGGATAGTGTCTGCTTAGATGGGGATATGCATGTGAAGTCTCTACTGTCTGGGTATCTCGCCCTCCAGATGTCTATCATTTTCAATGCCCTCTTAAATTTGTTCAGTATCCTTGTGTCTCTCTTGCAGTATGTGGCTGGCTGTTTTTTGTTCCCTGGAATGTCTGGGTTGGGGAATCTGTCCGCCGGTACCTGTGGTGCGATGTTGAAGTCACCTACCACTATTAGTTGTGTCACTGTATGAGTCAATAGTTTCCTTTGTAATGTTTGCCAAAACTCAGCCTTCTTGTGTAAGGGGCCGTACAGTCCACATAGAGTAAATGTCGTTTGTTCCACTTCTATATTTAGAATGATATATCTACCCTCGTTGTCTATTTCCCTGTGTGTTATCTTGTATGGTAATTGTTTTCTGAATAGGATGGCTACCCCTCTTGCTCTTCTAGCTTCATATGGTGTGAAGGTGACCTCCCCCACCCAATCTTGTTGGAGTTTCCTGTGTTCTCCTTGGGATAAATGAGTCCTCCAACACTGCAATGTCTGCTCTTTGTTTTTTAAGGTATTTAAGAATTGCTTTTCTCTTAATGGGTGACGTGACCCCACCTACATTCCATGCTACTATCTTAATCTGATTTAGTGACATTGTGCTGTAAATGAAATGTGTCTCCAATGTATGTTTGTATGATATGTGTGTTCGTCTAGTAAGCGCTTACCCTTGTTGTGTTCACCAGAAGTATTTAAAGATGTCTATGACCTACTTATTTTCCTTTTCTGTGAATTGTAGCTGAGTCCCAGGGGAGTCCGTGAGCTGAGTCCAACCTGCTTGCCGAGGATAAGAGAAAAACAGTTTAAACAATAGCTTGTCTTGATTACCTTATTCTCCCAACACCCAACCTTCTTATACTTTACAAAAAACGGTATATCTATTAAATAACAAGCCCCCCCCCAATAACTTGAACTGTGATACTTATTGTTACTGTTCATTTCTGTGTCTTAATAAAGTCCTTAGGTGAAGACCTTTGGTCTTCCTTTTCCTTTTGCTCTTGGTGTTGCTACCAGTCCTATAGCAGGTCTTGCCTTGCTTGTATGAAATCCTTTCCTATAGGGATTTTGATGCTATCTTTACTGCTCTGCCAGTGGGCCGTGCTCTTCTTCTTCCTGCTGGTTTCCACCTCCTGCAGCTTGTCTTAGGTACTTCTGTATTTGGCCCGTCAAGTCAAAAAGTCTTGGGCCCTGAGGTGTTTGAATCCTGAGTTTTGCTGGGTATAGTAATGACACTGGGATTCCTTTTTCTATGAATTGTCGGCAATATGGGGAAAACTCTCTTCTCTTCCTGGTCACGTCCGCTGAGTAGTCTTGAAAGATGTGTAGTTTTTTTGCCCTCATATTGGATGGGTCCAACTTGTCTGTATGCTCTCAACAGTTGTACTTTGTCTTTAAAATTTAAATATTTTATCATAACTTGCCGAGGTGGTGCAACTTTATTGTCCATTTCTCTCATCCTACCTACTCTATGAGCCCTTTCCACTACACACGGAATGTTGGCCTCTGTGAGTTGTAGTATTTGTGGTAAGATAACCTCTGCAAAATGTATCAGTTCGGTGCCTGGAACTGACTCTGGCAACCCCACAACCCTCAAGTTGTTCCTCCTCGACCTGTTTTCCAGGTCATCCACTTTTGCTAGTAGTATAGAATTTTGTCTCTGAAGTTGCGTAACGTTCGTGTTGGTGTCACGTTGTCTAATCTCTGTGTCTGAGATTCTTTGTTCAACTTGTGTCAATCTTGTTGAGAAGTGTTTGAATTCGGACGAAAGTGAGTCCATCCCATTTTGGAGCTGTTCAATCTTTGGGAGGAACAACGCTGACAACTGAGAGACTATGGGGTGAGTGTCATGTAATTGAGAGTCAAATGTTGTGTCCTCATTATTGGGTTCTGCATGTATTTCTGCCAAATGCCTTGTTTTGCGCTCTGCATTTTTGTTCCTAGATGCCATGGTTTCTGTTCTTTTTTTGAAGCTATGATAATATTTTTGCATACAGTAGTCTGATAATTGAGCTTCTTATTAAAACAGGAATCAGGTTAGTGAAAGTTCTAAGGGATATATGTATGCCCCTTTGCTCGGCTGCACCTCTTGTATGAGTGGTTTGAGTCGCGGCCCTATAGGAGTGTCTGTAGTCCTGGTAGGCTGTGTTAGTCCCTCAATAGGGTCTTGGTCTTCACCATTGTGGGAATGTCACTGTGCTTGTTCAGGCGAGGGTGTATTGGGGCATTGGGGGGGAGTCAGGCCATAGGGTTCTACTCCTCACATGGCATCATCGTTACTGAGTGTGAATCGATTACCTCCTTTCCGATAATCAATTTTTGCTTTCCCAGGGCCCAATCCCCGTGCTGTGCTGCACCCCCCTTCGTATCTCTGCTGCTATGAGTAATGAGGGAGTTGTTTTAGGGTTAATAACCTTTAGGCCCAGCTCTCTAACTTGTATATCCTTTCCCTCCGCCTGATGTCTGTGTAGGGGCCTGTAAATTCTGTGTGCTGCGTGGCCTGTGCGTTATTACCCCCTCAAGTGACTTTTATTTCTGGGTGTATTGTCCCTTTGTTTCTGGCCAGTGTCCCTTCTGATTCCAATATGTGTAGGATTTTTGGTGTCTTTTTTGTAATTTATAGCGTGGTTCTCTTAAGTTACAGTTCCGTTCACGCTGCTATAATATGTTACCCTTGCCACGTGGGTCTTTGGCTGTGTGAAAAATGGTCTCTTTAGTACTCACTGTCTCTTTGGGTACCGAGCGACTTCCTCCGCTATCTTTTGTGCCTTTTTGCACTCCTCCGATATCGTCGCTTTTATGCCTTTATGCTTTATGCAGGTGAGATGGTTGCTGCGCTTTCGCGCCACTGATGTGCTGACTGTCCGGGTGCCGGGGCAGTAAATTTCCCCCACACGCTTCTCTGGCCGACACTGACCTGTCCGAGGTGTTAAGGACTTAAGGGTCATGTAAGGCTTGTGCGTTGGAGCTGATTGAGCGTTTTTTTTATATTTTAATACTACCGCTTGTCCGGAGCTCTCTGTCCTTGCTTCCACTCTTCAGCTCCGCCTCCCGGAAGTCGCCTTGAATTATAAATTTTTAATTACTTAATTATTTTCTTCGAAGGATTGTAAACTCCTTAATCTGACTTTGTATACTTTCTTTTGGGTTAAAAAAAATAAATTCACTACTTAAAGGGACATGAAACCAATTTTTTCTTTCATTATTCAGATAGAGAATACAATTTTTAAAAAGTTTCAAATTTACTTCTATTATCAAATTTGCATCATTCTCATATTATTTTTTGTTGAAGAGATATCTAGATAGGTAGCGTGCACATGTCTAGGGCACTACATGACAGGAAATAGTGCTGCCATCTAGTGCTCTTACTAAACTCTAACATTGTTGCAAGAGTGCTGCTATATAGTGCTGCATACACGTGGACACTTCTTAACTTATCTTCCTGCTTTTTAAAAAAGGATAACAAAAAATAAGGAAATTTGATAATACAAGTTCATTGGAAAGTTGTTTAAAATTGCATGTTTTGTCTAAATCATGAAAGAAAAAGATTGGTATTTATGTCCCTTTAAAGGGACACTGATACCAATTTTTTCTTTCATGATTCAGATAGAGCATGCAATTGTAAGCAACTTTCTAATTTTTAAAAAGCAGGAATGTGATGCATAGGAGCCGGCCCATTTTTGGTTGAGAACCTTGGTTATGCTTGCTTATTGGTGGGTAAATGTAAGCCTCCAATAAGCAAGCACTATCCATGGTGCTGAACCTAAAATGGGCTGGCTGCTAAGATTTACATTCTTGCTTTTAAAATAAAGATAGCAAGAGAACGAAGAAAAATTGATAATAAGAGTAAATTAGAAAGTTGCTTAAAATTTTACGCTCAATCTGAATCTTGAAAAAAAAATATTGGTTTCAGTGTCAATTAAGTCGAATGTTTGTACTCTGCGCTCAAGCGTTATTTGACATCATTTTACTACGAGCCTGCATAGAAATCTATTATCGGAAGGAAATTATGCGCATGTACTATAAGACATAAATTGTGTAACGTGCACTATACTACTGCATTCAAGATGAATACTAACATGATAATATGAAAATGAAAGATATATGGATTATACTCCAGTGGTAATGTTTACATTCTATACCACTTGTATTTTTACGCTTGACTTGTAATCTGGCTCTACATTGTAAATGTCAATAATTAAAATCTGTTTTGTTCATGTTTAAACCAGATCATAAACTTTCAAAACAAAATGCTATGGCAGTAGAAATACATTCATAACTTGAAATAATGTAAAATGTTTTAATTAAGGAAACATCTATAACATATGGGAATTTAGTTTCTTTTTAATACAACAAAGTTAATATTTTTCTAAGTGAAAAGCAACTGCTTAAATTATTTTAGTGTAATGCTGTAAAGAAACCAACTGTTCCTGCCTCATTAATGTTACTAAATAGTCAATTAGTATGAAAACAGCTTAATAGCAATATACTGGGGCTGGACATATTTATTGCATGGAACAGGTGGCTTAGAAAGCCTTATCACACATGAGGTAATCAAAATTAAGTATCATCCCTGATCACATTAGAACTATAAGCATATGCTATATAATATGGACAGAGTTTTAATTATGCATTTAATTTGAAAATGTTGACTTACAAACATCACATTATCATATAATGATATCATATTAATACAAATAACAGTTGCAAACATGTGTATTATCTTTTTTTGCAAAAGATGTATATTTATAAGTGTATTTTACATATAGTGTAAATATATGCCAAGCTTTGAGAAAACAATATGCATATAAGATTCTACTTATAACCACTCCAGTGGTGTATTTAGGTTTTGTGCTGCCCTAGGCATTTTAAAATTCTGCAACCCAATACACAATCGTCTTAGTAATGTATCTCATTTTGTGGTTCTGTCTTGCTATTTAAAAAAAAAAAAAGCTGACAAGTTTGCTTTTTTTTTTTCAAATGTCCTTTTATGCAAATTACCTGAACCAGCTTGATACTGCACAGTAATTCTCATATAACTAATTTACAGCTAGCCCTAAGTAGCCAAAGTCAAGGGAGATAAAATAAACAAGTTCAACAAGTAGTTGGAAAGTTTTACAAATCATTAACAAAGTGACAGCTTTAATGCTTTAAAACATAGATTTCTGACAGCAGATAAGAACCAAAGGCCCAACAAGTCTGCCAATATTTACTTTAAAGTGTAAGCTTAATTAGGTCATAGGAGAACCTGTGCTTATAAAATAAAGTCCAAATCAGCAGCACTTTTTCCATACTTAATTCAGGATCCAAAACATCCAACGAACAATAAAAAAAAACACTGGTGTTCTATGGATGTCTTGGATTCTTGTAGAGGTAATAGAGAAGTAAAAAATAAAATGAATATACATAAACGTATATGGGGTCGATCCGATAAAAATCGTCACCCGCAAAAGTCGGCGACGCCAATATTTGCGCAGGTTTGGTATACTATATACGGCGTAACCTAGAAGTTACGCGCGTATATTTCTGCCGTCGCCCGTAGTTTTTTGGGCCATAGGCAGGTATACCAAACCCGCGCAATTTGGTATCCAATATACAGCGTAAGGACTTACATGGCGAAAATGGAGAAATCTTACTCCATTTTCACCTCGCCACAAAAAGCAGCCGTAAGAAGCCTTACGCTGACTATTGGAGCACCGTAACTCCCTAAACTGGCTGCTAAATAAACCTAACACCTAACGCATGCGCAATGTCTATCTCCCTGTCAACCGCGATCCCCCGCCGCAATCCCTAATAAAGTATTTAACCCCTAAACCGCCGCCATCTACATAAACTAACCCCCTACTGTGAGCCCCTAAAACCGCCACCATCTAACTGATCTATCCCCTAATGTGAACCCCTAAAACCGCCACCATCTAACTGATCTATCCCCTAATGTGAACCCCTTACACCGCCGCCACCTATATTAAAATTATTAACCACTAATTTAATCTACCTACCCCGCCGCCAGCTATATTATCTATATTAACCCTAAGTATATTATAGTTAATATAGTTATTACATTATATATATTAACTATATTAACCCTAATTATATTAGGGTTAATATAGTTAATATAGTTACTATAGTATTTATATTAACTATATTAACTCTATCTAACCCTAACACCCCTAACTAAATTCTTAATAAATAAATCTAATTCATATTATAAACTAAAATATTCCTATTTAAATCTAAATACTTACCTATAAAATAAACCCTAAGATAGCTACAATATAATTAATAATTACATTATAGCTATGTTAGGGTTTATATTTATTTTACAGATAGATTGTTAATTATTTTAACTAGGTATAATAGCTATTAAATAGTTATTAACTATTTAATAGCTACCTAGTTAAAATAATTACCCAATTACCTGTAAAATAAATCCTAACCTAAGTTACAAATACACCTACACTATCAATAAATTAAAGAAACTACAAATATCTATCTAAAAATACAATTAAATAAACTAAACTAAATTACAAAAAAAAACAACACTAAATTACAAAAAATAAAAAAAAGATTACAAGATTTTTAAGCTAATTACACCTATACTAAGCCCCCTAATAAAATAATAAAGCCCCCCAAAATAAAAAAAATTCCCTACCCTATTCTAAATTAAAAAAAGTTCAAAGCTCTTTTACCTTACCAGCCCTTAAAAGGGCCTTTTATGGGGGCATGCCCCAAAGAAAACTGCTCTTTTGCCTGCAAAAAAAAACACAATACCACCCCCCAACATTACAACCAACCACCCACATACCCCTAATCTAACCCAAACCCCCCTTAAATAAACCTAACACTACCCCCCTGAAGATCTCCCTACCTTATCTTCACCACGCCGGGCCGAACTCCTCATCCGATCCGGGCGATGTGTTCCAGCAAGCGGCAGTGAAGTCTTCTTCCATCTGGGCGATGTGTTCCAGCAAGCGGCAGAGAGTCTTCTTCCATCGGCGATGTCTTCAAGCAAATCGGCATCTTCAATTTTCTTCTCTCCTCCGCCGCGGAGCATCCTTCCGGCATGACGACTTCCAGACGAATGAGGTTCCTTTAAATGACGTCATCCAAGATGGCGTCCGTCGAATTCCGATTGGCTGATAGGATTCTATCAGCCAATCGGAATTAAGGTAGAAAAATCTGATTGGCTGATTGAATCAGCCAATCAGATTCAAGTTCAATCCGATTGGCTGAACTAATCTATATTAACTATTAAATATTTTTATTTTTTGTAATTTAGTGGGTTTTTTTTTGTAATTTAGTTTAGTTTATTTAATTGTATTTTTAGATAGATATTTGTAGTTTCTTTAATTTATTGATAGTGTAGGTGTATTTGTAACTTAGGTTAGGATTTATTTTACAGGTAATTGGGTAATTATTTTAACTAGGTAGCTATTAAATAGTTAATAACTATTTAATAGCTATTATACCTAGTTAAAATAATAATTAACAATTTACCTGTAAAATAAATATAAACCCTAACATAGCTATAATGTAATTATTAATTATATTGTAGCTATCTTAGGGTTTATTTTATAGGTAAGTATTTAGATTTAAATAGGAATATTTTAATTAATAATATTAATATTAGATTTATTTTAATAAGAGTTTAGTTAGGGATGTTAGAGTTAGATAGGGTTATTATAGTTAATATATATAATATAACTATATTAACTATATATTAACTATATTAGGGTTAATATAGTTAATATAGCTGGCGGCGGTATAGGGGGATTAGATTAGGGGTTAATAATTTTAAAATAGATAGCGGCGGGATAGGGGCTCACTTTAGGGGGTAGGTAAGGTAGATTGCGGCGGTGTTAGGGGCTCACTTTAGGGGGGTTATAGATTTAATATAGCTGGCGGCGGTTTAGGGGTTAATAATTTTATTAGGTTGCGGCGGGCTCCGGGAGTGGCGGTTTAGGGGTTAATACATATTTTATTGTTAGGATAGTGAGGGGGGATAGCGGATAGAGGGTTAGACGTGTCGGGCTATGTTAGGGAGGCGTGTTAGACAGTGCGGGTGATTTAGACTTTAGTCAGGTTTTGTAGGCGCCGGCAGTTTCTAACGTGCCGTAAGTCACTGGCGACGCCAGAAATTTGTACTTGCGCAGATTTCTGGACATCGCTGGTTTATCCGACTTACGGCACTTTAGCATCTGACGGAGCAGTATATGGGATAGCTCGAGTTGCGAGCTGAAACTGCGGGCGACGCAGGTTCCCTCGCTTGCGCCGCAAACTACGATCTATATCGGATCGCGCCCTATGTGTTTGTCTGTGCATGCACTTATATGTGTTTGTCTGTGCATGCACGTATATGTGCTTGTCTGTATATACACTATGTGCTTGTCTGTACATACACTTATATGTGCTTGTCTGTACATACATTTATATGTGCTTGTCTGTACATACACTTATATGTGTTTGTCTGTACATACACTTATATGTGCTTGTCTGTACATACACTTATATGTGCTTGTCTGTACATACACTTATATGTGCTTGTCTGTACATACACTTATATGTGCTTGTCTGTACATACATTTATATGTGCTTGTCTATACATACACTTATATGTGTTTGTCTGTACATACACTTATATGTGCTTGTCTGTACATGCATTTATATGTGCTTGTCTGTACATGCACTTATATGTGCTTGTCTATACATACACTTATATGTGCTTGTCTGTACATACACTTATATGTGCTTGTCTGTACATACACTTATATGTGCTTGTCTGTACATACACTTATATGTGCTTGTCTCTGCATACACGTATATGTGCTTGTCTGTACATACACTTATATGTGTTTGTCTGTACATACATTTATATGTGTTTGTTTATACATACATATGTGTTTATCTGTACATACACGTATATGTGCTTGTCTGTACATACACTTATATGTGTTTGTCTGTACATACACTTATATGTGTTTGTTTATACATACATATGTGCTTGTCTGTACATACACTTATATGTGTCTGTCTCTACATACACTTATATGTGTTTGTCTCTACATACACTTATATGTGCTTGTCTGTACATACACTTATATGTGCTTGTCTGTACATACACTTATATGTGCTTGTCTGTACATACACTTATATGTGCTTGTCTGTACATACATTTATATGTGCTTGTCAGTACATACACTTATATGTGTTTGTTTATACATACATATGTGTTTATCTGTACATACACTTATATGTGTTTGTTTATACATACATATGTGTTTATCTGTACATACACTTATATGTGTTTGTTTGTACATACACTTATATGTGTTTGTCTGTACATACACTTATATGTGCTTGTCTGTACATACACTTATATGTGTTTCTCTGTACATACACTTATAGGTGCTTGTCTGTATACACATTTATATGTGTTTGTCTGTGCATGCACTTATATGTGCTTGTCTGTATACACTTATATGTGCTTGTCTGTACATACACTTATATGTGTTTGTCTGTACATACACTTATATGTGCTTGTCTGTACATACACTTATATGTGTTTGTCTGTACATACATTTATATGTGTTTGTTTATACATACATATGTGTTATCTGTACATACACGTATATGTGCTTGTCTGTACATACACTTATATGTGTTTGTCTGTACATACACTTATATGTGTTTGTTTATACATACATATGTGCTTGTCTGTACATACACTTATATGTGTCTGTCTGTACATACACTTATATGTGTTTGTCTCTACATACACTTATATGTGTTTGTCTCTACATACACTTATATGTGCTTGTCTGTACATACACTTATATGTGCTTGTCTGTACATACACTTATATGTGCTTGTCTGTACATACACTTATATGTGCTTGTCTGTACATACATTTATATGTGCTTGTCAGTACATACACTTATATGTGTTTGTTTATACATACATATGTGTTTATCTGTACATACACTTATATGTGTTTGTTTATACATACATATGTGTTTATCTGTACATACACTTATATGTGTTTGTCTGTACATACACTTATATGTGTTTGTCTGTACATACACTTATATGTGTTTCTCTGTACATACACTTATAGGTGCTTGTCTGTATATACATTTATATGTGTTTGTCTGTACATACACTTATATGTGTTTGTCTGTACATACACTTATATGTGCTTGTCTGTACATACACTTATATGTGCTTGTCTGTACATACACTTATATGTGTTTGTTTGTACATACACTTATATGTGCTTGTCTGTACATACACTTATATGTGCTTGTAAATACACTTATAGGTGCTTGTTTGTATATACATTTATATGTGTTTGTCTGTACATACACTTATATGTGCTTGTCTGTACATACACTTATATGTGCTTGTCTGTACATACACTTATAGGTGCTTGTCTGTATATACATTTATATGTGTTTGTCTGTACATACACTTATATGTGCTTGTCTGTACATACACTTATAGGTGCTTGTCTGTATATACATTTATATGTGTTTGTCTGTACATACACTTATATGTGTCTGTCTGTACATACACTTATATGTGTTTGTCTCTACATACACTTATATGTGTTTGTCTCTACATACACTTATATGTGCTTGTCTGTACATACAATTATATGTGCTTGTCTGTATAAACACTTATATGTGATTGTCTGTACTTATATGTGCTTGTCTGTATATACATTTATATGTGTTTGCCTGTACATACACCTATATGTGTTTGTCTGTACATACATCTATATGTGCTTGTCTGTACATACACTTATATGTGCTTGTCTGTACATACACTTATATGTGCTTGTCTGTACATACACTTATATGTGCTTGTCTGTACATACACTTATATGTGTTTGTCTGTACATACATTTATATGTGTTTGTCTGTACATACATCTATATGTGCTTGTCTGTACATACACTTATATGTGCTTGTCTGTACATACACTTATATGTGTTTGTCTGTACATACACTTATATGTGCTTGTCTGTATATTCATTTATATGTGTTTGTACATACACTTATATGTGCTTGTCTGTACATACACTTATAGGTGTTTGTCTGTACATACACTAACATGTGTTTGTCTGTACATAAACTTATATGTGTCTGTCTGTACATACATTTATATGTGTTTGTTTATACATACATGTGTTTGTCTGTACATACACTTATGTGTTTGTCTGTACATACACTTATGTGTGTTTGTTTATACATACATATGTGTTTATCTGTACATACACTCATATGTGTTTCTTTGTACATACACTTAAATGTGTTTGTCTGTACATACACTTATATGTGCTTGTCTGTACATACACTTATATGTGTTTGTCTGTACATACACTTATATGTGTTTGTCTGTACATACACTTATATGTGTATGTTTATACATACATATGTGTTTATCTGTACATACACGTAATGTGTTTCTTTGTACATACACTTATATGTGTTTGTTTGTACATGCACTTATATGTGTTTGTCTGTACATAAACTTATATGTGTTTGTTTGTACATACACTTATATGTGTTTGCCTGTACATAAACTTATATGTGTTTGTCTGTACATAAACTTATATGTGTTTGCCTGTACATACACTTATATGTGTTTTTCTGTACATAAACTTATTCCTGTTTGTCTGTACATGCACTTATATGTGTACACGTATATGTGTTTGTCTGTACATACACTTATATGTGTTTGTTTGTGCATTCACTTATATGTGTTTGTATGTACATACACTAACATGTGTTTGTCTGTACATAAACTTTTATGGGTTTTTCTCTGTATATACACTTATATGTGTTTATCTGTACATACACTTGTATGTATTTTTCTGTACATACACTTGTATGTATTTGTCTGTACATACACTTGTATTTGTTTGTCTGTACATACACTTATATGTGTTTGTTTGTACATACACTTATATGTTTTTGTACATACACATATATGTGTTTATCTGTACAAACACGTATATGTGTTTGCCTGTAAATACTCATATATGCTTGTCTGTAAATACTCTTATATGAATTTGTCTGTACATACACATATATGTGTTTGGCTGTACATACATTTGTATATATTTGTCTGTACATACATTTATATTTGTTTGTCTGTACAAAATGAAACAAATTTGTATTTGTAACAAACCACCAAAATTTGTTTCATTTTGACAAATTAATGCACCAACAAACTTTTTCACCTGTGGAAAAGGAACATTTACATTTGTTTAATGAAAACAAATGTAAATGTTCCACAAATGTTCAGTATTCATTTAGTTTAAAAACACAATGAATACCAAATAGTGCAGCAGCCAAATATTTTCTGAAACAAATTTCCCTGATTCGGACGAAACTATTTTTTTGGTGCTGCACATGTCTAGTAAGTAGTATTAAAACTAAACAAGATCATTTTGATTTGGTTATTTGAATTTTTCAAAGTTTTAAAATCGGTCGTATATATAAAAACAGTGTGTTATATCACCTGAGCTTATTATAATGATCATGCATCTATTTTGAATGCAAAATTAGATTTTCAAGTTTTTCACTGCAGTGCATCTGAGCTGTGACTGTGAGATCATAGCTGGATTGTGGAGTAATTAATTTATAGGTGTTAAATAAACTATCTATCCTGCTAAAACTCACATTTAATGTGATATCATCCTCTATCGCAAATAGAATTCTAGCTGCGTCATTTTCAGTAAAAGTTAGTACTTCAATGGCCTCCACATCCGTGTCTATATTGTTGGATTACAGAAAAAATCTTGTGATACAATGAAGCTGTGTAGCAGTGCATGTGAAAACCCTTTGCGTTAGAGGATGATATCCCAGGCAGTAATTAGTATGTTGGATATCCTTACGCTTATCGCACATTATTACTTTTCACTAAGTGAAAACATTCAAGCTAATGTGCAATTTTTGCCCAGTTTTAATTAATTTCTGGTTTTCTTAGTTCTTACCAAATAATACAACACAATACATGTTAATGAGTAAAACTCATCAGAATTGTGCTAGCCAAACAAACTTACACAGGTTTAAAAAAAGAACAAAAAAATTAAAATTAAAAATAACAGACAAAACTGAAATATACATGTTTTTAATAATAGCATCCATTTTACCTTCTGGAATGTAACTGTATTAAAGGGACAGTCTAGTCAAAATTAAACTTTCATGATTCAGATAGGGTATGCAATTTTACTTTTATCATCAAATTTGCTTTGTTCCCTTGGTGGTATTTTTGAAAAGCTAAACCTAGCTTGGTTTAAACTGATTTCTAAACCATTGAAAACCGCCTCTTAGCTCAGACCATTTTGAAAGTTTTTCACAGTTAGACAGTGTTAGTTCATGTGTGAGTTATTTAGGAGTCTGCACTGATTGGCTAAACTGCATGTCTGTCAAAAGCACTGAGATAAGGGGGCAGTCTGCAGAGGCTTAAATATAAGGTAATCACAGAGGTAAAAAGTATATTAATATAACTGTGTTGGTTATGCAAAACTGGGGAATGGCTAATAAAGGGATTATCTATCTTTTTAAACAATACAAATTCTGGTGTAGACTGTCCCTTTTAATTGTTGACAAGTATATTCTTTAACATTATTTTGTCATTTGAAATAGTTAATTTTCCTGTTTAAACCTCCACTAAAAATATAATACTGCTACAAAGGATGCATAACAGCAATGTAAACAAGAGACATCAGAAGAAATCAACCTGCTATTCGGGGTGGGAAAAATAGAGCTCAGACCTTTTTAAAATAATGCAATATTATGAATTGATTTAAAAATTGATTGTTTTAATCTTTGCTCATAGTCTCTTTAATGTATTGCAGAGTAAGCAAACAAGTTTAAATCTTTACGCCTAGATTACGAGTTTTGTCGGTAAGGCTGTGCGGTGCTTACGCACAGTTTTCCCTCACCGCTCACCTACAGACAACGCTGGTATTACGGGTTTTTAGAAACCCAGCGTTAGCCGCAAAAAAGTGAGCGTAGAGCAAAATTTAGCTCCACATCTCACCTCAATACCAGCGCTGCTTACGTTAGCGGTAAGCAGGTAAAACGTGCTCATGCACGATTTCCCCATAGGAATCAGTGGGGGAGAGCCGGCTGAAAAAAAACCTAACACCTTCAAAAAAGCAGCGTAAAGCTCTGAACGCAGCCCCATTGATTCCTATGGGGAAACACATTTTATGTCTACACCTAACACCCTAACATGAACCCCGAGTCTAAACACCCCTAATCTTACACTTATTAACCCCTAATCTGCCGCCCCTGACATTGCAGACACCTGCATAACATTATTAACCCCTAATCTGCCGCACCGGACACCGCAGCCACCTACATTATACTTATGAACCCCTAATCTGCTGCCCCCAACATCGCTGAACCCTACATTATATTTATTAACCCCTAATCTGCCACCCCTAATGTCACCACAACCTACCTACACTTATTAACCCCTAGTCTGTCGCCCCCAACGTCGCCGCAACTATATTAAATGTATTAACCCCTAAACCTAAGTCTAACCCTAACCCTAACACCCCCTAACTTAAATATAATTTAAATAAATCTAAATAAAATAACTAACATTAATTAAATTATTCCTATTTAAAACTAAATACTTACCTATAAAATAAACCCTAAAATAGCTACAATATTAGTTATATTAGATTTATTTTTATTTTACAGGCAACTTTGTATTTATTTTAACTAGGTGGAATAGTTATTAAATAGTTATTAACTATTTAATAGCTACCTAGTTAAAATAAAGACAAATTTACCTGTAAAATAAAACCTAACCTAAGTTACAATTACACCTAACACTACACTATAATTAAATTAATTACCTAAACTAAATATAATTAAATACAATTAAAAAAAATTATCTAAAGTACAAAAAAAAAAACAACTAAATTACAGAAAATAATAAAATAATTTAAACTAATTACACCTAATCTAATCCCCCTAATAAAATAAAAAAAGTCCCCCAAAATAATAAAAATCCCTACCCTATACTAAATAACAAATAGCCCTTTAAAGGACCTTTTGCGGGGCATTGGCCCAAAGTAATCAGCTCTATTACCTGTAAAAAAAAGTACAATACCCCCCAACATTAAAACCCACCACCCACACACCCAACCCTACTCTAAAACCCACCCAATCCCTCCTTAATAAAACCTAACACTAACCCCTTGAAGATCACCCTACCTTGAGGAGTCTTCACCCAGCCGGGCCGAAGTGCTCAACGAAGCCGGGCGAGACTGGCAGAAGTCTTCATCGAAGCCGGCCAGAAGAGGTCCTCCAGATGGGCAGAAGTCTTCATCCAGGCGGCATCTTCTATCTTCATCCATCCGGCGCGGAGCGGCTCCATCTTCAAGACATCCAACGCGTAGCATCCTCTTCCAAGAAGTCCAACTGAAGAATAAAGGTTCCTTTAAATGACGTCATCCAAGATGGCGTCCCTTCAATTCCGATTGGCTGATAGAATTCTATCAGCCAATCGGAATTAAGGTGGAAAAAATACTATTGGCTGATGCAATCAGCCAATAGGATTGAGCTCGCATTCTATTGGCTGATCCAATCAGCCAATAAAATGCCAGCTCCATCCTATTGGCTGATTGGATCAGCCAATAGGATTGAACTTCAATCCTATTGGCTGATTGCATCAGCCAATAGGATTTTTTCTACCTTAATTCCGATTGGCTGATAGAATTCTATCAGCAAATCGGAATTGAAGCGATGCCATCTTGGATGACTTCATTTAAAGAAACCTTGATTCTTCAGTTGGACTTCGTTGGAAGAGGATGCTCCGCGTTGGATGTTTTGAAGATGGAGCCGCTCCGCACCGGATGGATGAAGATAGAAGATGCTGTCTGGATGAAGACTTCTGCCCGTCTGGAGGACCTCTTCTGGCCGGCTTCAATGAACACTTCTACCCGTCTGGAGGACCACTTCGCCCAGCTTCGTTGAGGACTTCGGCCCGGCTGGGTGAAGACTTCTCAAGGTAGGGTGATCTTCAAGGGGTTAGTGTTAGGTTTTATTAAGGGGGGATTGGGTGGGTTTTAGAGTAGGGTTGGGTGTCTGGGTGGTGGGTTTTAATGTTTGGGGAGTCTTGTACTTTTTGTTACAGGTAATAGAGCTGATTACTTTGGGGCAATGCCCCGCAAAAGGCCCTTTTAAGGGCTATTTGTAATTTAGTATAGGGTAGGGATTTTTATTATTTTGGGGGCTTTTTTATTTTATTAGGGGGATTCGATTAGGTGTAATTAGTTTAAAAAACTTGTAATTATTTTATTATTTTCTGTAATTTAGTGGGGGGGGGGGGGTTTCCTACTTTAGATATTTTTTTTTTAATTGTATTTAATTGTATTTAGTTTAGGTAATTAATTTAATTATAGTGTAGTGTTAGGTGTAATTGTAACTTAGGTTAGGATTTATTTTACATGTAAATTTGTCTTTATTTTAACTAGGTAGCTATTAAATAGTTAATAACTATTTAATAACTATTCTACCTAGTTAAAATAAATACAAAGTTGCCTGTAAAATAAAAATAAATCCTAAGATAGCTACAATGTAACTATTAGTTATATTGTAGCTATCTTAGGGTTTATTTTATAGGTAAGTATTTAGTTTTAAATAGGAATAATTTAATTAATGTTAGTTATTTTATTTAGATTTATTTAAATTATATTTAAGTTAGGGGGTGTTAGGGTTAGGGTTAGACATTTAATATAGTTGCGGCGACGTTGGGGTTAATAAAATTTAAGTAGTGTTTGCGATGCGGGAGGGCGGCGGTTTAGGGGTTAATATATTTTTATAGTTGCGGCGATGTCCGGTTCAGCAGATTAGGGGTTACATTTTTTTTTATTATTGTTTGCGATGTGGGCGGGGGGGCCTCGGTTTAGGGGTTAATAGGTAGTTTATGGGTGTTAGTGTGCTTTTTAGCACTTTAGCTAAGAGTTTTATGCTACGGCGTTAGCCCATAAAACTCTTAACTACTGACTTTTAAATATGGTACCAGTCTTGACAGGAGAGGCTGTACCGCTCACTTTTTGAAAGACTCGTAATACCAGCGTTATGCAAGTCCCATTGAAAATATAGGATACGCAAATTACGTAAGTGGATTTGCGGTATTACCGAGTCTGGCCAAAAAAGTGAGCGGTACACCTGTCTTTTCAAGACTCGTAATACCAGCGTTAGGAAAAAAGCAGCGTTGGGACCTCTCAACGTTGCTTTTTAAGGCTAACGCAAGACTCGTAATCTCGCCGCTAGTTTATTATGTACTGAAAGTGTAGCTATTAGTATTTAGGGTGCAAAGCCGTCACACACCTTTAAGCGAATTGTGCTTTTGAAATTAAACATTAGTATGTTTAGAACAAACTAATTTACTTTTTGTTCTTTCTGAAATGGAGCTATATTGATAAAACCTTTATTTCATGAAAATGCCACATTGATCTAATATTGGCGAGTAGAGTCTTGATTCCCTTGCAATGACTGGGCACAGCAGTCTTCATTAAAAAGTGACTTTTTAAAATCCTTTTCATCCACATGTAGTCAATAACCTATTAATGTGCTGAGTAGAAAGGAGAGGGGAGGAAAACTGTACACAGAAATAAGAAAAATAAAGCAATTAAGCAAAGCTTAAATAGCGATAACCTTTGTGTATGCTGTAATTTTGCTGTGATGATATTTTCTCATAAATAGATGTTTTGAGATTGTGAGCTGTAATTGTAAATCATCATACTTTGCTTTATCTTCTGTTTAAATTATTCCCAGTGGGATAATAATATCTACTTTTAAGTTCTGCTAAACTTTTTATATATTCAATAAATATGATGTAAATGTTTGTTTTGTTTTCACAAAAGAATACTATAAATCCCAGATATATATAGATTATCATTATTGTGCTATTTATTTTACCCTTCTCTTATATTTCAGAGGGAAGACAAACAACCTGAAATACATGTAAACAATAATATACCAACAAATGCTGATATCATTCTAAAATGTACAATTACTAAAAATCCACAGTGTTTGTAATGAACACTTTTTTTATTGATGCAAAGTTTAATGTTTTTATTCTTTAATTTTCATTTTTTTAATGGTAGATTTATAAATCAGAAATATTTTCTTTATATAGTTAATTTCTACTCAAAAGCAAAGAAATAGCAGTAAAATACATTAAATATCCCAACATGATCGCTGTTAAAGAAACATAGTACACAGTGTAGTAACAATAACATATAAGGGTCCATTTAAAAAGGGACGGACAGACAGGGGCGGACATCTTCACCCCTGTTTGCCTGACATCAGGGCTAACAAGCAGCAATACGCTGCCTGCATTTGTCATTGCACAATTTGACACATGTGCAACAGTGCCCCCTGCTTGCGCATGTTTAATCTCACATGAGCAGGGGCTGTCAATCTTTCCAGTTGTAGAAGCCTAGGGGCATTAAAGGGACACTGAACCCAATTTTTTTTCAGATAGAGCATGAAATTTTAAGCAACTTTCTAATTTACTCCGATTATCAATTTTTCTTTGTTCTCTTGCTATCTTTATTTTAACCCCTTAATGACCACAGCACTTTTCCATTTTCTGTCCGTTTGGGACCAAGGCTATTTTTACATTTCTGCGGTGTTTGTGTTTAGCTGTAATTTTCATCTTACTCATTTACTGTACCCACACATATTATATACCGTTTTTCTCGCCATTAAATGGACTTTCTAAACATACCATTATTTTCATCATATCTTATAATTTACTATAAAAAATTTTATAAAATATGAGGAAAAAATTGAAAAAAACACACTTTTTCTAACTTTGACCCCCAATATCTGTTACACATCTACAACCACCAAAAAACACCCATGCTAAATAGTTTCTAAATTTTGTCCTGAGTTTAGAAATACCCAATGTTTACATCTTCTTTGCTTTTTTTGTAAGTTATAGGGCCATAAATACAAGTAGCACTTTGCTATTTCCAAACCATTATTTTTCAAAATTAGCGCTAGTTACATTAGAACACTAATATCTTTCAGGAATCTCTGAATATCCATTGACATGTACATATTTTTTTTTTAGTAGACATCCCAAAGTATTCATCTAGGCCCATTTTGGTATATTGCATGCCACCATTTCACCGCCAAATGCGATTAAATACAAAAAATCGTTCACTTTTTTACAAATTTTTTCACAAACTTTTGGTTTCTCACTGAAATTATTTACAAACAGCTTGTGCAATTATGGCTTAAATGGTTGTAAATTCTTCTCTGGGATCCCCTTTGTTCAGAAATAGCAGACATATATGGCTTTGGCATTGCTTTTTAGTAATTAGAAGGCTGCTAAATGCCACTGCGCACTACACGTGTATTATGCCCAGCAGTGAAGGGGTTAATTATGGAGCATGTAGGGAGCTTCTAGGGTTAATTTTAGCTTTAGTGTAGTGTAGTAGACAACCCCAAGTATTGATCTAGGCCCATTTTGGTATATTTCATGCCACCATTTCACCGCCAAATGCGATCAAATTAAAAAAAACGTTACATTTTTCACAATTTTTGGTTTCTCACTGAAATCATTTACAAACAGCTTGTGCAATTATGGCACAAATGGTTGTAAATGCTTCTCTGGGATCACCCTTTGTTCAGAAATAGCAGACATATATGGCTTTGGCGTTGCTTTTTGGTAATTAGAAGGCCGCCAAATGCCGCTGCATTTCACACGTGTATTATGGCTAGCAGTGAAGGGGTTAATTATGTAGCTTGTAGGGAGCTTGCAGGGTTAATTTTAGCTTTAGTGTAGAGCTCAGCCTCCCACCTGAAACATGAGACCCCCTGATCCCTCCCAAACAGCTCTCTTCCCTCCCCCACCCCCCAATTGTCCCCGCCATCTTAAGTACTGGCAGAAACTCTGCCAGTACTAAAATAAAAGCTATATTTGGGCTTTTCTTGTGTGTTTTTTAGCATATTTACATATGCTGCTGTGTAGGATCCCCCCTTAGCCCCCAGCCTTACTGATCCCCCACCAAAGAGCTCTCTAACCCTCCCCCTCTGCCTTAATGGGCGCCATCTTGGGTACTGGCAGCTGTCTGCCAGTACCCAGTTTAGTGAAAAAATGTGCCTTTTTTTTAAAAAAAAAAACCTTTTCTGTAGTGTAGCTTCCCCCCCCCCCCCCCAAGATCAACCCCCCACCCCTTCCACATCTCTTAGCTGTTTATTTACAGCTTTCAAAAACTTATTTTTTTTGGACTTTTCAAAGTTTATTTTTCTGTAGTGTAGCGGTTCCCTCCCGTGCACGCGCCCGCCCGCCGCCCCCGTGCACGCCCCTCCCGCCCCCGATCCCGCCCCCCTCCACTCCACTGGGCACATCGATGGCCGCCCACCCGCCTCCCAGACTTGCTCCCACCCACCAACGATACCGGCCACCGATGTCCGGTGCAGAGAGGGCCACAGAGTGGCTCTCTCTGCATCGGATGGCCAAGGGGGGTTATTGCAGGATGCCTCCATATCGAGGCATCACTGCAATAACCGGAAAGCAGCTGGAAGCGAGCAGGATCGCTTCCAGCTGCTTTCCAGACCAAGGACGTACGCCACACGTCCTCGGTCATTAACTGTATTTTTTTTGAGGACGTGTGGCGTACGTCCTTGGTCCTTAAGGGGTTAAAAGCAGTAATGTAAATCTTAGCAACCATCCCATTTTAGATTCAGCACCATGGATAGCGCTTGCTTATTGAAGGATTACATTTACCCCTCCAATAAGCAAGCATAACCTAGGTTCTCAGCCAAAAATGGGCCGGCTCCTATGCATCACATACCTGCTTTTTAAATAAAGATAGCAAGAGAACAAAGAAAAATTGATAATAGGAGTAAATTAGAAAGTTGCTTAAAATTGCATGCTCTATCTGAATCATTAAAGAAAACATTTGGGTTTAGTGTCCCTTTAAGAAACTCTACTTAATACTTGTTGTAGTGAGTTAAGAAGTAGCACTCCAAAGCTGAATTTGCATCTTTTTAAATGAAGCATATAGAGCAGGAGGTAACTATAGGTGTGCTCTCTTCATTACAGCTCTCCTGCATATGCACCACTGAAGCCCCAATCCTTTACATGGAGGCAACCATCAGAAAGAAGTGAGACTGCATATGTAACAATGTATATCTACTCTTAGTAATGTTTCAAAGTGATACTCACCAGGGTGCCCGCTCTAGGCATACAGCTTATGAAGGTTATTAATGAAAATGTTTCAGTTGGTATAAGTAGAAGCTTTTGATAAGTACAAAATATGACTTATGCTTTTTCATTGATCCATATGTTTTACATAATAAACCCCTTTTCAAGTGTCAATGTAGTTTATCAAAACTGCTCTGGATGCCATATTCAAAAACGTTAACAAAGTGAAAAGGTAACCTAAATAATCTGTTGTCTCTGTGCCCTTCCCTGACCTTGTGGGAGGTGGCTACAGGAGTTACTGCTAAAGTGCCAGGCTTGCTTCCTTGACGCTTGAAGAATTTGATATCCACCTGGGAAGACCCTGAGGTCACAGGCTTATTCAGCTTTCACCTTGGCTTAGTCATGAAAGGACAGGTAAAGTATAAGGGCTTGTCACATTAACAGAAATGCAGCTCGGTTATGGGTCTGCTATCTCTCCTTGATATGCATGGCGGGATATATAAAATAGATAAGGCGAATTGTGGTTGTGTTGTACAGCATACGCATGTGGTCTCTGTGCTCACCATCTTTAGTCATTAACATATCAAACATGATTTTTTTTCTAATAGATGTTCATTTGATTAACAGAACCAACTTTTTATGTGTGAGTTGTCCGCTAATGAGAATTAGAGCACCAGGACCCACTTGTTGTACACAAACACTTCCAGTTAGCTGCACATGGAATTCTAATAGTCGATTTCAATGTAAAAATATGTTAATATGTTTAAATACTGCTACTTCTTATACATGATAGGCAAATTGAGTACCATGTCCCTTTAAGGACATCAGGATAGAATCAAGCTGTTTCTCCATTTTCTTGCACTGTGTAGGGCTCATTATGGCTATAGACCTAATTTATCAAAGTAATAATGTAGGAATTCAATTAGACTTCAATTCACAAAAGCTCACAGCACATACAGTGCTACTGACTGGTAGGGATGGGCGAATGTTTCTAAAAATTCGAAATTTAAAACAATTTTTTTTTATTTATTTTTTTCCAAAGAGCTTTATTTGAAAATAAATTGAAACAAAGGTACATGCACCATAAGTGCTAAATCAGGGTTTACAACCTTCACCCTTACAGTCGGTATAATGATACATGAAGAAATTAGAACAGATTATATGCAAGAGTTATAAATGGTATGTCCTGGGACCCACCCCAGGCATAGTTGTTAAGGTGCATGTCTACAGTGGGGTAACAAGCTCTGCCTTTTTCCACTTTTTTTTGCATCCACTTTTTACTCCCCTAAATCTAGTATCATATTTATATAATGAAAAAACATAATTTATGTAAGAACTTACCTGATAAATTAATTTCTTTCATATTAGCAAGAGTCCATGAGCTAGTGACGTATGGGATATACATTCCTACCAGGAGGGGCAAAGTTTCCCAAACCTCAAAATGCCTATAAATACACCCCTCACCACACCCACAAATCAGTTTAACGAATAGCCAAGATGTGGGGTGATAAGAAAAAAGTGCGAAAGCATAAAAAAAATAAGGAATTGGAATAATTGTGCTTTATACCAAAAAAATCATAACCATCACAAAAAAGGGTGGGCCTCATGGACTCTTGCTAATATGAAAGAAATGAATTTATCAGGTAAGTTCTTACATAAATTATGTTTTCTTTCATGTAATTAGCAAGAGTCCATGAGCTAGTGACGTATGGGATAATAAATACCCAAGATGTGGAACGTCCACGCAAGAGTCACTAGAGAGGGAGGGATAAAATAAAGACAGCCAATTCCGCTGAAAAATAATCCACACCCCAAAATAAAGTTTAAATCTTATAATGAAAAAAACTGAAATTATAAGCAGAAGAATCAAACTGAAACAGCTGCCTGAAGTACTTTTCTACCAAAAACTGCTTCAGAAGAAGAAAACACATCAAAATGGTAGAATTTAGTAAAAGTATGCAAAGAAGACCAAGTTGCTGCTTTGCAAATCTGATCAACCGAAGCTTCATTCCTAAATGCCCAGGAAGTAGAAACTGACCTAGTAGAATGAGCTGTAATCCTTTGAGGCGGAGTTTTACCCGACTCGACATAAGCATGATGAATCAAAGACTTTAACCAAGACGCCAAAGAAATGGCAGAGGCCTTCTGACCTTTCCTGGAACCGGAAAAGATAACAAATAGACTAGAAGTCTTTCGGAAATCTTTAGTAGCTTCAACATAATATTTCAAAGCTCTAACTACATCCAAAGAATGTAACGATCTTTCCTTAGAATTCTTAGGATTAGGACACAATGAAGGAACCACAATTTCTCTACTAATGTTGTTAGAATTCACAACTTTAGGTAAAAATTTAAATTAAGACATATCTGCATTCCAAGTTTTAAGCCATAAAGCTCTTCTAGCTAAAATAGCTAAAGACATATACCTGACATCAACTCTAATGATATCAAAGATGGCATCACAAATAAAGTTATTAGCATGTTGAAGAAGTTTAACAATGCTATGAGTATTATGATCTGACACTTGTTGTGCCAAAGCCTCCAACCAAAAAGTGGAAGCTGCCGCAACATCAGCCAAAGAAATAGCAGGCCTAAGAAGATTACCTGAACATAAATAAGCTTTCCTTAGAAAGGATTCAATCTTCCTATCTAAAGGATCCTTAAAGGAAGTACTATCTGCCGTAGGAATAGTAGTACGTTTAGCGAGAGTAGAGATAGCCCCATCAACTTTAGGGATTTTGTCCCAAAACTCTAATCTGACAGATGGCACAGGATACAATTTCTTAAACCTTTTAGAAGGAGTAAATGAATTACCCAGATTATTCCATTCCCTAGAAATTACTTCAGAAATAGCATCAGGGACAGGAAAAACTTCCGGAATAACTGTAGGAGGTTTAAAAACCGAATTTAAACGCTTAGTAGATTTAGTATCAAGAGGACTAGATTCCTCCATCTCTAATGCGATTAAAACTTCTTTAAGTAAAGAACGAATAAATTCCATTTTAAATAAATTTGAAGATTTATCAGTGTCAATATCTGAGACAGAATCCTCTGAACCAGAAAAATCATCATCAGAAACAGACAAATCAGAATGATGATGTTCATTTAAAAATTCATCTGAAAAATGTGAAGTTTTAAAAGACCTTTTACGTTTACTGGAAGGAGGAATAACAGACATTGGGGCCTAGTTATCAAGCCGTCAACCTCAAATACGCTGGAATTCCGCAGCAAATTTGTGGCGCGGCTGATTCGCCTTAGTTATCAAAGGCTCGAGACCGGCAAAAGTAGAATTTTGTGACGTAAACTTCGATCCGCCGGACTCAGTCCGACACAGATCGATTCTTACGTCACTCCAGATGTTCCGCACACAAGTGCGGCACACGCTCACTACTTTTGCTAGTTATCAAAAAACTAGCAGGTACGCTCGGCACTTTTACGGCCCAGCGTACCTGGTTTTCAAAGCGCCAGCCTGGAGGCGGCGGATCCCATAGGAATCAATGGGAGTCTGACCATAGCGAAAGTACAAGTTCGCTGCTGACAGACATCCCATTGATTCCTATGGGAGATGTCTACACCTAACACCCTAACATGTACCCCGAGTCTAAACACCGCTAATCTGTCCCCCCTACACCGCCGCAACTAAATAAAGTTATTACCCCCTAAACCGCCGCTCCCGGAGCCCACCGCAAGCTACTCTATACATATTAACCCCTAAACCGCCGCTCCCGGAGCCCACCGCAACTATAATAAATGTATTAACCCCTAAACCGCCGCCCTGAACCCGCCACAACCTATATTAAATGTATTAACCCCTATCCTGCCCCCCTACACCGTCGCCACCTATAATAAATTTATTAACCCCTAATCTGCCCCCCCTACACCGTCGCCACCTATAATAAATTTATTAACCCCTATCCTGTCCCCCACTACGCCGCCGCCACTGTAATAAAATTATTAACCCCTAAACCTAAGTCTAACCCTAACCCTAACGCCCCCCTAACTTAAATATTAATTAAATAAATCTAAATAAATTAACTCTTATTAACTAAATGAATCCTATTTAAAACTAAATACTTACCTTTAAAATAAACCCTAATATAGCTACAATATAAATAATAATTATATTATAGCTATCTTAGGATTTATATTTATTTTACAGGTAACTTTGTATTTATTTTAGCTAGTTAGAATAGTTATTAAATAGTTATTAACTATTTAATAACTACCTAGCTAAAAGAAATACAAAATTACCTGTAAAATAAATCCTAACCTAAGTTACAATTAAACCTAATACTACACTATCATTAAATTAACTAAATAAACTACATACAAATAACTACAATTAAATACAATTACATAAACTAACTAAAGTACAAAAAATAAAAAAAGCTAAGTTACAAAAAATAAAAAAATAAGTTACAAACATGTTAAAAATATTACAACAATTTTAAGCTACTTACACCTAATCTAAGCCCCCTAATAAAATAACAAACCCCCCCAAAATAAAAAAAATCCCTACCCTATTCTAAATTAAATAAATTTCAAAGCTCTTTTACCTTACCAGCCCTTAAAAGGGCCATTTGTGGGGGCATGCCCCAAAAAGTTCAGCTCTTTTGCCTATAAAAGAAAAATACAACCCCCCCCCAACAGATTGAGCTCGCATTCTATTGGCTGATCGGAACAGCCAATAGAATGCGAGCTCAATCTGATTGGCTGATTCCATCAGCCAATCGGATTGAACTTGAATCTGATTGGCTGATTCCATCAGCCAATCAGATTTTCCTACCTTAATTCCGATTGGCTGATAGAATCCTATCAGCCAATCGGAATTGAGGGGACGCCATCTTGGATGACGTCCCTTAAAGGAGCCGTCATTCGTCGTAGTCCGTCGGTGAAGAAGGTGGTTCCGCGTCGGCGGAAGGAAGATTCAAGACCCGGCTTGGAAGATGACTTCGCCCGGATAGAAGACCTCTTCAGCGCCTCTTTGAAGATGACATCGGCCGGATCGAAGACTTCTTCAGCGCCGCCTGGATGATGACTTCATCGGATGGAAGATTTCTTCAGCGCCGCTTGGAGGATTAACTTCTTCCGCTCCGGATGTCCTCTTCAGTTCCATCGGTGGCTCGGCTGAGTGAAGACGACTCAAGGTAGGATGATCTTCAGGGGATTAGTGTTAGGTTTTTGTAAGGGGGGTTTGGGTTAGATTAGGGGTATGTGGGTGGTGGGTTTTAATGTTGGGGGGGGGGTTGTATTTTTCTTTTACAGGCAAAAGAGCTGAACTTTTTGGGGCATGCCCCCACAAATGGCCCTTTTAAGGGCTGGTAAGGTAAAAGAGCTTTGAAATTTATTTAATTTAGAATAGGGTAGGGATTTTTTTTATTTTGGGGGGGTTTGTTATTTTATTAGGGGGCTTAGATTAGGTGTAAGTAGCTTAAAATTGTTGTAATATTTTTAACATGTTTCTAACTTATTTTTTTATTTTTTGTAACTTAGCTTTTTTTATTTTTTGTACTTTAGTTAGTTTATGTAATTGTATTTAATTGTAGTTATTTGTATGTAGTTTATTTAGTTAATTTAATGATAGTGTAGTATTAGGTTTAATTGTAACTTAGGTTAGGATTTATTTTACAGGTAATTTTGTATTTCTTTTAGCTAGGTAGTTATTAAATAGTTAATAACTATTTAATAGCTATTCTAACTAGCTAAAATAAATACAAAGTTACCTGTAAAATAAATATAAATCCTAAGATAGCTATAATATAATTATTAATTACATTGTAGCTATCTTAGGGTTTATTTTACAGGTAAGTATTTAGTTTTAAATAGGAATAATTTATTAAAGTATAGTGTAGTGTTAGGTGTAATTGTAACTTAGGTTAGGATTTATTTCACAGGTACATTTCTCTTTATTTTAGCTAGGTAAGCTATTAAATAGTTAATAAATATTTAATAGTTATTGTACCTAGTTAAAATAAATTGAAAGTTACCTGTAAAATAAATATAAATCCTAAGATAGCTAGAATATAATTATTATTTATATTGTAGCTATATTAGGGTTTATTTTAAAGGTAAGTATTTAGTTTTAAATAGGATTCATTTAGTTAATAAGAGTTAATTTATTCAGATTTATTTAATTAATATTTAAGTTAGGGGGGCGTTAGGGTTAGGGTTAGACTTAGGTTTAGGGGTTAATAATTTTATTACAGTGGCGGCGGCGTAGTGGGGGCAGGATAGGGGTTAATAAATTTATTATAGGTGGCGACGGTATAGGGGGGGCAGATTAGGGGTTAATAAATTTATTATAGGTGGCGACGGTGTAGGGGGGGCAGGATAGGGGTTACTAGGTATACTGTAGGTGGCAGCGGTGTCCGGGAGCGGCGGTTTAGGGGTTAATACATTTATAAGACTTGCGGCGGGGTCTAGGAGCGGCGGTTTAGGGGTTAATACATTTATAAGACTTGCGGCGGGGTCTAGGAGCGGCGGTTTAGGGGTTAATACATTTATAAGACTTGCGGCGGGGTCTAGGAGCGGCGGTTTAGGGGTTAATACATTTATAAGACTTGCGGCGGGGTCTAGGAGCGGCGGTTTAGGGGTTAGTAACTTTATTTAGTTGCGGGGGGCTCCGGGGGCGCCGGTATAGGGGGTAGAACAGTGTAGTTTAGTGTGAGTGCTTAGTGACAGGCTAGCAATAAAGCTGGGAAAAAGCCGAAGGGCAGCGAGATCGGATGAGTGATAACTGTCACAGTCCGCTGCTCATCGCCCCGCGGCTTTTTGACAGCTTTATTTGATAACTTAGGCGAACGTATTCAAGGTCCGCGGCGGCGAAGGTAGGCGAGTTTAGGCGGACGTATTGGGCCGGCGAAGCCAGAAAAGTAGACGGCTTGATAACTACCCCCATAGCCTTCCTAATAGATTTAGAAACAAAATCTCTTATATTAACAGGAACATCCTGAGTATTAGATGTTGATGGAACAGCAACAGGTAATGGAATATTACTAATGGAAATACTATCTGCATTAGCAAGCTTATCATGACATTCATCACAAACTACAGCTGGAGGAACAGTTACCACAAGTTTACAGCAAATACACTTAACTTTGGTAGAACCAGCATCAGGCAGCGTTTTTCCAGAAGTAGCTTCTGATCCAGGGTCAATCTGAGACATCTTGCAATATGTAAGAGAAAAAACAACATATAAAGCAAAATCTATCAAATTCCTTAAAAGACAGTTTCAGGAATGGGAAAAAATGCCAATGAACAAGCCTCTAGCAACCAGAAGCAAATGAAAAATGATACTTAAATAATGTGAAAAAAAGGTGGAGACAATAATGACGCCCACATTTTTTAGCGCCAAAAAAGACGCCCACATTATTGGTGCCCAAATGCTTTTGGCGCCAAGAATGACGCCACATCCGGTGACACCGACATTTTTGGCGAAAAATGTAAAAAAAAATGACGCAAACACGAACAACTTCCGGCGACAAGTATGACGCCGGAAATGACAAAGAAATTTTTTGCGCCAAAAAAGTCCGCGCCAAAAATGACGCAATAAAATGAAGCATTTTCAGCCCCCGCGAGCCTAACAGCCCACAGGGAAAAAAGTCAATTTTAAGGTAAGAAAAAATGATTTATTCATATGCATTATCCCAAATAATGAAACGGACTGTCTGAAATAAAGAATATTGATCATCCTGAATCAAGGCAAATAAATGTTTAAACACATATATTTAGAACTTTATATAAAAGTGCCCAACCATAGCTTAGAGTGTCACAAAAAATAAGACTTACTTACCCCAGGACACTCATCTACATGTAGTAGAAAGCCAAACCAGTACTGAAACGAGAATCAGTAGAGGTAATGGTATATAAGAGTATATCGTCGATCTGAAAAGGGAGGTAAGAGATGAATCTCTACGACCGATAACAGAGAACCTATGAAATAGATCCCGTAGAAGGAGACCATTGAATTCAAATAGGCAATACTCTCTTCACATCCCTCTGACATTCACTGCACACTGAGAGGAAAACCGGGCTCCAGCCTGCTGCGAAGCGCATATCAACGTAGAATCTAGCACAAACTTACTTCACCACCTCCACGGGAGACAACGTTTGTAAAACTGATTTGTGGGTGTGGTGAGGGGTGTATTTATAGGCATTTTGAGGTTTGGGAAACTTTGCCCCTCCTGGTAGGAATGTATATCCCATACGTCACTAGCTCATGGACTCTTGCTAATTACATGAAAGAAAACAGTAAAATTAAATTTCAAAAGTGACAAATAATTAAGATATACAGCTACCTGTAAAAACATAAGTTGTCAATGCTGGCCATGGGCATGATGCCATACATTGACCAGGGCACAGTCCGAGAGCGAGCTTAAAGGAAGAAGAGAGAGTGCACGATATATGAGGGAGAGAGAAGAGGAGCGGAGAGGTCCCGTGTTTTATGTTCAGACACACTAAACACACATGGGGGGGGAGGGGAGGGAAGAGAGGAGAAGAGATAGTGCAACGTGTTCACCCTTCCCCAATGTCTCATTATGCATCTCCGTTCCACAGATGTAGCATCATATCGTACTCATCCAATTTAGCTATATTTATATAGTGGTATCTTTCCAACCGCAGGAGGTCACAGACATTCTGTTTCCAATCACTGCCCGTGGGAATCCGTTCAGACTTCCAACGTGCAGGGATCAGGCTTTTCGCCCCCATCAACATAATCATAAGTAGGGCGTTTTTTTACAGAGCTCTGAATTTTGTCTGGGAAGTGAAAGAACAAAGTCTCCGGGGTCCTAGGGACATCTATCTCTAAAATTTGTGTCATCTTTTCCCAAATGTCTCTCCAGAAAGTCTCCATCAAAGGGCAATCCCACCAAATGTGTAAGACGGAGCCCTCTCCCCCACAACCCCTCCAGCACCTGTCAGTAGTGTTTGGATATATTGTCTTGAGGCGTGTTGGTGTGAGATACCATCTGCTTAATAGTTTATAGTGTGACTCTTGCATACGGGCGGAGACAGAAACCGCCCGAGCAGCCGCAAACATACGCTGCCAATCCTCTGATGTCAGTTCAGTACCTAACTCTTTGTGCCACGACCTGACAAAGGTCGGGAGTGGACTGCCTTTAGGGAGAAGGAGCAGTCGATAGATCTTGGATGTCAGGTGTCGGGGGGTAGTAGTCTGCGTACACAGGGTCTTGAAAGGGGTAAGCTCCCTAATGAATTGCCGTTTATTCTTATGAGTAGTTATGAAATTACTTATCTGCAAGTACATATACCACGATAGTGGGCGATCTGGAAAGGAATCTATGATCTCCTGTCTTGTTCTAAGTCCTCCATTGTTGATAAAAGTGCATACATAATTACTGTGTAATGACCCTGTCACGTAAGGGGGCCTAATTTGTAAGGGGATTTCTGGGTTATCATATATCGGCGTCAGCGGAGAATAGCTAGTAGAAATGTGGGACTCAGTCCGAACTGTTCTGTCCCATTCACGGAACAACTCCCCTAATAAAGGGTACGATACACTGTGGCCTGTGAACCTCGGCCTTCCAGCAAGGATGCCAGATTCTCAGTGCAGAGAATGGAGGAGTCAACATTTATCCAGTCTTTTTGCGCACCACCATGGCACCACTCTACCGCTCTTTGGAGCAGGATTGCCCTCCTATATAGGCCCAAGTTGGGAAGTCCCAGCCCTCCTCCCTCCCTAGGCAGGTACATCATTGTTTTGTTCACCCTGGGTCTGATGTTTTTCCAAATATATTCTTCAATTAGCTGTTGTAGCGCCGGGAGAAAAGAGTACGGGAGGGGGAGTGGGACTGTCTGGAAAAGATATAGTATCCTAGGTAGGATATTCCTCTTGACCATATTTATTCGCCCCAGCCAGGAAATAGTTTTGTGCTTCCAGGCTGAGAGGTCATGAGAGATTTCATTTTTGAGAGACACATAGTTGGCTTCATATGTTTCTGCCGTTGACGCCATGATGGTTATGCCCAGATATTTCAAGGACTTTAAGTTTATCATGAAGGGGCAGTGGTTTTTTAACCAAGCAACGGTCGCGGCTGGAAAAGCGATTCCCAGCAGCTCCGATTTTGCATTGTTCAAAAGGAAATGAGAGACTTCTCCATATCTTTTGAATTCGTCCAGGAGAGCGGGGACCGAGGACTCGACGTCCGTTAGGGTAAACAACAGATCCTCCGCATACATAGCGATCTAGTGCTCCTTTATTCCCAGGGTCAGTCCCTTTATTGAGTTATTTGCGTGGATATTGCTAGCCAATGCTTCTATTGAGATGGCAAACATCAGGGGGGACACCCCTGCCTAGTGCCGTTTGTAATGGAAAAAGGTTCCGAGAGGATATTATTTACATTAATTTGTGCAGTTGGCATAGAATATAGGGCGAAGACCATCGCAACAAACCTACTACCAAAGCCCATTCTTTCCAAACTATGTTTAAGGAATAGCCAATTCACTCTGTCAAATGCCTTTTCAGCGTCTGTCGATAACAGAGCTAGGGGTATTTTGTTATTTGTGGAGTATGCTGTAATTTGCAAGATTTTAATGGTATTATCCCTTGCCTCTCTCCCAGGAACAAATCCCACTTGGTCCAGAGAGATCAGCAAGGGAAGGAATCGATTCACTCTATTGGCCAGGACTTTTGCTGAGGAGCGAGATTGGACGATAACTTTGCATTTTGTTTGCGGGTTTCCCTTTAAAACAAATTTTAATACATTTGTTCGTTCGAATCGAATTTCGAATGTTTATATAGCATTCTAACATTCTGTTTTCGAATTTTTCAATAAAATTCAAAAATATTAGTTCGAATAATAGAATGTTTAGCTATGTATTCATTCAATTTCGAAATTTGACATTCGAATTCGAAATAATATTTCTAGTTTACAACTGTGTTTAATAAATGTGATATTTGATTTCAATAGTATTTCTAGTCTAATACTGTATTTTATAAATGTAATATTCAAATACGAATGTGATATTCGTTTTGAATGTGACATTTGAATTTGAGATAGTGTTTCTAGTCTACAATTGTGTTTTATAAATGTAATATTCGAATTCGAATGTGACATTCGAAAACTGTAAATAACATTCGAAAATCGAATTTTTAAGAATATTCATTCTTATCAACATTCTATTAAGTAAATCGAATTTCTACAATAACATTCGTTCTAACATTCCAATTCGAGTATAAACACATTTGCACATCCCCACTGACTGGGAATTGCAATATAGTATGCCTCTCACAGAATAAGGAACATGAAGAGTAGCTGAATTGTGTGAGTATCCCAGGACTGTAAATAAGAAAATGCTAAGAAACCTTAATGGGACAATGTACTGTAAAATGTTTCCAGTGACTTATACTAGCTGAATAGTATTGCATGAATTAGAAATTAATCCCTAAGATGTAGTTATTTTTTGTATTTTAAATAGCTGTTTTTAGCAACTGATTTCACAACCCAATGTTTGCAAGAACACGCCCATACAAATTGGATGAGCCTACAGGAATAACAGGCTTTCTTATCTGTCTCTCTCCATACACAAAACCAATATAAGGTATTAAAAATGTTATTATGGGTGGTTGTTTCAATGAGCAAAACTGGTTATTTCAAATACAAGAATAAACCGAAAGGCACATTTTCCAATTCATTTAAAACTATGTAGATGGTGTAACAAATCTTTAGGCACACATTAAAGGGGGACAATTACATTACAGCCCCTTTAAACTCAGCATTTAGTCATTGTTATGCCCATGTTCTTTGTGAAGTTATATTTGTCTAAATAGTTTCCATCATACTTTAAGGGCCATGATACCCAAATGTTGAAACACTTGAAAGTGATGCAGCATAGCTGTAAAAAGCTGACTAGAAAATATCACCTGAACATCTCTATGTAAAAAAGAAAGATATTTTACCTAAAAAATTCCTCAGTAGCCACATCCCATTGTAAAGGACTTCTAAGCAGCAAATCAGTACGTCTGTCCCGGGACAGCTAAGGGAGTGAGCTTTCGTGCACACTCATCTTATTTCCCTATTCAGTTTAAGGAAGTTTACTATGAAATCTCATGAGAGTTAAGTGAAATCTCATGAGATCACAGTAAAAGAGTTCATGACCTCAGCACTGCTGATTCTGATTGGCTGCTGTTCGATTCTTAAAGGGACATTAAACCCAAAAAAATTATTTAATGATTCAGACAGAGAATACAATTTTAAACAACATTCCAATTTACTTCTATTATCTAATTTGCTTCATTATTTAGATATCCTTTATTAAAGAAATAGCAATGCACATGGGTGAGCCAATCACACGAGGCATCTATGTGCAGCCACCAATCAGCAGCTACTGTGCCTATCTAGATATGCTTTTCAGGACAGAATATCAAGAGAATGAAGCAAATTAGACAATAGAAGTAAATTAGAAACTTGTTTTAAATGGTATTCTCTATCTGAATCATGAAAGAAAAAATTAGGGTTTAATGTCCCTTTAATTATTTTTTTTTTACCTGCAGCTGAAGTATATTTTTTTACACATAACTTACTCTGCTAAGCTGAGGAAATTGTGAGGTAAAATATCTTCCTTTTTTACATAGAGATGCACAGGTGATATTTTCCTGTCAGCTTTTTACAGTTTTACTACATCAGTTTCAAGTGATTTAGCATTTGAGTATTATGTCCCTTTACATATAAATAACAGTATAAAAGTTGTTTAAAATCACTTGCTCTATCTGAATCACAAAAGAATCATGTCCCTTTAATAAGGACACAGTCTAGGAAGTAGGAACATGGATTCCATCAGACTTTTAAAGAAGTGTATCCCTTCTCTTGATAAGCCAATCCCTTTTAAACTGTGCTAGCAATCACTGTTAAATGATTTCAAAACAAATTTGCAATGTAGTGCTCACAGGCTAATATATACTGTGAATTTATTGCCCCTTTAAGACCATCAACATCTTCCTGGCCCTAATAATAACTCTGAAAGCAAAATATAATAAAAATCCCCAGACGAGAACAAAAGCTCATATTTTCAAATGCTTATTTTATGTAACCGATGCATTACCAACACTAGCAACTTTTTGTCATGTTAATTTCTGTAATAGATTGATTAATCACTAATAACAGCTATTCCGCATCAGTTGCTCAATATCTGCCACTACAATTACTGATTAATGTTATTGTACTATTTTTTTTTCATATGAGAAGAAACCCTTCTTTTCACATGATTTACAGTACAGATCTTATCCACATTCAACAACTGGGAGACAAAAACTGGTTTATAAATAAAAGCCACATCATTATTGAAAAATAAAAATAAAAAAATGATCTCACCAGTACAGTTGCAACACGTAGCACAACACCTCTCATGTTATTTTCCAGTCTTCTGTCTGTCAAAGATCCATTAAGACCTGTAACTGGGTTCCATGAGCCAAGCTGAAAGGAAATGAGAGTAAAGATCATTATTATGTTTGGCAGACATAGAAATTCATTACCAATCAATAAGCATGTAGTGTACAAATACTATTTTACAATCTTTGTTACAGACATGTACCACATGGCATGAGCAATACATATAAGTTATACCTACTAGACTACAAATCTAAATATTGCTGAACCTCTGATTTACTGTACTCCCAAAACAGTAAACTGATATCATATGATGTTGCCAGTTTTTAAAGGGACAGACCATGCAATTTTAAACAACTTTACAATTTACTTCTAGTATTATATTTGCTTTGTTCTTTTGGTATCGTTTGTTGAAGAATAAACCTAGGTAGACAGATAGAAGCTTAGGAGAGTGCACATGTCTTTGAGATTCTATGGCAGCAGTGTTTGTAACTATGTATAACATTACTATAAATATTGTTGGTAACATTGCTTCAAGATGGCTAAAGACGTGCATGCGCCTGCATAAATTGGAAAGTTGTTTAAAATATTATGCTCTATCTAATCCACTTAAGTTTAAGCTCGACTTTAGTGTCCCTTTAAATTGTGCTGTAAATGCTGCATATGAAACTAAAGTTAATATTTTCTCCCTTTGTATTAATATCAAGAATTAGTAGTGTAAGCACAATGTTGTAAATGTATATAGGCTACATATAAGTATATAACAAAAGTAATTATTGTAAAAGTGCATAACATTTTTGGATTTATACATTAGCACATGTACCTATTCATAATTTAAAGGGACATACAAATACAAAAAGTTGTTTTAATGTGTTACAACATTTTATTATTGCACTAATTCTTACATATATCTATGAGCAATAACAAATAACTTTTAATTTGTAATATGAGCACAAAATATGAATCAACATGGATTCTGCTTGAGCGTTGTTCATGCACCATAGCACTAACATTTTTGTGCTCCACTTGTAATCTAGGCCTGTAAAGACATTAAACACATGGGTACAATCAGATTCAGTGCAGCGAAAGCCAAGAGGCAAATATATATAGCCCCCAATCAGCAGCTCGTTCCCAGTAGTGCATTGCTGATCGTCATTTATTTGTATAGCTCCACTTGCTGAGTACAGAATAACTTATTCTGAATAAGGGATATACAATATCAACTGGTACAGATACAAATACATAACAGACTAAACAAAAGTAATACAGGAGGAGGAAGAGCTGTTGTTTAAAGTATCAATCTCAATCGTATATTTTGCAGCACTGAAGACAGCCTGCTAGGGGCGCCCTCTGTTTACCTTATTTTACTGCACTGGTTATATAAGCAATAGATCTTTGGTTAAAGCAATATAAAAGTGCAAAAAATGAAATGCTCTAATATGTTAGAACATTTGTTTCACTATTATTGTTTATATATAACTGTGTGTTAAACCCCTGCAAAGGGAGTAGATACATAGGGTTAGATTTACTAACCCCTGGATAGACATGAGTGAACATCTCTGCCCCTCTCAGTCCAGCATTGTGGCTAGCGAGCAGCAATATGCTGCCTGCAATTTCACTGCACACTCCGTCTTGCCTGCAATGCTGCCCCCTGCTTGCGTGTGGCCAATTGTGTGCTAGCTGTCAATCTCCCCAGTCAGAGAAGTCCAGGGGGATTGAAAAATGCAACTTTATAGTTGTCATTTAAGAAGCAGTGGTTTGATGACCGCTGATTGTTAACTCTCAGCAGCAGGTTCGCTCGTAGATTCTTAAATGGAGCTCATAGTTATATTCAGTTCCAGAGCTAGCTTAAAACATCTTGCTAGCCAATGACAAGAGACAAATATGTGTAACCACCAATTACCAGCTAGTATACTGTAATGTAAAATAAATACATATTATTTTTCAACAAAAGATACAAATAGAACAAGTACATTTTGAAAATAGAAGTGAATTTAAAAGTAACTTAAAATGACATGCTCTATTTGAATCATGACAGTTTAATGTTAACTTCCCTGCCAGGAATGTTTGTAGAATAAATCTACAGGATGTTCCAGCTGATTTAACTGTTTTGGGGAAGATTTAACAAGCAGTGGATGCTGCTTTCTATGCCCAAACGTAAGATAAGGAGCAGCGGTATCAATCGGGATGATTGACACCCCCTGCTGGTGGCCGATTGGCCGTGAATGTGCAGGGGGCGGTACTGCACAGGCATTTCACAAGATATGCGCCAGGGTGCTCTGTAGTATTTAAATATTTATTCAGTAAATAAGAACCCACTGGTCTTCAGCCGTCAAGGTATAGTGAATATTTGATTTAGTAATTTAGTAACGAAATAAAATATTCACTATACCTTGACGGCTGAAGACCAGTGAGTGCTTATTTACTGAAAAAAAATAAAATAAAATATATATATATATATATATTGCTCTGTTGGTAGTTTCTGATCTTTTATAATGCCATATTGCAATCTTATATTAAGTTTGCATCTGAATTTAAACACTACTAAGCTATCTAAGGGTTCAGTCACAATAATTTAGGAAAACTTATAAAATTATTTATCTACAAAAATCTTAATAGATTATAATGATGATTTCCTGTTTACAACCATTTGATAAGTGTATTTTACTGCACTGGTTATATAAGCAATAGATCTTTGGTTAAAGCAATATAAAAGTGCAAAAAATGAAATGCTCTAATATGTTAGAACATTTGTTTCACTATTATTGTTTATATATAACTGTGTGTTAAACCCCTGCAAAGGGAGTAGATACATAGGGCTAGATTTACTAACCCCTGGATAGACATGAGTGAACATCTCTGCCCCTCTCAGTCCAGCATTGTGGCTAGCGAGCAGCAATATGCTGCCTGCAATTTCACTGCACACTCCGTCTTGCCTGCAATGCTGCCCCCTGCTTGCGTGTGGCCAATTGTGTGCTAGCTGTCAATCTCCCCAGTCAGAGAAGTCCAGGGGGATTGAAAAATGCAACTTTATAGTTGTCATTTAAGAAGCAGTGGTTTGATGACCGCTGATTGTTAACTCTCAGCAGCAGGTTCGCTCGTAGATTCTTAAATGGAGCTCATAGTTATATTCAGTTCCAGAGCTAGCTTAAAACATCTTGCTAGCCAATGACAAGAGACAAATATGTGTAACCACCAATTACCAGCTAGTATACTGTAATGTAAAATAAATACATATTATTTTTCAACAAAAGATACAAATAGAACAAGTACATTTTGAAAATAGAAGTGAATTTAAAAGTAACTTAAAATGACATGCTCTATTTGAATCATGACAGTTTAATGTTAACTTCCCTGCCAGGAATGTTTGTAGAATAAATCTACAGGATGTTCCAGCTGATTTAACTGTTTTGGGGAAGATTTAACAAGCAGTGGATGCTGCTTTCTATGCCCAAACGTAAGATAAGGAGCAGCGGTATCAATCGGGATGATTGACACCCCCTGCTGGTGGCCGATTGGCCGTGAATGTGCAGGGGGCGGTACTGCACAGGCATTTCACAAGATATGCGCCAGGGTGCTCTGTAGTATTTAAATATTTATTCAGTAAATAAGAACCCACTGGTCTTCAGCCGTCAAGGTATAGTGAATATTTGATTTAGTAATTTAGTAACGAAATAAAATATTCACTATACCTTGACGGCTGAAGACCAGTGAGTGCTTATTTACTGAAAAAAAATAAAATAAAATATATATATATATATATATTGCTCTGTTGGTAGTTTCTGATCTTTTATAATGCCATATTGCAATCTTCTATTAAGTTTGCATCTGAATTTAAACACTACTAAGCTATCTAAGGGTTCAGTCACAATAATTTAGGAAAACTTATAAAATTATTTATCTACAAAAATCTTAATAGATTATAATGATGATTTCCTGTTTACAACCATTTGATAAGTGTTTTTAAGGCATTGTGACTGACCCCTTAATGTCTATTTAAATCTAAAATATTTAATGTAGAGCACAAATCACATCACAGAAATTAGTCTAAATGTGTGAATTAAAATATATAAAGCAGACATTTGTAAGCGAAATTGAAAAACTAAAAGGATTATTGATTTCACTTATTTGGCAGAAGAGTGTTCAAAGCATTACATCACTTTTCAACAGCCAAATGATTTTCTTATTTTATAATTTCTGAAATTACATATGACATCACTAATTATGTGGGTATTCAGAATGACAATAATAATGACACCATATTTAATTCTATAAATGCCAAAATGAATGGATGTAAGTGATTTAGCTACTTCCCAATTACACTACTTAACATTTCTTTTCAGCTGGCTTACAAAATAATGCAAAATCATTTTCTAGTGTCAGTTACCATTTAAAAAATATAGGGCTAGATTGCAGGTGAGGCACAAACGATTGCGCTAGCGTTATCACGATCGTTTGCGCCCCCCTTCCATTGTGCTTGTATTACAAGTTGAGCAAAATCTTTTTATTGAAAGTATAGGGAGCGATATTCCTCGTGTGCTTAAGCAAGTAAACTAGCAATATACTCATAATATGGATTTGAGCAGTAAAATCATAGCAACCTCACTATATTGTTTTATGTGAAGATAACGATAGTCCTCCACTTTTAATTAAGGCCCGTGTGTAAAAAGAGAAAGAAAAGAAAGAGAAAAAAAAATATGTTCTATATCCTTCTTTAAAGGGACACTGAACCCAAATTTTTTCTTTCGTGATTCAGATAGAGCATGAAATTTTAAGCAACTTTCTAATTTACTCCTATTATCAATTTTTCTTCGTTCTCTTGCTATCTTTATTTGAAACAGAATGCATCTAAGCTTTTTTTCGTTCAGACTCTGGACAGCACTTTTTTATTGGTGGATGAATTTATCCACCAATCAGCAAGCACCCAGGTTGTTCACCAAAAAAAGGGCCAGAATCGGACTTCCGGTGGGTGGGGCGACTGGAGAGCAGCACGATAACGGAGCTCCGTGTTTTTTGAGCTCAACATCTGCTCTAACTGCGCTTTCCCGGTCGCCCCCGCAATATCCTCTTGCCAGGCAGGCAGCGGAGTATAACGCGGACCTTTCCTGGCCGAAAACGGCACCAGCGCAGGACCCTGACATCAGTCCTGGCCCACGGAAGGCAGAGGCGCAAGCAGAGGCGCGAACAGTCGCCATTTTGGGCAGCGCTCCGGATCGCCTGTAAGAACCCCTGCAGGGCAGCACCGGTCTCTGGGGTAAGAGAAAGTGACAGCCTCCCCCACACAACATCACACTGCCTACAGAAAACTCTGGGTGAATGGGCAGACATTAGGCAGGCTGTTATAATAATCTGTGACGCAGCTACACCTCAAGGGACTCCTGCTACCAACTTTGGGGCCAAATCACTCTCCTAATAAACTTAAATGGAAACAGAGGGGCTTATACAACACATCACTCTGCCGCTCCTTGACTGAGGCAAGCATAAAGGCAAGGCAAATCACTATAAAGCACCGTTTTTCTCTCCCCTCTCTCAAGTTTCATATCACAGGCTGCTATCTGTGCTGCAGGGGAGATATGCTGGTGACCCTATTGGAGACCTTTATTGTTGGGAAGTAAGCTTATGCCATACCTATTCACCCTGTTTTGACCCAGTGTGGGTTGGAATGCATGAGATTAAAGACTGTTGCATACCATTGGATTGAGCTGTGGACTATATTGGACTGGATGCATTCTGGGGTAAACAATATCCTAGCTGCAGTGAAGTTTCAAAACGTTATTGCATTCAAAGAAAGAAAAAGCCATACACCTATTTTTTTTAATTCTGCCTTTTTTCTACTCTATGAAAGTTAACGACTACTTTAAAAGGCTGTCTCCGCCTCAAACAGACAATATGAGTCACAGATCCAGGACACATGATAAAAAACTTAAGAATTCCACGGAAACACCTGCTTCTAGCTCCGCAACCTCAGATAATGAAAACACATCTGTTGGTGATCACAGCTCCTTACTGCAAGAGCTTAAAGCTTTTTTCTTACCGAAGATGGATTCACTACAGGCTGGCGTAGATACTCTGACAAGCGAGGTAAGAGCATTCTCCACACGTCTCACGTCCGCTGAGCATAGAATCTCAGAAGTTGAAGATCGCCAACAAGAATCGGCAGGATCAATAAAGAACCTCTTAAAACAGAATCAATACTTGTTAGACAAATTAGAGGATTTGGAGAACCGCAGCCGCAGAAACAATCTGCGTGTAGTGGGTGTACCAGAAACTGTTAGAGATAAGGACTTACTGGACTTTGCTGCAACTTCTCTCCCCAGATTGCTGGGAATGTCATCTGACTACTTACCATTAGACATTGAGCGGTCACACCGTATAGGCCCAGACAGGCATCTGGGTAACTCTAAGGATAAACCTCGCCAAATCATCTTCAAATGCCTGAATTATCAGGATAAGCTAGCCATGTTGAGAGCCTACAGAACCACTAAAGAACTTAAATATGAAGACCGCCTTCTCTTGCTGTTTCAGGACTTTTCAGTTGAAGTAACTAAACGGCGAAAAGACTTTGCTCCACTGTGTTCACAGCTACATGAACAGGGCCGCCAGGTTAGCCTCCTATACCCGGCCAAGCTGAAACTCCAAACGAATTCAGGACCCAAGATTTTTCACTCCCCAGCTGCAGCACAGGCCTACCTGGCCTCAGAGAGAAGACAAGATGCGGGTTGATGCTGCCTCACCAAAGATTTGTATTGTTTCTATTATGCACTTTTTATTCCTTTTTTCCCTCTCTCTTATCTTTAGTTTCTATAGCAATATAACATAAAACAAATGTATGCAAATTTAAATACTTTGACGCCAAAGCAGGCCCCTAGGACATTATTCCCTATATTGAGTATGGGAAATCTGTTGTATATTCTGTTATGTTTTTTGTTGTGTCATGCATTTATGTTTTTTTCAAGTGTCAGTTTTACACCAGACGTGTACAAGCCAGCCCCACCTCATGGCTCACATAGACAGCACACACTATATTGTCAAGGTTTCTATCGTTGCTGCTACTATTGTTGTGTCAGATTTGCTTACTATTGCTTAGCCCTTACCACCGCCCCGAAAGTGCCTTACCCCGGCGGGGGTGCCCCTAAGGTTTCCGAACTCTCCTACATACCTTGCTCCTTTTTAGTGAAACCACGTGAGCCTTTACCCCTTGTGGAAGTGCTCCTTCCCTGTACACGAATGGCCTCAATGTTACCTAGCCATGCCCAGACTTCCACAAGGTCTTACCACCCAAGACAAGTTAGCATATTGTGTATAGTTTATTTACCGTACAATCATACTGACAAAACAGTAATAGCCCATTATAGCAGAAGTGCGGATGTGGTACACCCCCTGAAACATGAAACACTTAGCATAATACAAGCCCATATCTCCTTGCTCAGGGATGGGGAACGATGGGATATCTGTATCATTATGTCTAAAGATGTACTGTTTTTTTTCCTCTTATCAGCCTCTCCGCTTTCTGAAGCTGCTGGCCAGCATGTAACCTGGGTGTCAATCCTCTTGCCTCCCATGGGCCAATACATCGGCTGCCCTCTCAACGATACCGCCCAACTGTGAGTTTTTTTTCTATAACTTTGACTTCTCTCTCCAGGCTGTGTTGATGTGTGGTGCCCGTTCCCCCCTTCCTTACTCAGGGGGATTATATGTTTACCCCCCTACTTGTCAGACCTCGTATACTCTTCATACTTAAAACTCCATGACTACACAACTTAAGGTGATCTCATGGAATGTGGGGGGCATTACTTCACCCGCAAAAAGAAGCATGATTATTCAACACCTACAAACACTACATGCAGATATAGCGTTACTACAGGAGACTAAATTATCCACAGAGGAACATGAAAAACTAAAAATACGCTGGGTGGGGCAGATTCTCTTCTCACCTACAGAGGGCAGGAAAAGAGGAGTGGCCATTCTAGTCAGGAAGGGCCTTCCAGTTTCATTCTCAAAGATAGAGATAGATCAGAAGGGTAGGTTTATAATAGCTTCACTACAAATTAACTCGACCAACTACACCATCTGTAATGTCTATGGTCCCAACGAGCATAGTCCTGTTTTCTGGACGACGCTATCAGCTAAAATAATTGCTAATAATGCTCCCATAATTATAGGGGGGGATTTTAACTTAGTGCAGGCGCTGCCCCTGGACAGGTTCAAAGATCCCGCCACAGCATCCACTTCCAAAATAGGTACGTCCAGATATAAAAGAGAAGTGAAACTGATTAAATCCTTTAAAGACACACTAGATCTGGTAGACATATGGAGGATGCAAAACCCAATTAGCAGAGATTACACCTGTTTATCTAGAACACACAACACCCTCTCCCGAATTGATTATTTCTTAACCTCATCCACCCTATCGCCTCAAATCCACCATGCTAATATAAGTCCAATTACAATCTCGGATCATGCCCCGATTAGTCTAATATTTCAAACACTGCCTACCAAACCCCCTAAGAAGACATGGAGATTCCCAACTTATTTATATAACAATACTGACTTCCGCCAGCACCTTAAATCATCCTGGCTCCATTATGCTTCAGACAATGCCCAGCATAGTGCCGATCCAAACTTATTCTGGCATGCCTCAAAAGCGGTGATACGAGGACACATCACCTCCTTCACAGCCCATCACAACAAAACTCTTCAAAGGATAGATAATGAATTCCTATCCAAACTGACCGAGGCATATAATACATATCTGAATAACCCTACACCAATATCTCAGCAAAATTATTATGATCTTAAGCAATCACGAGATACCTTCTTGGCCCAACAGAATAACACCTTCCACATACATAGACAGGGCAGGTACTTCAGACATGGCAATAGATCAGGTAAACTTCTAGCAGACTTGGTCAGGCTATACAGACCGAAATCCTACATCACAGCTATTAAATCTCACTCTCGCATAACTTCGACACCCACAGACATTATGACAGAGTTCGTAAACTATTACACTAATCTGTATGCTAGTCAACCGGTTAATTTGGAGGCAAAAGGGCATTTCTGGGGTTCCGTAAAAATCCCCAAGATAACGACTGAGCAAAAATCCCTACTTAACGCCAAAATACAAACACGCGAGGTGATTAAAGCCATACGTAATGCCAAACTTGGGAAGGCAGCTGGCCCTGATGGGCTACCATCAGAGTTTTACAAAATCCTAAGCGAAGAAATAGCGCCCACTCTATCATCCCTATATTCGGCATACCTAGAGGGTACCACAGGCATAGATAGTAGATTCACTGATGCAAATATTTGCCTCCTACTCAAACCAGATAGAGAGCCTACCCTAACATCATCATACCGACCAATCTCACTTCTGAATGGAGATTATAAAATATTAACAAAAATTCTAGCAGATAGGCTAACGTTGGCTTTACCCTCAATTGTCCACCCAGATCAGACTGGATTTGTTAAGGGCCGCTCCTCAGTTACAAATATAAGGAAAACATTAGCAATCATATCCCATTACTGGTATAACACCCATTCTCCTAAACCTCCTACACTGCCGGATGCATGCCTCTTAGCGCTAGACGCTGAGAAGGCATTTGATAGGGTTGAATGGGACCATCTACACACTTCTTTAACACAATTTGACATTACTGGTAACTTCCCAGGCCTCCTCCATAGAATATACAATGCTCCTAGGGCCTCCCTGATCATTAATGGTGAGCTTTCCCCCTCATTTGAACTACAAAGAGGCACGAGACAGGGGTGCCCCCTCTCCCCCTTATTATTCGACCTGGCCATAGAGCCCTTAGCATGTTACATCAGGCAAAACTGTGAAGGACTAAAGTTACTAGATCATACACAACATTTGTCACTATATGCGGATGACCTATTACTATTTATAGGAAATCCCAATGCCAACCTACAATCAGTTCTACACGTAATCGAGAGATTCGGCACATTTACTGGATACAAAATTAACATCGACAAATCGGAGGTTGTATGGCTACAAAACAAACAGAATCTCCCACTACAGCACACAGGACTCAAAATTACGGAGGGCTCACTTAAATACTTAGGCATACAACTACATGTTAATCCTAATAAATTATATCACCTCAACCTCAAAGAAACTATTCAAAACATCAAAACATTACTTTTGGGTTGGGCAAGGCTACCAATATCCCTCTCAGGCAGGATACACCTCTTTAAGATGGTTGCATTGCCCAAACTTTTATATCCCCTACAGATGTTGCCACTGCTTCTCACAAGACAGGATGCCAACACATTACAAACTGCTTTGGGACAGTTTATCTGGAGAGGGAAAAAACACAGGATAGGGAAGAATTACCTTATGATGCCAACAAATAGGGGTGGTCTTCGCCTCCCTAACATTGTATGGTACAATTGGGCTACCTTGACAAAATTAATCCTCGACTGGCTAATTGGCGATAATCATTTCACTGTACCTGTCTTGGAGCAACGTCTTACTGCCCCGATACATCTTGCATTTCTCCCCCATGCGGACATGTCCTCACTGCCACCACACATACAAAACCATATTCTTTACAGGGACCCTCTGAGAGCCTGGACCAAAATTTGTAGATTTTGGGGGGTGGACAAGTCGGTGAGTAAATATTTGCCAATCCAAGGGAATCTACGGTTCCTTCCTGGTTATACCACAGAAGCCTTTCGGTTGTGGCAGGAAAAACACCTCACTACACTTAGGCAGTTGTATAACCCTGTTACCTTAGAATTCCTATCCTTTCAGGAATTACAAAACACATACGCCCTCCCCAGTACTCACAAATTTGCATATTTTCAATGCAGGCACTTTGTAAATAAATTGAAATCAGATGGCTTACTTACCAGGGATTCAACCAATATAGATAAGCTTTGCATATTGGCAAGACAAGGGTCCTATAAACTCACGCATATATATAACCTCTTGCTCCTCCATCTAGAAGACACTGCCATGCAAAAGATTTTATCTAAATGGTCAGGATATGATCTCCTAACGGTGGACAAGCCTCTGATCGAAAATAGTCTAGATAAAATACAGGCCATAACTATTTCCTCCACCCTAAGAGAATCTCATTTAAAAATATTACAACAGGCTTACATAACACCCGGTCTTCGTTCTAAATGGGTACCAGGGGCAAGAAATATGTGCCCCAAATGCAGCTTTGAGGCACCAGATTGGATACATCTACTGTGGAACTGCCCTAAATTGACAGGTTATTGGCAGAAAATATCTTACTGGTTGGCTAAGGTTACCAAAATGAGGGTTGAACTTTCTGCACAACATATAATATTCTTAGTATCCACTAATGAGAGGCTTAATTCAGACACCTTTATCTCCACAGTTATCATACTGGCAAAACAGCACATTTTGGCAGGTTGGGCCAGCAACAAGTCCCCTCCATTCCAAAAACTAATCAGGAACATACATACTCAGATGTTAGTTGAGCAAGCAGATACAAAGGGAGACCCTGAGAAAAGAATTAAACGTTTTATCCATAAATGGGAAACATATCTACGATATTTGCCAGATGCAGTTACAGAAAAGGTTATCTTCCCATTTAGGAATAGTTTATATATCCTAAATGAAAATCTGAAGGGTAATTGGTGCTTCCAAAGCAGAGAACCCTAGACTAGCAATATCTGTGTGTGAATGCTCTGCTGACTGAACTCCTACCTATCCTAAGATGTTTCTGATGCTGGCCTGTGGGGGGCGATCTGGACGCACTCTGGGTAAGTTAAGTTAAATTGAATAGTTTTTACTGTTTTGTTCTTTTTCTCTGTGTTCTTTTCTGTCCACCCTTTTTCTTCTCCTTTCTTCTATAAAAGTTGTAAAAAAGAGATCCAGGCCACTTCATAAGGAACATCTCAACTAAAAGCTGGCAGAACTCAGGGTCATGGTGTCTTACTACAATACAGCTTGGGAAGTATTACTGCTGTTAAATTTACATTTTGTGTTTAAATACTGTAACCTACTGTATTCCCGGATACTTATTGCCACCCTTATTGCTGCTGTAACTAATCATTTAGTAACTGCGTTACTTGAAATAACTGTATTGTAAGTGAAATGGATCTTTATATTATAAATAAAGTTATTAAAAAATAAAAAAATAAAAAGGGCCAGAATCTAAACTTACATTCTTGCATTTCAAAAAAAGATACCAAGAGAATGAATAAAATTTGATAATAGGAGTAAATTAGAAAATTGCTTAAAATTTCATGCTCTATCTGAATCACAAAAGAAAACATTTGGGTTCAGTGTCCCTTTAAGTAATATTCATCATAATATGCCCAATTTTGGCCAAGATTATATATTCAGTAGCTCTCATCCTATTGGCGGATTTGAATTTGAAGAATCAAATCAGCCAATAGGAATGCAAGGGACGTCATATTTAATCGGGTACCTTGAATTCATTATTCAGTGTATGGCGGCGATTATACGAAAAGGATCCTCCACGCTCCATGGCTCCACGGTTGCCGGTCATGCTCTGCACTCATCTCCGCTCCGTGCCAGCTTGGTCCTGGATGAAGAAGGAAGAGGTCCCCGCTTGGAAGGAAGACTTCACCGCCTGGAACAGGACCTTCTCCGCCGGACTTTTTAGATTGGGGATTTCTGGACACTCTTAAAAGAGCTGAATGCATTAACGGTAATGCCCATACAAATGCCCCTTTAGGGGCAATGGGTAGTTTAGGATTTTATAGTGTTATTTTTCTTTTATTTTGGGGGGTTTGGTGGGTGAGGGGTTTTATTGTTAGAGGAGGTGCCTTAGTATTTTTTTTAAGGAAAATAGCTGTTTAACTTAGGGCAATGCCCTATAAAAGGCCCTTTTAAAGGCTATTGGGAGTTTAGTATTAGATTAGGGGGTGTTTTTATTTTGTGGGGGCTTTTTTATTTTTATAGGGTTTAGGTTTAACTTATTTATTTTTGATAATTTGGTCTATTATTTTATGTAATATTAGACTTTTTTATTTTTTGAAATCAGATTAATTTAAACTTCATTTTTTTATTTTTAAGTAATGTTAGCTTTTTTTATTTTAATTGCAATTTAGTATTTTTTAATTTAGGTAATTGGGGTTAATTTAGGGGGTGTTAGGTTAGGGGGCTTAGTAATTTAGTTAGTAATTTGTGTTGTGGGGGTTTGGTAGATTATGGGTTAATAGATTTATTAGGATTATTGCGTTGTGTGGGTTTGGCAGATTAGGGGTTAATAGATTTATTAGGTTTATTGCGTTGTGGGTTAATGGTGGATTAGGGGTTAATATACTTTATTAAATTTATTGCAATGCGGGTTAATGGCAGATTAGGTGTTTTTAGTTTAAATAGGTAGTTTGCGTTGTGCGGGTTTGGCGGATTAGGGGTTAATAGTTTTATTAGGTTTATTGTGTTGTAGGTTAATGGCGGATTAGGGGTTAATATACTTTATTAAATTTATTGCGATGTGGGTTAATGGCAGATTAGAGGTTTTTAGTTTTAATAGGTAGTTTGCGATGTTGGCGGTATTAGGGGTTAATACTTTTATTAGGTAGATCGCTATGTGGGTGAATTGCAGATTAGGGGTTACTAGTTTAATTAGGCTTATTGCATTGTTGGGGGTTGTCGGTTTAGGGGTTAATATTTTTTTTGTTAGTTCCGATGTGGGTTTGATGGCGGATATAGGGGTTTTACGTGTGGGGTTTATTTTTGGGAGTCGATTTAGAATTTTACAGGAGATTTAACTTTTTTTTTTCTTAGGCGCCGGCAGTTTCTAAAGTGCCGTAAGTCACTTGCGACTCCAGAAATTTGTATTTACGCTCAATTCTGGACATCGCTAGTTTATCCGACTTACGGCACTTTATAAACTTCTGACTACCGGCGGGGTTTATGTAATACCTCGATGTGCGAGGTGAAATTACGGGCGGTGTGGATTTCAGCAGTTGGACTGAAGCCTGGGCCGTGTATGTAATCTCGCCCTTTGATAGTGATAGTGACTGAGTTTTGTTGGCAGAACCTTTACAGAACCAATGAGGATATCAATATAGCTAGAAGTAGGAACATGGGCAAATAACTGTTAAAGGGACACTAAGCCCACATTTTTTCTTTCATGATTCATATAGAGCAGAGCTTTCCAAACTTTTCATCTTGGTGACACACTTTTTAGACCTACATCATTTTGTGACACAGTAAAACAGTTGTTCTAGCAAAAAGGAGGTTAAACTAACTTGTTTTAAGACATACGGACACCTACATAAATTATATAATAACTAAATTTATTTACAAGTAACAGTATGTATGTGCAAGAATTAAAAAAAGTTTATAATAACTACACCAATAACTACTTACTATTTAAATGGGATGTATGAGGTTGATGGGATGAACACAATTTCTGAACATTTGGTGGAATATTAGATAAAGACACTCGCATTTCATCATCAAGCATTTTTAAGCTTCCACTTCCTATCCATATATCAAGTGCACTACTGGGAGTTAGCTGCAAAAAAAACCCCACTGACTTATGCTCAGCGTTTAAGCTGCCACCCTCAGAGCTCGGTGAGTCCGATTGACTACTGCCCACGCTGCAAACACACTGCTGTCCCACTCACTGACTACACATGCAGTCACGAGCCAATTAAGGAGACTACACATGCAATCAGGAGCCAAAGTGCCGCCAAAGCCGCTATTTGGAATAGTTTCAGTTCCCACTGAGCTGTTCCAATAGGTTAAGATGATCTGTGACCTCCTAAGTATCAATCATGTGTCAACCATGTGATATGCGTAGCAGGCAGGCGGAAAGTAAGAAACCCAAAAAAATTTTTTTTTAAATTAGTGCTGAAGCAGGGACACACCTACACACTGCTGCCGACACACTAGTGTGTCCCGACACACAGTTTGGAAAGCACTGATATAGAGAATACAATTTTAAACAACTTTCCAATTTACTTCTATTATCTAATTTGCTTCATTTTTTAGATATCCTTTGTTGAAGAAAGAACAATGCACATGGGAGAGCCAATCACATGAGGCATCTGTGTGCAGCAACCAATCAGCAGCTACTGAGTCTATCTAGATATGCTTTTGAGCAAATAATATCAAGAGAATGAAGCAAAATAGCTAATAGAAGTAATTTAGAAAGTTCTTTAAAACTGCATGCTCTTTCTAAATCATGAAAGAAAAAAATTGGGTTTAATGTCCCTTTAAGATTACTGCAGCTTTTACTGTATCTTTGCACTAACCTTGTCTCATCATTATATGTTAGAAGTGCTGCAGCTTTAAGCTCAGCTCACTACACCTTTATCCATATGAAACCGATTTTAATGTCTATAAAATAAAGTAATAATACACTGCTAATTAATCCAAATGTCATGTTTAAGAATTGCGCAGGGGTTCCATTCTGAATACAACAACCATTGATGGCT